>NC_064827.1:25162919-25487562 GCF_024166365.1 Elephas maximus indicus | reverse complement strand
TAGAGTAGAACCGCTCCACCGGGTTTCCAAGGCTGTAATCTTTACAGAAGCGGACTGTCACATCTTTCTCGGGAAGAGCAACTGGTGGATTCAAACCACCGACCTTTCAGTTAGCAGCCAAGCTCTTAACCCACTGTGCCACCAGGGCACCTTCCAAAAGGTTACAGTCTTGAAAACCCTATGTAGCAGTTCTGCTCTGCATACATAGGGTCGCCGTGGGAGTTGAACTTGAGTCATGGCAACTAACAACAACTACAATACATTGGGAATGCCTTCCTTCAATCTTTTTAAAGGCATGCATATCTCTTTCAAAATATTCTTAATTTTTACCCAGCAATAAAGCTTTTTCTGATTTATTCCCAATTGCTAGTCCTTTAGTTAAAGGAGTATTCACTAGGCGCTAATACGTGCTTCAATATTATTATGCCCTTTTTCTTATTTTCAGCCTCTGCTTTGAATGGGAAGCATCTGTGCTTGTTGTTCAGGGCTGTATCCCCAGCACCTAAGAGTGCTTGCTTGATACACAGCAGGTACTCTTTTTGTTGTTGTTGGATACAGAGGCAAGCACAATTTAATATTAATTCTTACTCATTTTCAAAATGTCTTACTACACATTTCTTGGAAACCTCGGTGAATGTTAATGGGTAAATAAAATTAGTGCTGGCAACATAGCTCTGGTGCAGTAAAATACTAAGTATCAATTCACTTCAGAAGGCTGGGCACAGTACTACCAAAACCAAACCAGACCCATTGCCGTCTAGTCGATTTTGGCTCCTAGCGACCCAATAGGACAGAGTAGAACTGCCCCATAGGGTTTCCAAGGAGCAGCTGGTGGATTCGAACAGCCGAACTTTTCGTTAGCTGCCGTAGCTCTTAACCACTGTGCCACCAGGGATCCAACATATTAAAAAATCTATCGGCTAAAGGATTAAAAAAAAAAAAAAAGTAATGATCTTTGAGTATGTTGAGAGATGAAACATTTGAGATTTAATGACACTTCCACATTGTACCACCTACCAGCTGCCACTCTATTAGGAGTATAAAATTTAGATGCAGCCAAAATTTAGCAGGGGCCCAAACCCACATCCTATCTAAAAGGCGTATGCTTTCCTGTCATTGTTTTCTACGCTTCACATTTTGCATTCGTTAGGATTGCCTTTTTCTTAAGAGTTCTTGGTGCTTTAAATTTAAAAAACAATGAAACGGGGCTCTCTCACGTTACAATTTCAAGGAAAGGAGACTGCAGGGCCCATTCAGCGAGGTGCAAGAGGCCTACTGGCTGCTCGCCCTGCAACTGCCTCATGCTCCGATTTCATCTATGGGTTTTTTACTGCTCCTCTTTTTTTTGGATGGTGCAAATCGCGCAAATGCAGCATTAAAGCCTCCTAGCGCTGGGAAACAATGCAAGTCCTGGCAGTTTAGGCTGCCAGGTTCACCCTAACACACAGCCTAGGGCTGGAGGCCCGGATACCCGCCCCCAAGCCTGTCCACAACAATCGTTTCCTCCCTCTCTGCCTTTTACATACAGTACACATACAAATACACACACGCAGAGCAGCCAGCAGGGGCGGGCCGGGCCCGACCACTCCGCAAACCACAGGGGGGAGCAGCAGTGGGCGGCGATATTTTAGCCCACTCCTTTTTCCTTCATAACCGTCTGTCTCTCCATCTGGCAGCAATAGCTGGGGAAAACTGAACTTGGGGTTCTAGAGCCTCCAGAAGCTCCGCTTCCGAGCCGTACACCTTAGGCGGGTGTTGATTTCTCCCCCCTCCCTCGGGGACCAGTTGGTCCCGGCCTAGTGCTAGCGGGCGCCGAGCGGGAGCCGCGCGGGAGCAGCGCAGCGACGGCGACGGCGGCGGTTGCGATTCGGAGCCGTTGAGACGCCTCTGCGGCAGCTGGTGGCGCAGGTGGCTTGCGTGGACGCGGGCAGAGGCAGCTGGCCCGCAACCGCAGCCTCCGTGCCCGCGGCCCCGGCAGGTGAGCCGGCAGCGGGGACTCGCCCCGCCCCCCCTTCGGTGGCCTCGCTGCTGGCTGGAGCGGGGAAGTGGACGCGGCCGGGCCGCGGGCCGAGGGGCGGCTGCGGCGGCCAGCGACGGGAAGCGCGCTGGGGAGGGGTCGTCATCCGTGGGCGGAAAGGGGACGCGCCGCTGTCGTAAGCCTGCGTTTATCTCTTGCCCACATCCCCCTCCATTTTGGGGCTTAAGCCCCGTGCAGACAGGCGGAGGAGGGATGGGGCGGGAGAACGGGGGCCTGGGGTTGGGAGCATCCCTGCCTCAGGTGGTGGCGTCTCTCCGGCCGTCGAGCCGGGGAGAGGCGGCTCGGGGACTGCGAAGGCCGCGCACTCGGGGGAGGGGTGGAGGCGGCTCTCCCCTCCCTGGCTCCCACCCCTCCCCCTTCCCGCCCCCTCCCCGGGGCCTCTCCCTCCCTGCTGCCTCCCTCCGTCCCTCCCTCCCTGCCTCTCTCCCTCCCTCCCTCCCTCCCTCCGGTGTTCGCTCTAACCGCCCTCCTTGCTCTGGCTCGCAGGCGCGTCGGACGCCCCGAGGCATCTCCTCCTCCCGCCGCCCGGCTCCGCCTCGACTCCCGCCCGCAGCCCCTCGCTGGGCTCAGGCCCCCCGGCGTCGCCCCCGAGACATGACTCGTGATTTCAAACCCGGAGACCTCATCTTCGCCAAGATGAAAGGGTATCCTCATTGGCCAGCTCGAGTAAGTGCTCCTTCGCCTTCACGTTTAGCGGTGGTACCTTCTTGCTCACAGGCCTGCTTCCTACCCCCGTTTTTATTTCCCCCATATGCCTTTTCTCCCCCTCGCTCTCCTCTCATCTCAGTTATAACTTGAACCTTTTCATTTCAGTTTTTACCCAGTTAATCGCACATGTAATTGTGAAAATCCAAATGATCTGCATACTTGTATATTTCCCTATGGTCTGTTTTTGACGGATTTTCCTAATAGGAAGTATTCAAAAGGGATGCAGTGTTCCATTGTAGAGGAAAATAAGCGTCTATGACTTAGGTTTAAAAACTAGTGAAATGTTAGCATTTTCCTAATTTTGAATAAAGTGCAAAATATATAGAATCTATGCAAATTACAAACAAACTGTAGGATGTCCAAAAAAAGATATATGCGATTTAGTTGAATTTGCGGGATCTTTTTTCATGTTTTGTAACTGATGAGGCCTTCTAGATTTGTTAATAAAGAGATTTGGGACTGGATATTCTTGAGAATTGTACAATAAGTTAGAACCAAGGAAGGCACAGAAAATGAATCACGTTTTTATTGATAAAAATTTCCCTTATGACCTTGTAAAGTTGTTTTAACTGTTTGGTTGTTTCCCACAGGCAAAAGGAAGGGTAGAGCAGATTCTTGGGTTTACATACAGTGTTACAGAGAAGTGATTAAGGAGCCAGGATTTTCTGTAAAATTTAGACAGACTCTCGAAATAGCTGTCATTTTATTAGTTTATGGTGGGGCCCAGATTCTAAGGCAGTGATAGGATGTAAAGGAAGGTTGAAATCTATGGGGTGGGGTAAACTTGAGATCCTTTTAAAATGTAAATACATGATATTCTATAGTTGTAATCATTTTTTCAAACCATTTCTACTAATTCTTTTTTGAAAAGAGTTTATTTCTTAAGGGTAATTAAATAACAGTAGTTTTAGTTATGTCAGCTGGGGGGGGGAAGAATGGAGAAAAAAAGAGTGCTATCCAAGTAAGATGTCTATTCCTTGATTTCCCCCCGCCCCCCCATTCCGCTCTTCAGATTCAGGGGTACAGATTACCTTACCTAACCGGAAAAGCTTTTTTCCCCAGTCTGTCAAATCTACTTTAACAATTCTTAATCATAATCCTTGTCTGTAATATCTGACATTCTGCTATATTTCCTTTGTGATAACCTTTTAATTTTTAACTCTTTCTTTGTAGGTTCTTTTACGTTCAAATAGATTGTAAGCTTCTTGAAGGCAATAGCCATAAACGGAATTTCTTTACACCCCTCCTAGTCTTCAGTACATAATACCCAGTGCCATCGAGTCGGTTCCGACTCTTCAGTACGTAGTAATGCATTTATGAAACAGTCTGTAGTTCATGTTTAAATAGAGCCTAGGGAAACTGGTTGGATTTAAGTCCCTTCCAGAATTCTTTTTCACTGGTTTACCATCCTTACATAATATGTTGAGGTGTTATAAAATATGATACATCTGTATTTAGATTTCCATGCCACAATGCAGTTAAAAGCCAAATGGGGACATTTTAAAAATTACGTTTCTCCCAGATCATCCTTTCTGCATTCTTCAGTATGTTAGGTGATACAAGAGTTAGTGCTGTTAAAAGTAAAATAAAGTAGCCTTAGGAGGACCACAGTATTACTCCCCTGTATTTAATTGGAACGGGAAATTTTTGTATCTATTCTCCTACCCCTTTTTTTCATAGATGCAACTGAGCTTGGGTTTGTATTTCCTGTGTCCCAGCGCTGTGTTCCTTTTTCTGTTTTCAGTCTTACAAATTGTCAATCTTTGTGTTAGAGAGCTTAGAATGTTACTTAAGGTATCAGATGTTAAGAGTGATAGCCATTGTTCCACTTTTGATTTTAGCATTTGTTTGTTCAACTATGCCAAAGGTCATTAATTTTTAAGTCTTGTGCATTTTTGTAATCCTGTACCAGTAATACCATTGTTAAAATCAACTTTTTAAAAAGTTTGCGTAACATTCATTAGGCTCTCTAGGTGCACAAACTATTAAGGCTATTTACTGGTGGAAACCTTTGAACCTGGCTGACAGAAAATATCCCTTAAGGGCATTAAGGATTGTTATAATTTTTGTAGCTTCCCCACAAAGTTGAAATGGTAGACATGATAGATAGGCATAATCTTTACCATATAACCAAAAAAAAAAAAAAACCCTTAAGCACATTGCCATTGAGTTGATTCCGACTCATAGTCACCCCATAGGACAGAGTAGAACTTGTCCCATAGAGTTTCCAAGGAGCGCCTGGTAGATTCGAACTGCCAGCCTTTTGGTTAGCAGCCTTAGTGTTTAACCACTCCTTCAGGGTTTCCGGGCTCCATATAGGTGGGAAAGTTAAAGTCCCTAGAGCGGGGTGTTAATTGTTCAGTTGGTGTTCTAAAGCTTCAGACTGCCCCACAGATAATCACAAAACCCTCATAGTCTTCAAGTCTTTGAAATGCATACAAAGCAGCCAGTAGTAGGTCTTCTGCTGTCAGCTCCCTTAAGTAAATCAACTGATTTTTTTTTTTACTTAGATTTTCTATATGAAATTATAGAAATTAGGAAGTTGAAAAAAGAAATGTTAATAAATTCCAACTAGATGCTACTTTTTTATGGCTTTATCCCTGAGGTGTTCTTTTCTTTTTGTTAATAAGGGAAAGTAAGTACTACAGGTATGTTAGACATAACAGCACCTGATACTTTTGTCTTTAATTAGGAAGAATGAAAAAAAGGAAAGGGTAACCTTATGTGATTCAGCCATGGGAAATACAGCTTTAAACAAGTATTAGTAATGTTGTTTTTACATTACTGTTACTTGTATAGTGTCCTTGCAGAAGTATCGTTTAGGATTGCTGAACAGGTTCCCGTTCCCTTATCTGGAATGTTTAGGGCAAGATTGTTTCAGGATTCAGAATTTTGGGATTCTAGAAAGAATTTCATTGTTGATATGGTCTGGGGTGGCACATGATACTGGAACACAGTGTTTCTGCAGAGAAATATCGGTATTCACACTAGGTAGAATAAAAGAAATGACCGAATTGACTCATTGTTATTCCAGGTTTTGCCACCAAATTAATTTTGAAGAAAATCTTAGTTTTCAGAGCTTCTTAGGTTTCAGAACTAGGGATGGGGGTTGTGGACCTGTAGAAGTGGTCATTTTATATCAGATCTCTCTGGGATATCTTGTTCTCAGTTTATTCAGATGTGTTGAGGCATGCCTGATTTAAAAGATTTTAATTTTTGTGACCTTTCTTTTAGGTAGATGAAGTTCCTGATGGAGCCGTAAAGCCACCCACTAACAAACTACCCATTTTCTTTTTTGGAACTCATGAAACGTAAGTTCTTTTAGTTCTGAAGGCAAATCAGCTAATTCAGTAAAATAAAAAGAAAAAAAGTAGAGATTAATTCAATGGAAAAAATAGTACAGTAATAAGAAACTTTAAAATCATTCCGAAGCTATGTAAAAGGTCTTTGAGTCTCCCTTTTAAGTTTTGTGATATCAGCAACACAAACTATATTGTGGGAAAGGTGAGAAGAAGAGATCCAGATATTTCCCTCTGTATTTATATGGTCCCAGAGGCACTGTAGAAACCCTGATAGTGTAGTGGTTGAGTTCGGCTGCAAACCAGAAGTTTGGTGGTTTGAAATCTACCAGGCACTCCTTGTAAACTCTGTGGGGCAGTTCTACTCTGTCCTATAGGATAGCTATGAGTTGAAATCGACGGCAGTGGGTTTGGTTTAGAGGCACTGTGGAGCCTTGGTGGCATAACGGTTAAGAGCTCAGCTGCTAACCAGAAGGTCAGCAGTTTGAATCCACCAGCCACTCCTTGGAAACTGGGGCAGTTCTATTCTGTCCTGCAGGGTGGTTGTTATGAGTTGCAATTGACTTGACCAACAGGTTCAGGTTTTAGAGGCACTTTGGAGCTCTGGTGGCACAAAAGGTCAGCTTACCAGGCCAGATATAAGTGTAAAGAGCATTTTTGTGTATGTGTTAACAGCAGTTTTAAAACACTTCAGAACGCTGATGTTCTAATTAGAATAAATATACATATTTATAACATCGATATTCTAATTAGAATTCATGTATTCTTAAGAGTGGCTACAATGGTAATATTTGGTTTAACATTGTTACTGTTTGAACTTTGACATAACACTTTAACAGTTACTGATATATAATTTGCATACCATAAAGTTCACCTGTTTAAAAGTATACAGTTAACTGAGTTTCAGTGTATTTACAGAGTTGTACGACCACCGTATTCTAGCTTGAAAATAGTTTCATCATCCCGTGAAGAACCCCATACTCATTAGCGGTCACTCTCCATTTCCCCACCCCTAGCCCTAGACAACCACTCTTCTACTTTTTGTCTCTAGATTTGCGTATTTTGGACATATCATATATGTGGTGTACAATGTCACGTCATTAATTTCTTTAAAATACAGTTTTTGAGTCCAGAATTGGCTTTCACCGTAACTAGTTTGAATTGGGTTCAGGTATGTATGTTCTATGCTTTTATAAGCTACACGATGGATGTTTGATTGCATAGTATGATCCACTATTTAAAAAAATCTCAGTAAATACTTGTAATAAGGAAAGGTATTTTAATGAACAATTGTGTACTGTGTGTTGGAGCAGGGTCAAATAGGACTTGTGTCCCTTGGGAGCTTTAGTTAGTTAGTCCTTGGACTCTACCTCAGACCTAATCAATCAAAAAGTTGGGGTGTGTGGTCCAGGAATCTATTTTAACAAGCCCTCCAGCTGATTTTCATGCACATTTGGGAACACCGTCTTAATGTCTAGATGTCTCATAGAAATTTCAGTTTTAAAAGTTTGGAATTCTTTAAATCTGATATTTTCTGAAATAGGATAGATGTTGGAACACAAAGTCCATTCTTATGTTATTATGTTAAATTTAAAAGAGGCATGATCATCCATTCCCTGGCATTTTACTTAAGAATGAGGGTTTTTACTTTGTAAAGCTTTTATCTTTAAATTTATCTGAGAACAAAATTTACGCCAAATAACTTAAACTTTCATAAGCATTGTTTGGATAATGGTTATTTTTAAGTGATTAATGAAGATAATGAATTGTTTGGACTTAAGGAATTAGAATGTTTTCAAGGGCTTTGAATGTATTCAGCTAATATTAAAATTGCATTTCAAAATGCACTTTGTAATATTTTATGCCTGTGTTCTCGTAAGTACACCGTTTATCTTAAGTGATTTGGCCATATTTATAGTGGCCTGGTGACCTTAAATTTTCTTGTACTTAAGGTTGATTTTTAGAAATGATTTCTAATAATTATTTGGCTTTTGCTTGATCAAAAATTGCAAGTGGTGGTTATTTGAACTTTTCAATTTGGATTTTGTATAAATGGGAGTTTATCCTAACAGGCAATAAGTAGGTGGGGAAATGGGACTGGAAGTTTAGAAAATTGTACAAATCTGTAACTGATTTATAGATTGAGATCTTTTTTATTGTGAAGTTATAACAGAATCCTTTTGTAACCATTCTTTTCCTGACTTGTAAAACAACTGATTTGTCTCAGCATTTTATGATATCATGTTCATATTAAATTCTTCAGTGATGATTTGAATATTAGATAAGCAGTGAGCCCTTAGGCATACCAACTGTGACCATCTATGAGGTATTTAAACTTGACATATTTAAAACGATGCTGAATTTCTAACCCCAAGCCTTTTTATCCTCTGGTTTCTTCTTTTTGGGAAAATTAGTATTTAGTTAATTCACTGCTGTAGTCAAAAATCTTTGTGTCATCCTTGATTACATATTACAGTCATTCTGTAATCACATCTAGTCAGTTAGCAAGTCTTGTTCTTTTTCTTCAAAGTGCTTCGTATTCCGCTTACTCTTCTCCATCTCCTCTGTTATAACTCAGGTCCGTACTATAATTACTCCCATAGTGTGTCCTCATAGAAAGACCAGACTTAATGGTCTGACTGAGACTAGAGGAACCCCAGAAGACACAGCCCCTGGACTCTCTGTTAACCCAGAACTAAAACCATTCCTGAAGCCAACTCTTCAGACAAAATCTAGACTGGACTGTAAGACATAAAATGATACTCGTGAAGAACGTGCAAGAAACTAAGAAAGTTCAAGTAGATACTTGAGATTAAATGAACAGCGCCTGTCTGGAGGCGAGATGAGAAGGCAAAAAGGGATAGGAACTGATAGAATAGACGGGGGTCCTGGGTGAAAAGGGGGAGTGCGCTGTCACATTATAGGGATAGCAACTAGGGTCACAAAACAATGTGTGTATAAATTTTTGTATGAGAAACTAACTTGAACTGTAAATTTAAAGCACAATTTATACAAAAAAATGTGTCCTAACCCTAACTTCGAGCGTGGGTGGGACGAATGGTTAAATGCTTGATTACTAAGCAAAGGTTGATGGTTTGAACCCACCCAGAGGTGCCTTGAAAGAAAGGCCTGTGATCTTCTGAAAGGTCACAGCCTTGGAAATCCTATGGAGCACAGTTCTACTCTGCCGCACATGGGGTTGCCAAAAGTTGGAATTCACTGGCAGGCAATTAATTTTTTTTTAACCCTTGCTTGGTCTTAGTTTCCTTTCTTCTCATGTAGGCAAAGTGATATTTTTACCCCAATTAGATCATGTCATTTCCCTGTATAAAACCTTCATTGGCCCACTATTATAATTACCAACAAGCAAAAAACCAAATTTTGTCTACAAACTAGCTGATGCCGACTTCTCCAACCTCATTGTGTTTCTTTCTTACTGCCTGCTTTCTGTTACAGAAATACGCCTCATTTTGTCTCAGGTCCTTCTTACTCAACCTTTGCTGGGACAGTTATGCCTGCAGATTTTTAATTCATTTACCTAGATCTTAAATCCTCCTTTTTATGCTTTATTTTCTCCATTGCAATGAAGACTCTGATTCCCCCTGCCCCCCTTTTCCTCCTTCACCAACAGATGAAGTGTTTAGAGAGCAGAGGCCTTGTCAATCTTGTGTTTTGTCATTGACTAAAGTGCCTGGTACATAAAAAAAAAAAAAAACATAGTACCTGTTAAATAAATATTTGGTGATGGAGGAAAAGCTGTGATAAAATCATTTGTTGATTTTGAAGTTGCTAATCTGTTCATTAACCAACGTTTATATGGTGTTTAAGATAATTAGATCAGAAGTCTGTCTTTGAATCCTAGACTGCCATTTTTTTGCTCTATGACCTTGGGTAGCTTATTTAACCTTCGTGTCCCTTTATTTGTAACAGAAATAATATATTTTACCTCATAGAGTTTTTGGGTACAAACAAGGTTTATTACATATAAAATACTTAGAATAGTGTTTGGTGTGAATCAACCACTAAATAATCACTAGTTGGCCATTGAGTCAACCCTGATGACTCATGGCGACCCCGTGTATTTCAGCGTAGAAATGTGCATCATAGGGGTTTTCAATGGCTGTAATCTTTTGGGAGCAGATTACCAGGCCTTTCCTCCGAGGTGCCTCTGGGTAAATTCAGACCCAACTTTTCAATTAATAGTTGAATGCTTACCCGTTTACCCCACCTGTATCACCGAGGGGCTTTTAAACACTAAATAAATGTCAACTAATAATAAAAACTAAAATTTTGACAATTTTACTTCATTTTGGAAATAAGACAGATTTATAAATTAAAGGTAATATTATGTATTATTTTTCCAAGATTTTTTTTACTTGTAGTGTTTGTTTTGAAATGAAGTGTGAGTTTTGCTGAGTAATTAATTACCTTTGCTAATTGAGGAAATACTCTCATCAGGATCTGTTTTTTTTCTGTAAAGTATTGAAAATTTAAATAAATACGGTATTTTGCTGCTTTTCTCTCTCCGTACTGATCTTAATTGTCCTCATATAAAAAGGTTGAATGTTCAGTTTTAGGAACTTATATAGCATACATCACAGGCTGTTTTCAAACCTGCTTAATTTACAGTTCCAGGAGTAAAGGTGAATGGGAAGTACTACTGGTTGTCAGTTTTTATTATAACCTGTCCAGAACGAAGGAATAAAGCAATGAATCATAAAGTAGGATTTTTTTCTTCTGTACTGCAGGCATATCTGCTTGTGTTAGTGTGGGAGTTGTACAGTTTCTCATAAGCCTTATACCAAATAATGAAAGAGGAGCTGTTTTGTTCATTTCAGTATCCTAGCAGAGAAGATTCATGGTGCATAATATATGTATATTCAGTTGTCTATTATTGGACAATTTCTTATTATAAACTAATGCATACTATTATAAAGCAATTGTTATATTAAATCTACTTATAAAACAGTGTTGGATATTTTGTAATTTAAGAATAATGAAGAAATAAAACACTAAGTTAGAGTCTATATGTTTAAGAAAATAAGCTTCCTCTTTAGTAATATTACTTGGTAACAGTTAAATGAGTTTTGAGCTTTGATTTCTTCAGCTCTGATAGACTTTCCCATTTTGTCCCAAGTGTATGATAACTGAACTTTTGTTAAGGGACATATGTGGGTTCCTGTGGGTATAAACATTGGTTACAAAAAAGAAAATTTAGAGAAGTAACTGCTTTTCTCTGTCTTTAAATTCTTAGGACAATGTGCGATACAAACACACAAACTTAAGGCCTTTCCAAGTGTGCAGCCATGTAAAACTCACGCTTGTACGATTTAAATATGCTTCAGAATTAGAAAATTAGTACTTTGTTCGTTTAATGATTTGCTGTTCTCTCAGAATGTTTTACATGAACCTTGATTTTTATGGGTTTTGACATTAGTGTTTGAAGACTGAGTTCATATTATTTAAGTCTATAGCATCAATATTTTTATTAATAGATATTTCAAAGACTATACTACAGTGGATAAAGGAAACCCCGAAAGCTTTTTAAGAAACATTGTGCAGGGTTGAGGCTCTTTTATCTACTAGCTGGATGACCTTGCTTGAGTCAGGTAATCTTCTGGTCTTCAATTATCTAATGCTTAAAATGAGGATTTTGGTGAGTGTTCCTTTCATGACTAGAATTTGGTATGTAACGTACCTTGAATTAACGTATATCTTTCCATTGTTAAAATTTTGTAAAACATAAAGGGAAGTTCTTTACAAAGAAAACTAATGATTTTTACTGTTATATTTTACCAATTACCCCAACCTTGTTAATGTTTTGATGTGTTTTCTTTCCAACTTAACTATGCTTTTTTTTTTTTTGTATATGATAGCGTGTATAATGGTGTTCTGCCCCCTCCTTTTTTTTTTTTAAAGAATTTTGATACATTATTTTAAAATGGAATGAATCAGAGCCACCAAGTTATAACTTCTTTGACAAGTTTTTGGTATTTGCTATCATATGTAATTGTATCCTGCTTTTGTTTTGTATATTAGACATTTTTTGTACATTATTTTAAAAATGAAATACTTTGAAGAATGAATAAGGTTGGGGTACTGGTGTTGGATGTCTCATAGCTAATCTGGGCTCTGTTCACCAAACCTGGGACATCGCATCCCAAGGGGGATTTCTTTTTCATCCACTGTCATTTTTCTTTGAGTCTTATTAAGAAGCGCCTCGGTCTTGATACATCCTCTGACCCAACAGTTCTACTTGCAGTTTATTTCAAAGCCATGCGCAGAGATTGAATAAAATACTTACAGCTGCATTGTTTTATAATAGAAAATAATCTAACAATAATAAAAAAAAAAATAGACAAATTAAGTTTGGGATACCCATTCAGTCAAATACAACAGTCAAAGCAATTCTTGACATAGAAAGATGTTCTTTTTAATTTGGAAAAAAAAAAAAAGTCTGGTTATAAACGAGTATGTGTCATGATACATTTTTGTATATATACAATTAAAAAGTGAACTGAAAACAGTGATTACGTCTAATTGGTGAAATCAGATTATTTTTTATTTTCTTTGATGAGTTCTGTTCTCTGAAAATTTTTTAACATCTCTGAGATAGAATTCATGTCCCATACAATTCACTCATTTAAAGTGTACAACTCAATAGATTTTACAATATTCAGAGGGTAGTGCAGCCATCAGCACAGTTTTAGAATATTTCCATCACTCTGAAAAAGAAACCCCCATACCTTTTAATAGTCACTTCTCATTTCTTCTGTATCCCCCCAGCTACCCTAGGAAACCACTAATCTACATTCTGTTTTTATAGATTTGCCTATTCTGGACATTTCATATAAATGCAATAATACAGTATGTGGTGTTTCGTGACTAACTTTTTTCATTTAGCACATTGCTTTCAAGGTTCATCCATGTCGTAGCACGTATTTGTATGGCTGGATGATATTCAACTGTAGGGATAATACCACATTTTATGTATTCATTCACGAGTTAATGGAAATTTGGGTCATTTCCACTGTTCGGCTCTTATGAATAATGTTGCTATGAATATCCATCTACAAGTTTCTGCATACACTCGTGTTTTCATTTCTCTAGGAGTGAAATTGCTGGATCAAATAACTCAAAGTTTAATATCTTGGGGAACTACCAGACTGTTTTCCAAAGAGATTGAATAGTTTACATTCTTACCAGCAATATATGATGGTTCCAATTTCTCTACATCCTCACTAAAACTTATTATCCGTTTTTTTTTTTTTTTTTTTTTTTTTAAGCCATCTTTGTGTGTGAAGCCCTGGTGGCACAGTGGTTAAGAGCTTGGCTGCTGACCAAAAGGTTCATAGTTCAAATCCACCAGCTGCTCCTTGGAAACCCTGTGGGGCAGTTCACTCTGCCCTATAGGGTCGCTATGAGTTGGAGTTGACCCAGTGGAATTGGGTTTTTTTTTTTTTTGTTGTTAGTGATTGGGAAGTATCGCATTGTGGTTTTGATTTGCGTTTCCCTGATGGCTAATGATGTTGAGCTGAGCATCTTTTCATTTGTCAGTTGTTTTTATTTTTTATACTTGCCATGAATTGTTTAGACTCATAAAGGTTTTCTCTTAGTTGGAAGGGGGTATAGTGATTTAATCTTCAATAGATTGATATATATATTTAAATATGACTTAAAATATGACCTTAGTGAATAGTAAAATAATAGAAGAATGTGTAAATCTGGAACCAGGAGAGTTTTTTTAAAAAACTATTCAGGAAATGTTAACCAAGAACAATAAAAAGTTACATGTATACCCAAAAGACTTGAAGGCAGGTATTCCAGTAGATACTTGTACACCAATATTCATTGCAGCAATATCACAGTAGCCAACAGGTGGAAACATCCCAACAGTACATCAATAGGTGACTAAACAAAATGGTATGTACAGTAAAAAGGGATCTCATTCAGCCATGAAAAGTTCTAATACATGCTATGACATGGATAAAACATGCTGAGTGAAATAAGTCAGACACAAAAGGATAAATATTGTATAATTCCACTTAAAATATTTAGAATAGGCAAATACATACAGATCAAAGTATATTAGTGGTTTCCAGGGGATGGAGGGAAAGGCAGTTACTGCTTAATGGGTACTGAGTTTCTGTTTGGGGTGATAAAAAAGTTCCAGAAATAAGTAGTGAGTGTTCCACAACATTCTGACTATAATTAATGGCACTGAGTTGCACACTTACAAATGACAAAATCTTTGTTATATATATATATTTTACCATAAATTTTAAAAAGAGTTGCATGTAAAATGAGATGGTGTGAATAAGACCAAATGTAAACGATTGCATTATGTGAAAGGATAGAATTCTGTTGGACTTTGCTTTAATAAACACTCATATTTTGTGAGACGAGCCTCTAACAAAACAAGTCAAAGTAACAATATAATACAATCATAAAACAAAAATGGCAGTATTGCTGTCTGTGATACTGGAAGCTTTGTCACAGGTATTTCAAACACCAGCAGGGTCACCCATGGTGGACAGGTTTCAGCAGAGCTTCCAGACTAAGACTGACTAAGTAGGATCTGGTGATCTACTTCTAAGAAAAAAAATGGCCAGTGAAAACCTATCAATAGCAGTGGAACATTGTCTGATACAGTGCCAGAAGATGAGCCCCTCAGGTTGGAAGGCACTCAGAATACCACAGGGAAAGAGCTGGCACCTCAGATGTCAATCTTAATGATGTATAGATGGAGTCAAGCTTACAGGACTTTAATTTGCTGATGTGGCATGACTCAAAATGAGAAGAAACAGCTGCAAACACCCATTAATAATTGCAACATGGAATGTATGAAGTATGAGCCTAGGAAGATTGGAAGTCAACAAAATAAAATGGATCACTTAAAGATCAGTACTCTAGGCATTAGTGAGCTGAAATAGGTTGGTATTGGCCATTTTGAATCAGAAAATCATATGGTCTTTTAAGCCGGAAATGACAAATTGAAGAGGAATGGTGTCACATTTATCATTAAAAATAACGTTTTAAGATCTATTCTGACGTTAACACTGCCAGTGATTGGAAGACCAGTTAATACAGTTAATATGCAAATTTACGCACCAACCACTAAGGACAAAGATGAGGAAATTGAAGATTTTTACCAACCTCAGCAATCTGAAATGGATCAAATATGCAGTCAAGATGTATTAATAATTACTGGTGATTAGAATGCAAAATTCACACACACACACAAAAAAGGATCAGTAGTTGGAAAATAATGGCCTTGGCAATGAAAATCACACCGGAGATTGCATGATAGAATTTTGCAAATATCTCAATGTACATGGTAACTTATGTGGAACTCACGGGTGGAATACACAGCAATCAAATTGACTAATCTGTTAAAGAGATGATGGAGAAGCTCAATATCAGAAGCCAGAACAAAGCTCCTAGGGGGAGACTGCAGAACAGACTTATTAGTTGCTTATATGCAAGTTCAAGTTGAAACTGAAGAAAATATAAAACAAGTCCACGAGAGCCAAAGTATGACCTTGAGTAGATCCGTCTTGAATTTGGAGACCATCTTAAGAATAGATTTAATGCATTGAAACTAATGACTGAAGATCTGATGAGTTGTGGGATGATACCAAGGACATCATAAATTCAGGTCATTAAAAAGACAGGAAAGAGAATACCAAAATGGATGTTAAGAGATTCTGAAAACTTGTTCTTGAATACAGAGTAGCTAAAGCAAACGAAGACGTGATGACATAAAAGAATGAATACAAGATTTCAAAGGGGAGGCTCAAGAAAACAAAGTCAGGTATTATAATGAAAAGTGCAAAGACCAGGAGTTAGAAAACCAAAAGGGAAGAGCATGCCTAGCATTTCTCAAGCTGAAAGAACTGAAGAAAAAAATCAGGCCTCAGTTGCTGTACTGAAGGATTCTATAGGCAAAATATTGAACAACGCAGGAAGCGTGAGTAGAAGATGGAATGCACAGTCACTGTACCAAAAAGAGAACTGGTCGATGTTCAACCATTTCAGGAGGTATCATATAATCAAGAACCAATGTTACTGAAGGAAGAACTCCAAGCTGCAGCGAAAGCATTGGCAAACAACAAGCCTTCAGGAATTGACAGAATACTAGTTGAGATGTTTCAGCAAACACATGGAATGCTGAAAGCACTCACGTGGTCTATGCTAAGAAACTTGGAAGACAGGTACCTAGTCTGTCGACTGGAGATCCAGATTTGTGCCCATTCCAAAGAAAGGTGATCCGATAGAACGTGGAAGTTACCGAACAATATCATAAATGTCACATGCAAGTAAAATTTTCTGAAGATCGTTCAAAAGAGGTTGCAGTAATACATCCATGGGGAACTTAAGGAAATTCAAGCCAGAATCAGAAGATGTGTGAAGAGAGATATCATTGCTGATATCAGATAGATCTTGGCTGGGAGCAGAGAACATCGGAAAGATGTTTACCAGTGTTTTATTGGCTATTCAAAAGCATTCAACTGTGTGGACCTTAACAATTTATGGAAAACGTTTCGAAGAATGAGAATTCAAGAACACAGTTGTGCTTGAGAGGAATGTGTATGCAGACTAAGAGGCAGTCTCTTGAACAAAACAAGGGGATACTGCGTGTTTTAAAATTTGGAAAGGTGTGCGTCAGGATTGTATCCTTTCACCATACTTACTGTTTTGTATGCTGAGCAAGTAACTCGAGAAGCTGGACTCTGAAGAGAAACGTGGCCTCAAGACTGGAGGAAGACACATAAACAACCTGCGATATGCAGATGATACAGCCTTGCTTGTTGAAAGTGAAGAGCGCTTGAAGCACTTATTGATGAAGATCAAAGATTACAGCCTTCACTGTGGATTACACGTCAATATAAAACAAGAATCCCCACAGTTGTGACCAATAAACAATATCATGATAGATGCAGAAAATAATGAAGTTGTCAAGGATTTCATTTTACTTGGCTCCACCATCAACACCCATGGAAGCAGCAGTCAAGAAATCAAATGACGTATTGCATTATGCAAATCTACTATAACAGATCGCCTTAAAGTGTTAAAAAGTAAAGATGTAACTTTGAGTATTAAGGTTTGCCTGACCCAAGGCATGGTATTTTTAATTGTCTCACATGGTTACGAAAGCTGGGCAGTGACTAAGGAAGACTGAAGAATTGATGCCTTTGAGTTATGGTGTTGAAGAATATTGAATGGGCTGCCAGAAGAAAGAACAAAACTGTCTTGGAAGAAGTACAGCCAGAATGCCGCTAAGAAGTGAGGACGGTAAAACTTCGTTTCACATACTTTGAACTTGTTATCAGGAGTGACCAGGCTCTGGAGAACAGCGTCATGCTTGGTAAAGTTAGAGGGTCAGCGAAAAAGAGGAAGATCCTCAAGGAAGTGGATTGACACAGTGGCTGCTACAATGGACTTCGACATAGCAACAATTGTGAGGATGGTACAGGACCTGGGAGTTTTTCGTCGTTTTGTACGTAGGGTTGCTGTGAGTCATCTGGCTTGACAGCACCTAACAAACTTTGCTGCTAACTCTTCAGTTCACAAATCACTCTACTCTTTCATAGTCTGTTAGCGATTGGTCACTGTTCATCTGTTATTCAGTTCTTAAACAGACAGCAAAACATGTAGTTGTGTTGCCTCTCTGTCTCCTAGTGATATACCTACATGACACTTTTCAAACAAACGAAAGAGGAAATTGGCCAGTGAACATGCAGGTTCAGCAGAGAAATAGAATAACCCTGGAAGTGAAATTTGAGTCAAATGTAAATAGAGTTACAGAATAAAAAACCTAATAACTCTTGTGAATGTAAACAAAAGACTAGATGGGCAGCCAGAGGAACTTAGTGAAATTGATCAGCATAAATGAGGGTAGTGATTCTGATGAGGATTGAAATATCCCATGGGAAGGGATGTTTACAAAAAGCTTCATATTAAAGGAACTTAAAGAGATATTTCACAGCATTGAAAGCACAAAGGATAAAATATTGAAAGGTGATCCAAATTTAAGAGTATGACAATTTGACAAGGCATAGAAAAGATTCTCACTCCATCTAAGTTGTGTGGTCAGAAGGCAAGCACTGTTACAAACAATCGGGTAAGGTTTTTACAAAGAAGTTAAATCTTTTAATAACCTCAGTGAGCCTGTTATTTTAAGTTACTGTTTACTAAATATTTTACTAGCATTCATTTTTCTATATAGTTATAACTCAGTGATGAGTGTTAATATTTGACTGTTTATCCAGGTCATGGAACAATCATTTTCCATTTATTAAGATGGTCTTGTACAGGCATTTTTTATTGTCTCATGCTGCCATCGAAAGTGAGGACTGCACGTTTTGAGATAAAAATATTCATGTAAAAAATTTAACTGTGTCACACACTTACACACCAGATGGCATCATGGTAGATAAGTCTTCTTTGGAATGGCTATTAGATTTAAGGTCATACTTAGAAATGTTCCACATGGAGGTTTTTAAACATTTTTCTGGAAGTCAGTACTTTAAAGGTCCTCCCTCCCACTTCCTGAAGTTCCATTTACCCTCCAGTTTTGCGCCCTTTGGAGTATTGACATGTAGGTTAGGGCTTAACTAAACCAGTTGCCATAGCGTCTGTTCCAACTCACGCTTGTCCTCTTGTGTGTCTGTGCTCCAGAGGGTTTTCAGTGGCTGATTTTTCAGAAGTGGATCACCAGGCATTTCTTTCAAGGCACCTCTGGGTGGACTCCAATCCCCAACCTTCTGGTTATCAGCTGAGTACGTTAACTGCTCTACCACCCTGCACTCCAAATTAAGGCTTAGGATCTAATTTTTCCAGTTTTCATTCCATTTTGCAAATTTTGGTTGATATTATATTATCTCTTCTCTTGTCCTCTTTGAGCCTTGTGAGTTTATACGTTTAAAATAATCTCAGTATCATGTTTGTGGCTTCAGGAAGGAGAGTTTGTGTTGAATTGGCTTGTTCTAGCTAGAAGTAAATTTTATTTTTGATGTTTTACCTCAAGTCATTTACTTGGAATTCGCAATCTACTACGTAGGAGGGATGTTTGAACTGTTCTAACTAAATGTGTTAATTTTTCTAATTTGAGGGAATGGGCAGGAATGAATTATTTCTTGTCAGTGTCTTTCTGGATCAAGTGAGATGACTTAAGTTTAACCCAAAAATAAAATTTTTCTGTAAATCAGGTGACTAGTGTATTAATCTTAGCATAGTAATACAGATAATTTTCAGACTGGAATGTGTAGTTAAAATACATGGAACATTTCTGAGTTACAGAACTTGGATAATGATGCTTGATTTTATTGCTTCTAAATGTGCTGATTATATTTAAATAGAGTGCTTTTAAGTCCTTTTAATTGAAATTTTTATTTTGAAGCCTTTCACAACATAATAGTAACTATACTCATTAGCTTCCGAATTCTTGAGGAACTTCAGCAGATGAGGAATTTGTACTATATATCTAATTATAACAGTTAGGAATTTTAAATTTTGCGTAATTTCAGAGGAAACGAGTACCAAATCAGTTTTTCAGTTGCTTTAGAGAATACGTGTGTATCAACCATCATAGTAAAAAAAACTCATATACTGTGCCAACCGTTACAGAACAGACTTCTATGGAAGTGACTGGTACAGGAATATAAAGAGCGAATGTATCTGAAGCACAGATAGTGTCCTTGTGCACAGCTAAAGCTGATGGCATTATGAACTTTTGTGTGTGTGTGTGAGTGAACACATGAAACAGGTATAACATCTGCCCGATTGCCTCAGCAACTAACAGTTTATTTTTAAAAACACATATTTAGATAGTATACCTTATTGACATTGTTTGATGAATTTTGCAACATACCAGGTTATTTTGAAATAAAATTACATTTGGAAGTTATGAAATGTATTGATTAGTGCAATCGTTGTCACTATTCTTAGGTTTTTTTGTTTTTTTTTTAAATAGGACATTGGTTCTAGGAGCTTGTGATTGAAGTCAGTAAAAACATTTGGAATTAAATGTATTTGTGTCTACCCTTTAATTTACGTAAGATTTATAATGCATTTTATGTTAAAATGTTTGATAATTTTATCATAGGGTAATGCTATTTAATAACTTGTTATACATTTAATTGAAGTTGTTTTATACTTACATTTTTTCCCTCTCCTTTTATAGTGCTTTTTTAGGACCAAAGGATATATTTCCTTATTCAGAAAATAAGGAGAAGTATGGCAAGCCAAATAAACGAAAAGGTTTTAATGAAGGTTTATGGGAAATAGATAACAATCCGAAAGTGAAATTTTCAAGTCAGCAGGTGAGTCACATTGCATAAAATGTGGTTCAGCATTATTTATTTGATCTTGAGAAATAAACGCTATCTTGGCATTTATATGTGACGCCAACTTTTCATGCAGTGGTTTGCCTTTGCACAATTTGTATCATTTTTATCACACAACAGAAATTACTATGTTTCTCTTTTTTTTCTCTGTCCAGGCATTGACAGTGTTTGAAATTTTTTCTGTATTGTCAGTTGTACTCTTGAACTGTGTATACATTCCCATATGGATGACCCAGAACTCTTGCAATTTAAAATAAAGAAACGAGCCAGGTTTTATTAACAGTACCTGTGTTCTAGTAGGAGCCCTGGAGGCACGGTGCTAAACAAAAGGTTGGCGGTTTGAACCTACCAACTATCCAGGCTACCGAGATGTGGCAGTGCACTTCTGTAAAGATTGCAGGCTTGGAAACCCTTTGGGGGCAGTTCTAGACTGTACTGTGGGGTCACTGTGAGTTGGAATCGACTTGACAGCAGTGGGTTTTGGCAATGGGTATGTTCTGGTACCACAGAGCTGCAAGAGGAAGTCTTTATGAGAATGTTATTGGGATTTTCTCATTCTTCAATGAAAGTCCTTTTGTTAGATTTGTAGCAAAACCTGGGGGATAGCATGAGTAAATCTAAAGAAATGGGTAGGAACAAACTGGAAATTCTACAACTTTGTATTCTTAAACCTATGAACCTTTTATTTCTTCAAAGGTGTCATGCTTCTTCTCACCTTTGGAAGCTTTTCAGGTGCTATTCAGTCAGGGACATTTAATCTTCCTCTCATCAATGCCCCATGACTGCATTAAGGTGGTCCAGAGTGCCCTCCTTGCGTATTTGTTATAATACTTATTACACCATATTGTGATTGCTTCTTTACTTTTCTGTAAGTGCCACAGACTATTAGCTCCGTGAGCAGAGACATCGTTCTGTGTGCCTGGCAGTATTATGTGCATGGGAAGAATTTCACCAAACACTGTTGATGAGCCCTGGTGGCCCCGTGATTAAGACCTCGGCCACTAACCTAAAGGTTGGCAGGCAGAATCCACCAGCTGCTCCTTGGAAACCCTGTGGTGCAGTTTTACTCTGTCCTATAGGGTCTCTTGAGTTTGGTTTAAATATTGCAGAATGAATGTAAGAATGGACAAATGGTTTCTTGTCAGTCTTTCCTTGATTGTAACAGGAGGGCATCTGTCCAAATAGACTGAATTATTTCCTGAAACTAGCTTTTTTGTTAATTTTACTTCCATTATTTGTTGTGTGACTGCACCTTCATGGTATATTTGCTACCCACTGACTCCACAAGTAGTTGTCAGTATCTAGACTTGCAGTTTTCCAGTTGACAATTAAATTTTGATAGATTGCATGGATGAAACCCAGCTTTCTTTCTGAAAGCATGAATGACTGCTGATTTGTTCTCCAGGCCCAGACATCTCCCCAGTGGCACACTCTAGGGGTTGCGGAAAGCAGTGGTGCCTGAACTTACTCAAAACAATTTTTAACCGTCATGATTTTTAAAAATTTCTGTAGCACTATGAATAATTTTCCAGGCATTTTTACATTTTGTTATAACTTTATAATAATTTTGTGAGTTATCAGCATTTCTTTTTAAAAAAGAAAATGGATTTAGAATTTCAGAGACCTGTCAAAGGAAGCATGGCTAGAAAGAGGCATGGTTAGGATTAGAATTCTGTGCTCTCGTAGATCTGTGCTTCGCCCCTTCCCCAGTGTGTGCTGTGTTGTCTCTATCATTCATCTTTTTGTTGGTTATTATGAAAGGCTAGAGGCCCTAGATGATGTTCCAAAGAAAAGCAAAAAAAAAAACAAAAACCAAACCCAGTGCTGTTGAGTCGATTCCGACTCATAGCGACCCTGTAGGACAGAGTAGAACTGCCCCCATAGAGTTCCCAAGGAGCGCCTGGCGGATTCAAACTGCCGACCCTTTGGTTGGCAGCCGTAGCACTTAACCACTATGCCACCAGGGTTTCCAGATGATGCGCCGAAGTATCTGTCATATCACTTGCAGTATTTTTTTTTTTTTAATTTAGTGTTAACTGCTGGCCTCCCACCCCTTACGTACTAAATCAGAATTGCTAATTGTGGGTCTCATTTGGAAGAATGGGAATTTTAGAACACTAGCTTGTGCTCATGAGGAACCCATATATAGACCAAGAGGCAGTCGTCGAAACAGAACAAAGGGATACTGCCTGGTTTAAAATCAGGAAAGGTGTGTGTTAGGGCTGTATCCTTACACCACATTTACTTAATCTGTATGCCGAGCAAATAGGCCAAGAAGCTGGACTGTATGAAGAACTGGGCATCAGGATTGGAGGAAAACTCATCAACAACCTGTGATATGCAGATGATACAGCCTTGCCTGCTGAAAGGGAAGAGGACCGGAGGCACTTATTGATGAATAGTAAGCTGAAAGGGAAGAGGACCTGAGCTACTTATTGATGTATATTAAAGACTGGACCAGTAAGCAACATCATGATAAACTGAGAAAATGAAGTTGTCAAGGATTTAATTTTACTTGGATCCACAATCAGTGCCCGTGGAGGCAGCAGTTAAGAAATCAAATGACACGTTGCACTGGGCAAATCTGCTACAAAAGACCTCTTTAAAGTATTAAAAAGCAAAGATAATCACTTTAAGAACTGAGGTGCGCCAGACCCAAGCCATAGTGTTTTTAATTGCCTCATATGCATGTGAAAGCTTGACAGTGAATAAGGAAGACTAAAGGAGAATTGATGCCTTTGTATTATGGCATTGACAAAGAATATTGAATATACCATGGACTGTCAGAAGAACAAATCTGTCTTGAAAGTACAGCCAGAATACTCATTGGAAGCAATGATGGTGAGGCTTCATCTCATGTACTTTGGACATGTTATTAGGAGGGACCAGTCCCTGAAGGACATCATGGTTGGTGTAAAGTAGAGGGTCATTGAAAAAGCGGATGGATTGACACGGCAGCTGCAACAAATGTAACAACAATTGTGAGGATGGCACAAGACCTGGTAGTGTTTTGATCTGTCGTACATAGGGTCATGATGTGTAAGAACTGACTTGACAGCACCTGACAACAGCAACTATTGTGGGTCTCAGAAATGTACGCTTAAAATTAAGTTTGGATGTAGACTGATCTTTAAATAAAGCTGTTAGGTATATCCTTTACTGGGGCTCTTTGTTACTTAGTAGTTAATTTACTAATGCTGCATGTAGCTAAGCTTCTCCAGAATATTTGAGTAGTTGAATACAGTGTATGACTGCTGTTCTAAAGGTTTTTACATTGTATCTTTTTGGGTATTTGTTGGTTAGAGCATCAGAATGGTATTCTTTATACTTGGTATTTCATTTCTGCCTAAGTATTTTTTTCACTTGGGCTTGTGTACACTGAAGTACAGGAATACAAATCTTTAAGACTTACCTAAAGAAATAGTTGTATTGAAAACTTTTTGAAATTATGTATATTAAAAATTGTCCTGTGGAACATAAAACAGGGTGCTTTTCTAAGTTTTTCTAGACAGGCTTTTAATTTTTCATGCATAGACAATTTAAGTTGGGGTAAAACCGTATCAAATTAATAGTGTTGATTGCTCACAGGCCTCAACTAAGCAATCAAATACATCATCTGATGTTGAAGCTGAAGAAAAGGAAACTAGTGTTTCAAAAGAAGATACTGACCATGAAGAAAAAGCCAGCAACGAGGTATGTTTAATTTGTCTTGCATTCTAAACTCATTTTGTTGCAAGCACAAAATTATAAAATGAATTGACTCTGGCAGAGTAAAAAGTACTCTTTAAAATATTTGGGTAATGAATGAGAAGATACTTTAGACTTATTTCCTATGAAAATAAACCGTTGTAAAATAATTTATGCATCTTTAAGATTCATGGCCTTTTTGTTTTCCGAAGTCATTTTAATGTGCAAAATAAAGAGGTCCCTGTCTGTAGGGTAGGTTACTCTTGGTTAGGAATATTCGTAGGTGGTGTGGGATGAATGTACTGTTAAGAGCAGCATTGGGCTGAATTTCTTAAAACCTGATGTATTTCCAGCTCTGTATCTGATTACCTAGAAAATAGTTGTTCACTGATCTCCAAAGTCCCAGCCACCTCTTAAAATCCACAACCCTAAAATTCAGGATTCTTCTGTAGAAAATGATTTTATAAATTTAAATAGACAAACATATTGTGTACTAGTAATGTGACTTTTTATATTTGATCTGACATAGGAAATGGGTATTTTTTTTTCCTTCATGTGTAGATACTGGCTATTACTTTCACTTTATTAAGCTAATACTATTAAAGTTTATAATTCTAAAGATCAGAGAAGCAAAATAATTTCCCCCAGAACTTATAATGAAACATGCTGTAATTTTTAAGAAAATTTGTTTTAGTTTTGACCTATTTTTCAACTTCAACTGTATTTTTTAGGATGTGAGTAAAGCAATTGATATAACTACTCCAAAAGCTGCCAGAAGAGGGAGAAAGAGAAAGGTAATTTTACTGGCTTATCATGGGAATCTTAAAAGAATTCTCATTTTAGTTGGGTAGAAGACAAGCAGAGATAAAATAAGCTTGGTCTTTTATTTTAAACACCTTTTTTTTTTTAAGGGTCGGTTGTGGTGTTTACTTCCAAAACAGTTTTTTCTTAGCGATAGAGCACCCTTCAGTTTAATGGCATAGGAAATAATGTGCGTTAGTTTTCATGATTTTAATGATTTTCTGTCTTGGTTTTCTCTATAAAATGCATAATAGTATATATACATAGGGTTGTTGAGAGGATTAAATGAGTCAACACAGGTAAAATGTTGAAGAACTTCTGCCCTTTTATCACCTCAGTATGAAAAGAGTTCTGTGTACAGTCTCGACTTTACAATCTTTGGTATCTGTGGAGCTTTGTAATAACACTGAGATGCCTGGTTCCATACCCCAGAGCTATTGAATCAGGTTGAGGCAGAAGTATGTGGTCTGTGAATGCTCAAAATTTCAGAAATATAACCTGAGCTTAAGTTTAAGGAAAATTTTTTATGCTGTTCCTTGTGAACATTTCAAGGATTATCTTAGATGAGTTTTTGACCTTTAATAATGCTTTGAGTATGCATTATTATGTCTGAATTTAAAAGCAATGTTTTTAAAAACAAACAAAAAAAAAAAGAATAAACTCTTAGAATTATTGAGTCAGATTTACATATTATTTTTACAGTTATTCAGAAATGTGGTACCAGCTTGTACTCATCAGTCATCATTGTGTAAAATGATTCTCCATGTCCTTACCAACACTGGGCCATAGCCCTTAATTATCTGCAAATTACTGATTGTCATTGTGTGCCCTCAGGTCTCTACCCTAAAGCATGGAGTAGAACTACCCCATAGGGTTTCCTAGGCTGAAATCTGAGAAGTCAGTGTGGAGATGCTGGTGGGCTTGAGCTGCAGACCTTTTGGTTGGCAGCCAAGTGCTTTAACCATTGTACCAGCTTGGCTCCTTAGATGGCTTTTAAATATATATGTATATATAATATATTCTGGGTCAGTGAGACTCCGTCAGGCATGTTTTAGTGCCTTTAGTTTCACTGATAAAGTTAAGGCTGAGTTCAAAATCGTTGGGGCTAGGAGGCAGCTAGGAATGGCCCTCTCATTCTTTTCTTTGTTCTCTTTTGGGTTTTTTTTTTCCCCACCCTTTGCTATTTTTATGATCAGTACCAACTTCTGTCTCCATTTCCCTTCTAACTGATAGTTCTTAACCTTTGTTCTACTCTAATGCTTGAGTCAGTAATACTGATTCTCATTTGGGGCCATTGTTCCGTCAGGAAAGTCATACCAGAATTAATGGGTTGCAAAGGGTCATTGGAATTCCCTTATTCTCCACCACAGTAAATCTCTATGGAATAACTCCAAGGAAAAAAGGAGATTTGAGCCTCGGTTTGAAAACAAAACTTTTATACATTAATAATGTTAACAAATTAGAAATATCAATAATTTCATTTCTTGCTTTTTCTAACTTAGGTTCTATATCATAAGTAGACAATATAAAGTTTTAATATTGTAAGGCATTCAGTGAAATATTTATGAACAATGTGTGAGTTGTTACAGTATGATTGCATTATACCTTATTGTATCAAGAATAAAGCCTTATTTTCACAAATGGCTGTTTTAGATGGAAGGTTTTTCTTTTTTAGAACTTTAAGCTAAGTTTGAGGATGTTATTGTGATGAGTCAATTGTTGAAAAATAATAAAAATCGTATAGAAGTTACCCTTACAATTGAGCTCATGTTATTGTAGAGTAGCATATTTTTGCCATTGTATTAAATATGCAGTACCTACTATTTGCTAAACAGATTAAATATTTGTGATTCAGGCAGAAAAACAAGTAGAAACTGAGGAGACAGGAGTAGTGACAACAGCAATAGCATCTGTTAATCTAAAAGTGAGTCCAAAGAGAGGACGACCTGCAGGTAGGATTATTGATGTTTAAGTCTTTGTTTAGCTCGTGATTAATATTCCAGTCCGTTAAAGTATTGCTGCCTCAAATACTTTGGGAAGAGGTAGACAATGGAGTATAAGATAAAATTGTAAGATAGAAATTTCAAAGGGGATAAACCTGTTATGTTTTCTGTTGTATGTAACAAAGTATTTAAATTTGATATAATTTTTCGGGGCAATTTAATTTTCTGTCTTATCCCTATTACATTTTGTTCCCAGTAGAGGCAAAAGAGGCTGTGGTGAGGTTAAAATTACCATTTATAATGGGTTTATTTTACCTTTCACTTACGAGACATAAGCTTTCTAAATGGAATCAAAATGAAAGCATGAGAAAGAACATTTGATTAAAAACATTAATATTTAAATTTTTTGCATTCTTTATTAGGATCTATTCAGTAAACAACTATCTTCAGCATTGCCTGCTTATTTTCCTAACTTGGAAAATTGGAAATATTTTGCAAGGGATCTCTCTTATTAATCATACAAAGAAAATTAACCAAAGTGTAGCCTCACTCTTCCCCTCTGATTTAATAATAGGATTCTTACTGAAAAGAAATGAGTAATACCCAGGAAAGGGGCGGGGGGAAGGACTGAGAATCTATTTACATAACTTACTTTGGAATTTACTAGTGTTGTTGTAATGGATAAAACTATGATTAGAGAACTCAGTGAATTCTGATACAAATTTTCAAAGGTGTATATACAGATACAGGTATTATGTCCATGGACATTGAATGTTCTAAAGTTTACTTTTGTGACATTCTTGTTAAAAAACATGAAGAACGTTGTTTTAAGCCCTCTCAGATATATGAAAGACAAATAGAAAATTATTCTGTTGACCTGCCTTTTTTAAGTTTCCTACTGTTGCTTATTTGAGCTATGGGAGGGAAGGGGGGTTAATCTTTTAAATTTATAAATAATTGTATGTATAATAAGCCACCAGTGGTCTTTTATTGTTAGTATATATAATTTTTAATTTTTATATATGAGTTTGCATCTTAAAGGGAAAGCTGGTAGTTAACACATTTTTTTTTTTATGTGAACATTTAGCTACAGAAGTCAAGATTCCAAAACCAAGAGGCAGGCCCAAAATGGTGAAACAGCCATGTCCTTCAGAGAGTGACATGTGAGTTTATTTTTAATGTATAATTAACTGTGCAATAAATGGAACGTTTGATTTTAAGCATATTTCTCTTTGCATTTGTACATTTTATTTTCACATTTTACTTTATTGCTCTTACTGGTATTTCTAAAAATTATGAAAATAACGAGAAATAGTTTTCTACTATGTAAAATAAAAATTGGAAGGGAATTGAGAAATATCTGGTGTGATTATCATCTCAATGCTCTAATTAAGACATTGTCTTGATTTATTAGGATGTAATACAGGGTAAGTTGTATGTCTGAGGGAATTTTAGACAAAAGTTATTTGAAATAATTTCTATAGATCTGTGTAAGTTCTTCTAGAATAACTTTTATTTAAATAAAAATTTTTGTAATGTATTTAAAATTTGGAGGTATTTTGGAATGAAAACTACTTCAAAATTTATGTTTTTCTTTTTTTTTTCCCCTTATGGATCCTGTTTGACCTTTTTGGGTAGAAACTTCACTAGGAGGAAACTTAGACTAAGAGTATAAACCTCTGTGTTGCTATTGTGCTTGAAGTTTTTATAGGGAAGGCTCAAATAAGATGTGTGAACTAGATATAATGCTGTTTTGAATGAATTGATTGTTTTCATAGGAAATTTTAATTAGTTGTAGAACACTACTGGAGATTTGGTATTTCCAACCAAAACATATTTAAGAAGCTTTATTTTACTGCCAAGGTAATTGTTAATATATTTTCAAAAACAGTGGCACAAAATTACATCATGGTTTAACTAATGAATTGAAAATAAGAAATTACTTTGTAGGTGAGTTTTTTTTTTTTTAAACATACCAAATAAATCTCACCCCTTTTTAAACTCCCAACTGTGTTACCCAGTCATAGCGTTGGGCAGAAAATCAAGGATGTCTTAATCTCTTGATATTTAGAAACTGAAAACATACCATTGAGTCTTCCCCTTCAGCTACACAAACACGGATCTGAGATAGGGAACTATGGTAAGCTCTCCCACTTGGAAAGGAGAAGATTAGGTACACAGCAGTCATTGTTGCCCAGGAAATCTGAAGTTCTGTTGAATATAATAACGAATGTTGCCTGATTGGGCCTCTGTTGTCACTGGAAGTAGCTTCCCCAGTACATTTCTCTCCATGGACTCCATTGGTCAGTATCTGTTAAAGAGCCTTGAAAATGCTTTTTACATTTGACTCTCTCATTTCCATGAATTACTATAAAGATATTTATAGTAATGGAAATGTTGAAGAAAGTTAAATCATTTTCTTCTACCAATTAAAGATAAATGGTGAAGCCCATATGACATGAGAATGATAAATATATACAATGCTAGTGATGTGTGAAAAAATTTCTGAATTTTTTCTGTTTCAACTTAATCTCTTAAGTCTTTAAGGAAGCACTTGTCTGATGGTCCGTGGATTGGGAATTGAGATACTTTAATTTTACATTCTGTACCATTTTCTCATTTGTCCAATAGAAGGGGTTGGACTAGATGATCTGAAGTTCCTTCCAGCTTTCAAATTCATTGACTTAATTGTGTAATTTGTGAATATCTCAATGAAATTCCTAGGACAGTAAGAAAGGTTAGTTTTTGAAAAGCTTTGTCCAACCTTCAAGTTGTAGCGTTCCTTTATGGGATTTCTTTAGCTGGATGTATACCATAGAAAGTAATTATGTGGTAATCAGTGGAATCATTTGATTCTCCTTTTATAATCTAGTATCATAACACAAATGTTCATATTTTTCTGTTAATTAGCATAAATATAATAGGATTATTGAGCAATTTTGGTAGTTTGATTTGTTTTAATGATGTCTGTGATATCTAGTGGTGACGGTGGTAATACTTAAGTACAAGCGAGTTCAGTACTGCTTGTTATGATGCTTAAAATTGGAAGCATATTTTACCATTATATACGTAAGTTTTAGCACCTTTTAGCCTACAAAAGGCTGTTTCTTTACATTTTAAAATACCATATTTGATTACAGTTCTGGAATTGTATGATTTCCCACTGTGTCATAAAAACAATTTATTCTTATTAACATGTAGAATATAAGCTCCTTAAGAGTCAGGGATCTTGCCCATTTTATATGCTGTTGAATCCCCAGAGTCAAGAACAGTGCCTTGGTACATAAGGTAATAAATCACATTTCAAAAAAACTTGGAAAATTGTGGGGTGGGGGGATCACTTTTTGTCACATTAATGCCAGTATAATATTTTTCCCCTTCTAATTTACACAGAATTTATACAGAATTCCTTTTATGGTTGAATTGTAAAGACATTATTAATTTTACTTTCAGATGTTTTTAATTTGCCTTTAAACAAAAACTGAATAAATAACTTATTGTTATCCAAAATACTTAGGTTGACTGGAAAAGTATGGTTGAATGACAAGTATTAATGATACATAAATGCTCATTTTCCACTGCCGTACTCTCTAAAATAGGGTAACTGAAGAAGACAAAAGTAAGAAAAAGGGGCAAGAGGAAAAACAACCTAAAAAGCAGCTGAAAAAGGATGAAGAAGGCCAAAAGGAAGAAGATAAGCCAAGAAAAGAGCCAGACAAAAAAGAAGGGAAGAAAGAAATGGAGTCAAAAAGGAAAGGTTTAGCTAAAGCAGGGGTTACATCAACCTCTGATTCTGAAGAAGAAGGGGATGATCAAGAAGGTGAAAAGGTAGAAAGCTTATCTATTAAATAAAATATTTGTTCTTTTTTTAGAGTTTCTTACGTATTTTTAAGTCGGAAGTCGACTCGACGGCACTGGTTTTTTTTTTTTTTTTTTAATGTATTTTTTAATCATTTAGCTAGTAAACTTTGAGTATCTTTGTGAAAGTCTGTAAATATCAAGGTGGTGGCCTTTCCAAAGCAGATTGCCAGGCTTTTTTCCCAAGGTGACTCTGGGTGGGTTTGAACCACCAACCTTTTGGTTAGTATTTGCGTGCTTAACTATTTGCACCACCCAGGGACTCAAAATATCATTGAATATTAAACTTGTCTATCTTGCCAATTCCATTTCAATTAGCTATGTTTAAAAAGCCTAACTTGAAACTTAATATGTTGTACTTTCTAAATCTCTTAAACGTTTTTGAAATTTTGATTTGGAAATTAAATTTGTTAAATTTCCAATAACCCCTCCTATCTAAAAAAGGTAGGAAAAGTAGAGATTAAGCCAAATAGGTGGTGTCTGGTGAAGACAGATGAAGAGTGAGGACACTCTTCAGGCCTATTTGCTGTATGTTTTATCAGTGGTTCTTACTTGGGTGCCATAGTTGTTTGAGAATCTCATTAAAGATATATATCCTTTTCTTTCTGTAAGTACCCTTGTTTTGTTCATTTTTATCTGATTTCTTAATATTTTAGAAGGCAGAAATGTGAAATTGGGTAGATTGAGCAGTATGCCTGCCAATTTAATGAGAACCCAAGTCAAAGTGATTGTGTAGAAGCAAAGAGCCTGGCATATTTCATTTTATCCAGAGGTAATCACTCCTGTAACCGGGTAGAAATAGAGATGTAATTTAAGGATTTTGTTTTGCAGTAGTAATTTAAGTATTTGTTTCTTTAAAAAACTTTAGTTGCTTTTTTTCTCCCAAGATTGTAATCATGTAAGTGCTAATCTCTAACGAAATCCATCCTAATTCTCAAAACAGAAGAGAAAAGGTGGGAGAAACTTCCAGACTGCTCATAGAAGGAATATGCTGAAAGGGCAACATGAGAAGGAGGCAACGGATAGAAAACGGAAGCAAGAGGAACAAATGGAAACTGAGCAGTAAGTATTTTTTTTTATATTTTGGTTTCTTTTTAAAGCTAGAGTGACATTTTTTTAAACAGTAGAATCTCATTTTCTAGACCTTCATTTATGAAGCCTTTTGAAGAGAAGTGAACTTTCCCACATGTTAGAAAATCTTCAGTATATGATGGTAATCATGTTTCATTCTTCTCTGAGTGAGAGGATGCAATTCACTGAGGTAATCACCCTGTGGATTATTTTTTAATTTAAACTGAAAGTGCAAATAGAATTTGTTAGTGGCTTTGCAGAAAATGTACTCATCCTCCACTATTTACTTGTATAATATACTCAATATAGAAAGACTGTTGATAATGTACTGGTGGAGAAAGAATGCAGGAAATATCCTTGTTAGACCACCAGCAGGCTTCCCCTAGAAGACCAGCAAAAATTGCAAGCACAGTTGGAAACCCAGGAAGCCAGTAAAGTAAATATCAAGGCTGACAGGGTTTAGGTTAGATATGTGCAATATAAAGTTAAAAGTTAATCCTAAATTTTGATACTCGAAAGATAGTATACACTTCCATGGGGAATTTCTTTCCCCTTTAGCTTTATTATATAATTTTTTTTTTTTATTAGAAGGAAAATAATACCAGTGGTAATGATGATTAGACTTCGTATCTTTCTTAAATTTGTTTTCATAGTTTAAATTGTCACTTCTGAGTTCTTTTTTTTGGAAAGCTTTTCTTTAGAAGTGTCTTACACTGTTCTAACTGAAATTTGTTTCATTGCTTTAATAAGTGATTTTTAAAATATGCTCTAAGACAGTTAATGATGGGCAGTGAAACTCTTTAAACTATTCCTAAATAATTTTATACTTTTTTACTTTATATAAAACATTCATAAGCCTAAAGTCTTTCTTCACAAGTATAGCATTTCACTAGCTGCCCTCTTGTTTGGAGGATATATAAGCAGTTTCATCTGCTTGAGGGAGTAAACCTGATCTAAAGGTCAGAAATGTTCCCTCAAATTTGTTAGCCCTTGATCACTTATGTAATACTTATTTTTTGTTACCTATCCTTTTCTGTCCTTTTACCACAAAGTTGTTGGACTATTGCTTTAAACTTTATTGCACCCCCAAATAAAAGATACAAAATTGGCTGTTACTTAGTAAATCTAGCCCAACCCTTCTTCAGTTTATGTATTTTAATTTCTTTTTGAATGTCCTCCGAATGTAACTTTCTCAAATTCTAATATTTGTGTTTTCTTTCCTTCTCCTGTTATTACAAAACTTTGTACTTGGACAGTTTTGCTCTGTAAGCATTGCAGATGCAGCTTGTATGAAATGCATTATGCAAAATAAAGTTTATTGTATTGTATTCCCAGCCAAACAACATGTAATCTACAGTAATAAAAAATATATCTCATTTTGGGCTCAAAGCATTAATCCAGTTACTGAAAAGAGAATACAAGTGGAGGAAACAAGCGATGAAGATCTTGAGACAGACTCATTGGACTGAATTTCCCCCTCCCCCCCTTGATGGAAGAATGTTCCAGACTCTAAATTGAGGACTTCACTATTAATGTCATTATTACTGTGTTATGATTGTTAAATTTCCTGTAAGGTACACACTACATATTAAGGTCAGCCATCATTCCTGTTAAAGCTTTTTACCAAGCTTAAAAATGAAGCTTTGTGTATTTGAAAGTTATAACAAGCTCAGATGAAGATGGTGGTTGTACATTATAGTTTCATTTAGAAAATATAAAAATTCATTTTGTTTTGAAGTTAGGTATTAAACTGGAATAGTTATGATACCCCTGAGAGTGGGGACAGTTGTGCCCTTACCTTGACATTCCTTTGTTGTTTAATTCTTTAGAATCTTGTTTTTTTTTTTATCCTGAGAGATTAAACAGTAGACTTGTTAAGAAGAAAACAAATGAAACTGTAACCAAAATTTTAAAATAAAGGTTTTTTTAAAAAAACTGATTTTTAGATATTTTTTTGTTCTTGTCTATTTCAGTTGGTTCATAATGTGATCCGAATCCAAGCCAAGGTTCTAGAGATTGTTAATTTTTAAGAGGTTATTTTTTGTGATTTACAGAAAATAGGTACCTTTCATTTGTGAAATGGTATGTAAATGCTGCTATCAATTGATATAATTGGCAAAGCAATAAAGCTAACGTCAAACCCCTCAAATTATCTACTCTTTGGAGACGGGGGGAATAGTCAGATTGGTCTACTTAGACACACTTTTAAAAAATAATTGCTGTGTAGAATCCATGAAATATTCATAGGCATTCCCTTCCCACCATCACCTGTTTGTCCATTAACAACCCTGGTATTTTTCAACAACACACTACTTAATGCTGGAAATGAAATCCCACGATGACCACTTTAAAATGACTTTGTGATGTCTCTGAAAAATAGGATTATTTTATTTTAGCATGTTAATTTGAGTTTGACTTATATTTTTATTAATGCTGTGGTATTGCACAGTGTTAAGAATTAGTAACTTGTGGTCTAGACTAAAATTTTTAACTTTTACATAAGGGATCATGGGCATTTGGTAATCATAGTCGCAAAGTTCCAGTGTTTTGAAATATTTGTGTTAACATTTGATAGGCAGAATAAAGATGAAGGAAAGAAGCCAGAAGTTAAGAAAGTGGAGAAGAAGCGAGGTCAGTTATTTTACTTCTTAAGATTATACATAGAGAAGTTATACTGACACTGATTTTTCATGTGTTCGTTTTGGAATCAGTCTCATTGTATCTTGTTATACCCTACAAACACACTTTTTGAAACCCCTAATCAACTCCATATAAATTGCATTGTATTTTAAGCATGATCAGGTGAACTTGCTAAGTAGTTGTCTTTAAATTTTAATGCTCATTATTTGTAACACTGCCAAAAGCTGGGTACTTTTACTTTTGATACATCTCCCCTGTAGAGATTGTCTGTTTTTTGGTTAAACTTATAAGGTATTTAAGAAATAAAGTAGGAAACTCACTACTGGATGCAGAGTATTTTAGAAATAAATACAGCAGGTGGTGATTTTTGTACTTACATATTACATTCTTAAATACTAAACATGGCAGATAACTTACCTGACTTCTTAATGGTGTAGGCTATTGTTCATATGTTTAATAAAGATTACTAAATACTTTTAAAAATACACCCATTCTCTCCAGCCTACTTTGCTTTGATTTGGAAACCTTGGTGGCGTAGTGGTTAAGTGCTACGGCTGCTAACCAAGAGGTCGGCAGTTCGAATCCGCCAGGCACTCCTTGGAAACTCAATCGGGCAGTTCTACTCTGTCGTACAGGGTCGCTATGAGTCCGAATCGACTCGATGGCAGTGGGGTTTTTTTGTTTGTTTGTTTAAATTATACAGAAATACTCGTTTTGGAAAATTATTTATTGTATTCCACGTATTTTAATTTATAGAAACATCAATGGATTCTCGACTTCAAAGGATACATGCTGAAATAAAAAATTCACTCAAAATTGATAATCTTGTAAGTGATGCCTGATTTAAAAATAGAGTGCTGCTTTAATAGCTTGCTATTTTATTTTTTCATGATTTCATATGTATGTAAATTTAAGATAAGAGGGAGAGTTACTAGTTATTTTGTACTGCCTTAAAGTTATTTGATATTTTCAAAGTAATCTTGAACAGATAATTTCATGATAATTAACAGTTGTAAAATTACTGTTTTGTCATGAAGGATGTGAACAGATGTATTGAGGCCTTGGATGAACTTGCTTCACTTCAGGTCACAATGCAACAAGCTCAGAAACACACAGAGATGATTACAACACTGAAAAAAGTAAGTTATCTCAAGTCATGGAGATTAAAAACCGTCCTCTTTTTTCATTAAAAAATAAAGTTTATAGTAATCAGGGTGAAAATCCTTTGGAAGTGGATAGTCGTGATGGTTGTACAACACGATGAATGCAATGAATGTCACTGAACTATACACTTAGAAATTGTTAAAATGGAAATGTTATATATGTTAGTACAATATTTTTAAAATTGGCGTTTTAATAACCTAAGTTATGCCATAAAATTACGTTTCCTGCCCCAGCAGAATCACTTATCCTATGTGTCTGATAGACAAAGTCTTGGCAAATTGTTAGGTGTTTCTGTGGGGCTTTCACTTCACTTGTACAGCTAAAATTCACCACAGTTCTTCTGTCACAGACTGAAACATTGGGATTTAGGAGGTCTAACACTGAAGTATAAAGAAAAAGGGAAGGTATAATCTGGCATCAGAAAAATCCAATTCAATTGAAACACTGCTGCTTCTAAAAAAAATAATAAAAGGGGGAATCAATCAGGGAAATAATTAAGAACGTTTTGTTTTCTCAGATACGGCGATTCAAAGTTAGTCAGGTTATCATGGAAAAGTCTACAATGTTGTATAACAAGTTTAAGAACATGTTTTTGGTTGGTGAAGGAGATTCTGTGATCACACAAGTGCTGAATAAATCTCTTGCTGAACAAAGACAGCATGAGGAAGCAAATAAAACCAAAGATCAAGGAAAGAAAGGGCCAAACAAAAAGCTAGAAAAGGAACAAACAGGTATGTAGTTACAAATTTGAGACCTGGTTTCTGTTTGTTTACAGGGACTGCTTTTAAATGAGAAAGATATCATTAAGCACTTGGTGGAACATGTAGAGCCCGATCTTGCTTTTTCTTTTTCATTAAGTTTAGCTTAGTGAAACCCAAACCAAACTAGTTGACACTGAGTTCCGACTCATAGTGGCCCTTAGGGGATGGAGTAGAACTGCTCTACAGGGTTTCCAAGGAGTGGCTGGTAGATTCAAACTGCTGAGCTTTTGGTTAGCTGTCTGAGCTCTTAACCACTTCACCACCAGGGCTCTGTATAGTTAATAGTAGTTGTTAATATTACTGCTGTCACCCAGCTTCAGTAATTACTAACAGTTTATGATCATTGTTGTTTATATGCCCCATCCACTTCACCTGTGCCACCCTTCAAACATTATTTTGAAGTCTTAGACATACCATTCTATCCATAAACCGTTCAGAATATATAACAAAACAAACCCATTACCATTGAATTAGTTTCAGTTTGTGGTGACCCCATGTGTTACTGAATAGAACTGAGCTCCAGAGGGTTTTCCTGGCTGTAATCTTTATAGAAGCAGATCACCAGGCTTTTTTTTCCATGGTGCTGCTGGGTGAGTTTCAACCCCTAGATTAAGCAGTGAAGCACAAACCATTGGCGCCACCTGGGGACCCAATGTATCTATAAAAGACTCTTAAAACACGTTGAGAGTACCCTTATCATCCCCACCCCATTTCATGTCATTAAATATCTTAGCAGCTGCTTAATCTAGAAACATTCAAAAGCAATTGAATTTTTTTATTCCTTTTTATTAGGGAATGATTTATGTTTTCTTAAAGATCTGTTAACGAAATCAGCCTTACAGGAAAAACCCCATTGTTCATTTAGTAGTAGGGCATAAAATTGTGCCAGATAGGAAATGTTTTTTAACTCTTTTTTTCTAAAATACCAGTGACAAATATGAAATTTCACTAAAATTTTTTTGTTCAAAAACTAACTCACGTGCTCTAAAGAGTTGTACCACCCTGTGGTCTTCCTGATAATAGTAATTGAATAAATGCTGTACTTCTAGATAGATGTAGGAACTCTGCTCAGTGCTTTGTGCCTTCGCTACCAAAAGGATTTTGGTGGTGTCAAGAGTTGACAACGTGGCTTTTCAATGAAATTACTACTTTCTATAATGTAACCTTAAATAAAAAGTATTGGAAACCTACGGGCCATGTTATATTTTTGATTGTGGACCTCTAGAAGACATCTTCAGGTATTATCTTAGAAGCTGTAACAGTTTTTCTATCGCAATCCTTCAAAAGGTTCCAAGACTGTCAATGGAGGATCTGATGCTCAAGACAGCAGTCAGCCACAACATAATGGAGACAGCAATGAGGAAAGCAAAGATAACCATGATGCCAGCTCTAAGAAAAAGTAAAGACATGTTTTAATTGCCTTCATGTGTGTTTTTTTAAATCACAGCACTGTTCTAAGGTTACTTGTATGTTTTAATCACTGTTACTGAATTCAGGAAGCAAAAAAGTTTGAAAAATTTTATTTCAAACTTATTTGCCCACTGTACTCAAGGGAATGGAGCTATATAGGTAAGAACCCCATAAAAAAATAACCATTGTTCCCTGGTATTCTTTTAGTGATAACCTTTGTAATGAAAAGATAAGAATTTCACCTGCCATATAATAGGTAGCTTAGGAACTGTAGTTTACCAAGTCTTGATTTGCTAAGCATCCCCTCTAATTCTTAAGGAAATCTTGTCTAATCCTCCTATTGTTATTAAAGCTTATAGTATGTTGATATCATAGATATACTATTTTCATGTTCTTTGAGAATTCACTTTAAAGGTAGAAATGATAGAAAGGGCCTGGGCCATATTGATGGTGATGCCTGAATTATTTTTCTTGATCTGCATATTACCTTGGGAAGACACATGCTTAATTAAAATTCTGAACAAGGTAAACAATGATAGTGTCTTAATGACAAAGGTTTCTTTTCAAGTCTACCTTTGTAGTGATTTTTCAAATGTAATGACAGATTTAATGTCTTTTCTTTCCCTGAGAGAATAAGGCTGTAATCCTAGTTGTCACATCTTTCTTTTCCTCTTTAGGCCATCCAGTGAAGAGAGAGAGACTGAAATATCTCTGAAAGATTCTACACTAGATAACTAGGTTGATGTACCTGGAACATGAAGGACACTTGAGAAGTTTGTAATGGTTTTCGCTGGAAATATTTAGACTGCTGAAAATGAAAGTTTTAAATTTTTATAAGTGTAGGTTTTGATGTTAAAAACTTGTTTTGAGGGAGAAAATCCCTTTATCTTTGTTTAAAATTAAACCTTATTGCTAACTGTACTTGTGCAGTATTAACAGTAAATGTGAGAGAAAAATCCATTTAGAAAATGTTATGCTGCTTTTCCAGACATTATGGTTGTAGCATACTTTGAATTAGTGTGTGTAAGTTAACGTGTAATTGATAGTAGATAAAGTTACAGTTTTAAAACTGCTTCTTGTATAATACCTTTCCTCTTTTCGCTGATACCATGGTTTTTGTGCATAGTTTTTACTCATGTTGGATTTACCAGACTGTCTTTTCACTGTTTGTGGATTTTATAGAAGTTGAGCATTTTTATGGTAGACAAAATGTTACTTCTATACAAGTACTCCCTCCCTCCTTTTATCAAAGTTTATTCTCAGTCTACATTGTGCTACATTATCCCGCTTCTTTGTAACAATGTGTGGTCTGTATGCCTTTTTGTATGACAACTAGATATACAACTGAAGCTGAACGGACAATTTTGTAAGGTACAAAACTTGTTAATTTTTGAAGATAGTTTTGTGGCTGGGAATTTAGTGAAATCACATGACTTTTCCTGCAGAGAGCAGAATGGGTTAAATATTGGAATGAATCTGTCATAGAGTATTAACCTTCTTGAAATCAAACATTTAAGATCCTTTATAAGCACTAGAAGCTAAAATTGAAAGCTAAATGATAAAAGTTTGTTTGAGAAATGTCTTGAGTTTTTTAAGTCACACTCATTAAGGAAGTCACTTTAGTATTTTTTTAATTCGAAAAATCGATCTATAATAATGCTTATGCAGTAAATACAAGTAAATATTATATAAAACTAACCTATTTGAAAACATGGCTATATTAGAAGGGGATTTTTATTTTCATTTCTATATCATATATATAAGCTGCAAAGAATAGAAACGTGTTGCTTGTAGTTGACAAAGTAAGAGTAACAGTACTTTTGATAGTCTATATATTCATATTGGGCTAAATCAGAGTGAACTGTTAAGGCAAAATTTAAGGGTATATTAACTAAGGGATAGCATTGTATTTTGAATATTAGGTCAGCTGGTGGATTTCAATAGCTAAAAGACACTTCTCATGTTTTGAAACTATATGAATATGGGAAAATGGCTTAAAAGGTAAGTTGTAACTTTAGGCCTGTGGTTTAGAAGTTGCCCCCAAAAGGTGTGTGACAAGCATTGTGTATTTTAACTTCATGGATAGTTTTCATCTATAGATGAAAAGTTTGAATCTTCAATTTCAATAATTGGAATTTTGCTTTTGAAGGGTCTTATAATGGAACTAGGACCCATTGTTTTGATGGAACTCTGCTATAATATTATATAAACCAGTCATCTGTTTGGATTTGGACAGATTTGTTCTAGTTAAGCCATAAGTGTCAACATGTAAAATTGTTTGATTAAAGAATTTTTCTATCAAACTCTACTAGTAAATTACTTTTTTTGCTATTTACAAGAGCAAGAGATAGAATTCTGAATTTGCTACCAAGGAAATAATTTAATTGCTCATAGAGATTTTGTTGTTTGGTTAGACAGGGTAACAAAAAAGCTCAAAATTATAAAAATAAAGGAAATGTTATTTATCTTTTGTCCACCCTCCCTTTTTTTCCGTGACCCAACAAATCTGTACTTTTGCCAAGAAACCACAGCATTTTCGGCTTCTGGAGATCCAGGAGTCTAATCATAATTTATATGTCTGCCCGCGTGGGCTGAGCGTGCTCTAACCAGTTGATAGCTGTTGTGTTAAAGCTGCTTTCTCAATCTGCCATAGGTGATTCACAGGTAACACTCTCAGAACGCTTAAGAAAAGGTCTTCTGACTATCAGAAACATTGGCTCAATTTAAATAGTGTATTTGGTCAAAACTCCATAGCTGAAAAAGCTAAGACATGCTTTCCTATTTAGAGATAGCAAAAAAATTGTGTATTTATGTTATGAACAACCTTTCAAGAGTAAGTTTCACATGACTCAGCTGAAGATTTTCTCAGTTGCTTGTAGAAATTTCCAGAGCTCTGAACGGGTTCATTTTGATTCAACCTGCTGCGGAAAATTAGAATTTCCACACTGAATCGGAATCTACATTTTAACGAGATCCCCAGGTGATTCTTAGGTATACACAAGATGGTATCATCTCAGAGAACCTGTAAGATTTTGTGGAACAGCTTGACTACAGTAACTTAAGCCTTGTAATAGCTATTCTAGTTATAAGATAGTAGGATATAGATTTTACCCAGTTTTTGCTGATACACTGAAGTAGTGCACTAAGCCATGGATCTGTCCACATACACTTACCTGGCATCAGGTCAAGAGGAGGTCTGCCATCTAGTCTTGTATGACAGCAAAGGCTTTTATAGGACTCTGTAAGATTGGCCAGAGAAGGGCTGATCTATTGGAAATAGCAAGCCCATATTGAGGCCTCAGGAAATGAAGGAACAGGTGTCTAGGCAGCAATGTCTTTATATTTGTGCTGTGTAATTCTCCAATCTTAGAGATAACTGATCTTTCTCTTAATAACTACAAAGGCTCTTGTTTGAAAGGTTTATGGCAACATATTCATAATTGCTTTCTTAATTAGAAACTGATATTTATATGTAATAACAGGTACGATGTGTTTACTTGACTGAAATAGGCATAAGGGAAAAGTTGTCTTCGATTAAGGGAATTTATAGCTGCGAATTACATAAAGTTAGGAATTTCTTAAGACTTAAGTTGATAACACACTGGCAAATTCTGAGAGTAACCTAGTTAGCATTTCCTCTCTTGGTTTCACCAGGAAACTTTTAACTTTGGTGCAAAAGCTAAACTGAAGAACCAGCAGGATAATATTCTCAGTGATAAAACACCATATTGTGTTTTAACTGACATTGTTCTTTTTTTGTTCACTAAGATGACCTGACTGGCACCACACGTGGAATGATGCAGTAAGGCAATTAATCCACTTTCTGGAACTTGCTGTTTTGAGAGCAGGAAATGACGAAAAGGATAAAAGTAAACCTCTGCATATTCATAATGAAATAAGAATACATGTTTACCTGCAGACTTTGAGGTATTGGGTAAATCACTCATTTACCTTAAACCTATGGTTATTTTCAATCTGCTCAGTGTTCACAATATAGGGAGATAAAAAATTTAGGCACAACATAAGCCAGCCTGTTGGTATACTGATTGAATCTGTGAATAAGAACATCACTAGACATACCAAAAACAGGTGGCTTGTCATCTCCACACCAATCAACTTAATTGGAGATGCGGCATGTAAGTCCACAAAGCATATAAAATAAGTGTATATAGGCCTCACCAGTTTTTGATTTATATTGTAAAAGTCTGTTCTTAGTCATCCAGGGAAATGTGAAATTCAGTTGAATTTAAATACAACCTAGAAGAGAGAAAGTGAAATATAAATATGACACATTTAAATTGAAGTAATTCATATTACAGCATTTCATAGTCTTAAAACAGTATTAAATTTTCCAGTCCAAAAATGCAAATGGTTTCCAGAAGATATTTCAGATATAGCTACAATCTTCTCTGATGATCTTGACCTCAGAAGCTACGAAAAATTTTCTCTTTGGCCCAGAATGAGACAATAGGATTATCAGTAAGGGGATCAAAATAATGGTAGAGCTGAGCCAGAAATTTTTTTTTTTTTTTTGCTTATAGAACTGGGTGTTACAGCCTGAGAGTAAGTGAGCCAGAGCTAGCAAACCATAGGATCCTCATTTCTCAAGTCCCAGTCATCATACTGCATAAATTATGCTACTGTTCATTTTATCATAAAAATACTAAATTGTCATACATTTTAAACTTAGTGTGACTCACAAAAAGTTCTTGTCCAGAAATGAAGCTTTCAACTTAAGTGTTACTTCTTGAGAGGTATGTGACCTAACAAGATCTATTAAACTCATTACGTGGTGACAGTCTCGTTAAAATGTCTAGAGTGCCTACTTTCTATCAAAAAACCCTTAATATTAAAAAAGAGCCCACTGTAAGATTACACAGCTGTTCTTAATAATTTCCTCTTTGCTTAACTTCTATTTTTTATTACAGATATTTGAAGGATCCATACCTTGGACGCCTCATGGTACAAGGTGTAGTTCTCACATTCTTCAAAGAATTTCAAGGCATTTCTACCACTTGATGAGTCATATTAGTAGCAAAAAGCATTCTGGACACAGAATGAACAGGCAAGCCAGACTGGGAGAAAAGAATCACAATACATATATCTGACAAAGGACTTGTATTCAGATATATAGAGCACTGCTATAACTCAATACTATAAACAACCCAGTTAAAAACAAGCAAAAGGCACTCTGAATAGAAAATATACTTTAATAAATACTAAAATAATTTACTATATCAAGTTACTAAGCTTTAAATATAATCAAGTTACTTCATTAGAAAATCTATAATTTGACTTCTGTAGCTTCAGCTGATTGTTCGGGTGGATTGTTTTCCTCCGTGGCATTTCTTGGACATAAGCATCCAAGAGGACAGTTATTTTTCAAAGGGTTCTTTTTTTGTTGTGTTAGCCTTAATTAAAGGTTCCTGGATCAATGTAAGGATAAGCAAGGAATTCCCCCAGCTTGTTGCCTTCTGAATCATAGTGGAGCATTCGGAAGCAAACATCACAAAAGAAACATGGATCCTCTGGTGCAAAACTGTCATTGTTCGTCACCCACCTGTTGTTTTTAAAAAAAGATGGACATGAGTACAATCAAGTTTTTCATGCTGTTAACACGCCCTGCATTATGATCTATAGTAGTACATAGATTTATCTTCCCCACTATTGCCTTATTTTACCTTCTAATACATTATAATCCTGTATATTATTTTATATACGTACCGATATAATTATCACTACCAACTCTGTAAGGCAAAGGGCACCACCTAACACTAAGAAACACTGCAGAATGCTGTTTTCCTCAAAGACTTTCCCTTAAACGGTGAGTACAGAAAAATCTGTACTTGAACGCATCCATACATTTACCATCACATAGCTAACCTCTAACTGCTATTATGAACAGTCATTTTCCTTTAACATACTGTCTTGAAAAACAATATACTAAGGATCTGATATGCTTTGCTTTATCTTCATAATTGGCGTATCTGTCCTGGTTAATTTGAAAACTCCAGCTGTTTAACCTAGAATTCAGGATAAAATGTTATCATCTGGTGTGTTTACATTATTCCACTGACATTGTTTTTCTCTTGAGATTGTTACCACAGTAAGAAGAAAAAGCTATTTTTCAGTCTGTCTGAATTTTGCATCTCTTGGAATGTCTGCTTACTCCTAACATTTCCTGATTTTAATTTTGACCTGATTTATCAAATTTTTCTGTTGATGGGATAGTAAAGCACATTACGGTGTGGAACCCAAAACAAACTGAAGATACTTAATTCTTCCCTGTTCCTCTGGTTTTGAACTTTTTTTTGACTGTGATCCACATTAAGAAACACCTTGTAATCTAAATACGCTGAATCATGTAGAACAAAAAATTTTAATCAAAGAATATCCATGAAGAGATAGAAATAAGAAAAAACAAGTGGGAATTCAGGAGATGAAAAGCACAATAACTGAAATGTAAAATTCCAGAAGGCCCCAAATGTTCTAAAACTGATTGTGGTGATGGTTGTACAGCTTTATGAATATGCTAAACAAAACATGAATCGTACACTTTAAATGGGTAAACTGTATAGTATGTGAATAATATCTTAATAAAGCTGTTTAAAACAAAAGAAAATTTTATGAAACTATATTTGACCTTATTACATGTGAGGTACTGTGGTATTTTTTTGTTGTGGTGAAGATGCTATGAGGTGGAGGTTATTTTGTAGACTGCAGGAAAAAAAAAAAACAGAACATGGCTCCCTGATGGCATCAGTGAGCCACTGTATCAACAACCATGAAGTCTGACTACTGGTGAACTGCTGCTATACATGATAATGTTATCTCCTTTTTGTGACATTAAACTGATTTTGTAGCACTTCCCTAACGAGATAAAACCCCAAAGTACAAATCCTCAGAGCCAAAAAAGAAAAGAAATACTAAAAGTTAAAAGCACCTGACAGTTGAAAACCAATACTTCTTTAAAAGAAAAAAAAAGGTATCTATTACCTGGCTGTGTACATTTTACAAACAAAACATTTTCTCGTCCATAGCCAGTGCTTCTTGATAAGAAGGGGATAAAGTGTCCTATCCAAGCAGTCGTCACGATGCACAAGCCTTTTACACATAGAAAATAAATGAAGATATTAAAGTGGGAATTTTTATGATTTGCAAAGAGTCAAAAATATATCTGTACCTCAACATTAGGAACAATTTTCCAATGTCTTATAGAAATTTTAAACCTGTTACATCAAGTTTAAACAAAGTATATTCCACAAAATACTTTCTCAAAAAAAGCACTTTGAACTAAACAAGGCTTTCTCTCCTGTGAGACTTCCCAAATCCCTTTATAGTCACATGTGCTGTGATTCTAAGAGGGAGGTATATGTAGCATTTCTTGAATATATTCCTTCAAGAATTGTTGCTTTGCCTAACAGTACCTTCTTTGGGAATATAGTTTGAGAAAAGCTACTTGCTAGCGGTACACCAAGATTGACCGGTTGTTCCAACGTGGTTTTTTTTTTTTTTTTTTAAACCGTTATCTTTATTAATGTCCAAATCTGGCTCCTGGAATAGTGTGAATTTGTAGTGAGTTTCAAGTGTCAGAACCATGAAACTTTTAAGAAACTGTTTCAGTGGAAGTCAGTCTCAACTCAGCCACTAATCAATCAGCTGCACGACTTTGCGTAAATCCGTTAACTGTACTGGATTATTTTGAAGGATCATAAAATTTGACTACGGTTTTTTTTTTTTTTCCAGTAAGAAAAGGGTAGCAAATATCAACTCCACCATAAAAAAAAATGATTACAGTATTAAGCTTGACAGATGGTAGTATGGAATGGCACTGAGTGGTTAAATCGGCCTGTAAATGAAAATGACTTGTAGCCTAAATTACTTTTAAAAGTTCTTTAGGGAAGTCCCTCATTGAAAAATCTTAGAGTGTAAATTGTTTGTACTTCAGCATTGGAACAGATCGTTGTTTTTGTTTAGCACTGCATCAAGAATTTGCCTTGAGTTCAAGGGCCATGTTTTGTCCTTGAGCCTTAAGTCCACACTGAGCTACAAGAAGCATAAAGAAACCAAGACAACCAGAAAACAGTGGATTGTCTTTCACTTTATGCTTATTTTAAGACACAATTCCCCCTCATTTGAGTGGAAGAGCAGCCAGAACAGCCTACATAAAATTTAATGCATTATTTCAAGAAAACAAATGTGTTGTACAGTTCTTAAAGCTGTATAAGTCTGTGAGGTTTGTAACGGCTCTCCTGGCTCCTGCCTCACCAATTCTTAACTGTTTCATCAGAATACAGCCCCTCACCATCCCTCTATAGAAGTATATTTTGGTTAAACAAATACTTTGTTTAAATTACGACCAGAAAGAGCCTCTCTGTCCAACCTCTCCAGGTGATAATTCACCTTTATTTAAAATATTTATCCCTATGTTAGTCCCCTATTAGGATAGTTGTTTTTGCTGAGCTCATACTGTTTTTAGGTACCGTCCAGTTGGTTCCAACTCATAGCAACCCCAAGCACAAGACGAAAGACCACCTGGTCCTGTGCTATCCTCGTAATTGTTGCTATCTTTGAGCCCAGTGTTGTAGCCACTGTGTCAATCCATCTCTTTGAGGGTCTTCCTCTTTTTCGCTGGCCCTCTACTTTAACAAGCATGATGTCTTTCTCCAGGTACTGATTCCTCCTGACAAATGTCCAAAGTATGTGAGACATAGTCTCACCATCCTCTCTTCTAAGGAGCATTTTGGTTGTACTTCTTCCAAGACAGATTTGTTTGTTCTTCTGGCAGTCCATGGCATATTCAATATTCTTTGCCAACACCAGAATTCAAAAGCATCAACTCTTCTTCCATAGTCCTTATTCATTGTCCAGCTTTCGCATGCATATGAGGTGACTGAAAACACGTGGCTTGGGTCAGGCACTCTTTAGTCTCAAGGTGACATCTTTGCTTGTTAACATACTCTAAAGAGATCTCTTGCACCAGGTTTGCCCAGTGCAATGCATCTTTTGATTTCTTGCCTGCTGCTCCAATGAGTGTTGACTGTGGATCCAAGTAAAATGAGCTCATAGAGTTGATATGAAATTAAATGCCGATAAGATATGACACACAAGATGACAAACACAAGTTTGTTCAAGTTCTGTATCCCAGGAATTGGGATATATTCAGCACAAAAACACAGGGTCCTTAGGTTCCCTCAATCAACCTCTATTGCATACATTAAACTCTTAACAATTGTGATTTAAAATTCTCACATGAATACTCCTAGTGACAAGCATCTCATTGCCTCAAAAAAATTTAATTTTGCTTCCTATTAAAACCTTTATTTTACATTGAGCCAAAATCTCCACTTCCCCTTGGTGGATCCCAGTTACTATCCTGTGGAGAAAGCAATACTATTTATCAATTCCTATGCATTCAGAATTCAGAATAAGTTCTCTGCTATAATGCATAAATTTTCATATTTCACAAATGTAGCTGGTAACATTTTATTTCTAAGCAAGAAAATTAACTCTTAAGGTGTTCTACAAGAAGGAATTCTATAAAAGGATATCTCAAGTATTCTATCTAGTCAGGATTTTGTGACATAAACATTTTTCTTCTAATCTTGGCCTTTTCCAACCTAAAGTGGGAACTCAAAAAGTCAATTCATTAGTAGGAGAGCTGAAACTTGGAATGTATTTCCACACAGAAACAAAGTTACAAAGGGAGATATTACAATAGTTCAATTATTTACAGCAGGGGATCGTACTTCCTTTTGCAATTTACCCTCCAGCAAACTGGATCCACATACAATAGAAGGCTGCTCAAGAGGTCTGTGTAGGGGTGGTAGTTGTTGGGTACCATTAAGTCACCAACTCCTAGTAACCCTATTATGACAGGGTAGAACTGCTAGGGAAATGAAATAGGGCAGTGACCTGCTGCGTTGCGGTATTTCCCAAAGTTACCTCAGAATAAGAATCACACAGTGTATTTAAATACAGTGACTTTGGCCTACCTACCCAACCCTACTGACTCAGGATCCCAGAGAACTTTATGTTTGGCAAGCACCCCCAGGTGATTTTTATCAAAGGCTAGTTTGGAAAACACCAGGGGGATGGAGACAAGACCTTAGAGGGTGACCAACTATCCCACTGAGAGGAGAGAATGGGAACAAGGGCTCAGCTGTGTTTTGGAAGAACCCAAAACTCAAGAGAAGTGAAAGCAGGGACTTTTCAAAGGCATCAGATCCTTTTATGTGCATAATAAACGTGCTGGTATATCACTGCTCCACAAAAAACCTAAAATGGTCTTTCAGAAGGGATCGAACCAGAGAGAGTAGGGCTTATTCCTACGTATCAAGTCCTTCCTAAACTGAGGTTTCCTAAATAAGGAGGAAATGAGTATTTATCCATGGGGAATGAGATTTTGGGATCAGTTAATTTTGTATAGCTGGTATCGGTATCTCTATTCATGACGAATAGAGATATATGAGGAATTGAGACAGTAGCTTCAACTGTGATCCCAAAATCTCATTGTAGACTATTTTAAATCCTTCCCAATTTAAACCCTTACAAAGCATTAGGACTTCATGTTTGTCAAATGTCAGAATTCGTCTCTTTGTCCCCTAGTTTCCTTTTCTCTCCTAAAAATTCTGGCAAGAAACCTAGTAATATAGTTGCAAGTGTGCAAAGCAAAGGGCCTGTAAATATAGACAATGGAAGACTACCACCTGAGTAACAGCAGCTTAATATGCGAGTGGAGATACAGGCTTCTAAAAGTATTTACGGATTTTGAACCTTCTAATAAACAGTTAAGTACTCCTTGTATGTATCTGCCACAAAACAAACAACATCAATATAAATGCAAACGGACACAAGAGCTGCCTGGAAACTTCTGCTACTCCCAAGCCAAGCTGCAGTGGCAACTCTGATTCTTTTTGTTAGTTTTTTCGAGCACCTGTGCTTTTACACTATGAAACAGAAGAGAAGGAAAAGAGAATAATAGCAAAATGTTCTGAGAGCCGCCACCCACCTTATGTCGGTGATGACAACAACGTGTTCACAGTCTCCCTGGTGACAGTATAAGTAAGGAAAGCCCAGTTTGATCCCCAAGTCACTGAAGGTGAAATCCTCCATGGCAGCAGTCTGGAACTTCCCATAGCCTCTATCGTGGGCCTCGGACCACTCGATGACGGTCCTGTGGGGGTCAAAGGGCACATGTGTCACTGCTTCACAAAAACCTTACAATGGCAGAAAGGGGTTTGTGACTGCAGTATTTCACATACAGAGGTTCATCCAAATAACTGGACAGTTCCATCTTAAGAGGGAAGCCACACGGGTCAATACAGGTCGGAATCAGGAAGGCTGAATTTTTCTCCGCTTGTTACGGCGGCGGGTCCCTGGGTGGTGTAAATGGTTAAGCACTCACTATAAAAAACTGAAAGTATAATAATTTTGCCCCCACAAAAAACAAAACACACTAAGAACATAATGACTTGGCGAACATTTTCACAGGCCAATAATACGATTTACTGAGATATAACTATTTTGAGAACTAGAAATCAGAAAGATTTGAAAAGATTTTTGGAAACCATACCTGCTCAGATCTCTGCATTCAGGATATCGTTTATCATTGTAAAATGTTCCTTCAAAATAAAAGAAGGCTGATTTGTATAGATCCTACAAGAAAACAAATGGTGCTGAAAGTCCACTATTAACAATTATGAAATTGCTCTAATTATTAATTCAAAATTTGTATATGAGTACTTTTTTATGTGTTACAGTAACTTTATGAAATGTCTTAGAATATGCTCAGCTCATTAATTTAACACTTAATGGGAACTTACTATGTGACAAGTATTGTGTTAGTTACCAGGATTTTATCCTGTTGCTGTTTTTATCGCTGGGTTGAGTTTAAATCTGCTATGTTCTCCTGCAATTCATGAAAAGAATCCAACTGGAAATAAAATAAACTTCAATATTATTTTACCATATGCAAACACAGCAATAGAAATTATTTTGGATACTGAAACTAAAGTGAAATAGTCACATCTCTCTCTGATAATCAGTTTCCTAAGTGAAGCCTCACTGATGATGACAGTGATCGTGGAGTCATGCTTTTCCGACATTTCTGTATTTTCAATATGCTTTTACAAAAATTCTCTCATATCTTCAGTAACTCTTATGTAGGCAGTATGTGAATTTCTGTTCTTTCTGTTCTATCCTGCCCAAGGTCCCACAATTGGTGTGAACCTTCAGGTTTCTGAACTTTCAGTCCACCAGACTCATTAAATAAGAATCCCTAATGACGGGCCCAGACATGAGTATTTTTCCAATGCTCTCCAGGAGATTCTAACGTGCAACCTCCTATGCTCAGACTAAGGCCCTGCACGAGGGCCAGAAGCCTGGGTTCTTTTCTTTAACCTACCACTGACTAGCTTTGTGACTCTGGGTATGTAACAGTCTACTTGGACCTCAGTTTCCTCAGCTGTAAAGTGAGAATAACATCTGTCATGCTACCTAACAGGGTTGGAGTGAGAATCAAAAGCAGCTTGTGACTGTAAGTAATACCCAAGTTTTAGGTATTAAAATGCTTTATACCCTAATACCTAATTTCTCTTCTGCTCCTCTGAAATTCATATTTTTCATTATTCATCCATTTATAGATCATATGGTTTTGGATTCAGACACTCTCAAAAGATTAGTTGTGCAAGTCTGCTCTTGGACCAGTCACCAAATCTCAACGACCCTGCGTTTCCTCATCTATAAACTATGATTAACAGGTTAATGTGAAGAAAAAGGATACAATGTACTATAAAGCTATGCCTGGCTGATACAACACAAATTTGCCACTTAATATACTTCTAAACCCTCAAGGAAGACAGTACAAAAATAAAGGTCCTGAAAGAATAACACTATTGCCTTATTTTAGAAACAAAGTTCACTCTACACGAAATTTTGTTTATTACAAAATGCTCCTAGAGAACTTCATCTTAAGTGATTTTAAGCAACCTAACGTATTTTGAAAGGAGCCCTGGTGGTGCTATGGTTAAACTCTTGGCTGCTAACAGAAAGGTCAGCAGTTCAAACCCACCAGTTGCTCCACGGGAGAAAAATGTAGCAGTCTGCTTCCTTGGAAACCTTATGGGGCAATTCTACTTTGCCCTATAGGGTTGCTATGAGTGAGAATAGACTTGACGGCAATAAGTGTAACACATTTTGATATAGTTATTAATATCCTACCAAGAAAATGATGGGATTTTAGAAGGTTAACTCTAAAAAAACAAAAATGTTTTCCATCTAAATCCTAAGTCATTAAGAACTTTTCCTTACCTTAGTATATAAATGGATAGCTCAGAAAATGTGAATAATCTCAACACTGGTGAATTTTCAGTTTCAATGGTAACCAAAAATCCTTACTAGTTTCCCTATTTTTGTCAGTATCTCAGCTAGTTAGCTGACCAAGTTCCAAGGGGGGAAAAGAACCAACCAACGTGGGAAAACCAGTGTAAGAAGATACTTCTGTTGTTAATTAATTAAATGGGTCTACTGTTACTATCTCTGTTTTACCAAGTAACTTTCAATAACTAGTACAGTCATTTGAACAAGGTCATTATTTACATATAAATTTAGGCATCCTATAGTCATTTATGCTCTTGCAAACATTTACGCACTTGCAAACATTCAAATCAGCTATATTAGAACCTCCGAAACATTCTCAACACCTGCTGTGAGGGAAACAGTAATGGAAGAGAAGAGCTGGAGAGGCTCCGTTAAGGAAATCTTTGCAACTTAAAACTCATGTTACTGTTTTTCCTTTACAGGAAAGGTTGTATAATAAGTAGCAAAATAATATACATGTAAAATATTTTCTTACAGTTCTTCCAAAAAAGACCCTGAATAGATTACTGACCAAAAAAGATTGACTAATATGAGCAATGTATAAAAGGTAGGTAGAGCAGAACATCAAAACATGAGGGGGCCACTTTTTTTTTCTAAACTTGATCAGAAAACCCTGGCAATGATTTCTATATATACTAAAAAAAATGCACTCCATTACTGAACTACCACAGTTCAAAAACAAACTTTAGCAAGACATATTACATTTTAGACAAAAGCTTTGAAGACAGATGTAAATATAATGGTCCAACTCTCCTAGTTCTCTCACATTATCAAATTAACCAAAGAAAATGTTTTATTCAAAAAGTCCTGCATATTGGTTGGAATAGTTTCTCATCTCCTCAGCTACAAGAGCCTTGTGCGGCAGACAGGCACATATCAAGTTGTATCAGCATACTGTACTAAGCGCTATAATGGACAAATGAGAAGGTGCCAGAGTGGTGAAGAGAGGAGGTCAGGAAAAATTTTACATAATAAGTTAAACTGGGTTTGGAAATATGAGTATGAACCCACCAGACGGACAGAGGTAGGGAAAGGGCTCTCAACCACGTTCAAAGACTGGAGGCATGAAAAAGTGTGGTGTGCCTGAGAAGGATATATAAACTGTGGCTGAAGCACAAGGTGCAAACGTAGGGGGTGAGTAGAATGGAAAGTTAACGTGGGAATTATCATTACAAAAGGCCTTAGACTTCAGGTAGTGGAGACCTACTGAGATTTTTAAGCTGAGAATGAAAGGATCAATAGCTTAATGGAAAGGCATGGAAGAATAAAACAAAGTCTGAATCGACTGGATGGCAATGGGTGGAGTGTTTATGAACCTCCCAGAGTCATCACCATTTCCTTAGCTTATTATCATTTCCTCTTGTTTTATGGGGGAAAAAAAAAATCAACTTACTTTGCTGATGTGCTCAGGCGCTTGGTCAGGAGTGTTGCTGAATTCCCCACCAATCTGGAGGTCACTGACACAGCAGATTGAATCCCTCAGTTCTGTGAGCTTTTGACTGCCCAATACCAGCATGGTCTGGTATGGTTTGTGTTCTTTGTGCTAAAAGTTAAATATAAGTTAGTTTCCACCTGGACAGAAAGCAATTAATAAACAAATTCTGTCACAGCCAGGTCTACATTAACTTACTAGTTTTTTTTTTTTTAATTTAAGCTAAAAATTATCATCAAAATGCTATAAACTGACATCAGTATTAAGAATCCTCAGGATATAATTTCACCTAGCAAGACTGTCTTCTAATTTCCTGGAAGCTACTTCATTGAAGTCAAAGGTCCTTTTTTTGTTTTGTATTGGGGTTGCTTATTTGAACTCTGAAAACAATTTCCCCACAGAAACAAGGTAATTAGTACTAATTACATCCCCGTACCCGAATTACATCCCAGATATGTCAAAAAAGCCTATTTATTTACAAGTACATTATTTATACAGTAATATTCCAATTAAACCTTATCATCATTTATGGTACATCTATTTGGGAAATCGAGAATACATTTCACAACAGCTACCTAAGATACAACTATTTATTGGTCTCTTCCCTTCCTGAGCAAAGAAGCATTAGGAAAATCAAAGACTCAAGGAAATAATTAGTCCAAACGACCACATGAACCACAGCCTCCACTAGCCTGAGACCAGAACCATTCTGATCCGGATCACAACAGAAGGTCCTGGACAGGGTGGGAGAAAAATGTAGAACAAAACTTAAATTCATAAAAAAGACCAGACTTAAGCAAAAGATACCTACATAAGTGGACAAACATACCTTGCTCATGGATAGGAAGACTAACATTGTAAAAATGTCTGTTCTACCCAAAGTGATCTACAGATACAATACAATCCGGATCCAAATATCAGTGACTTTTTTAATGAGATGGAGAAACAAATCACCAACTTCATATGGAAGGGAAAGAGGCCCTGGGTAAGTAAAACATTACTGAAAAAGAACAAAGTGGGAGGCCTCACACTACCTGATTTTAGAACCTATTATACCACCACAGTAGTCAAACAGCCTGGTACTGGTACAACAACAGATACATAGACTAATGCAACACAATTGAGAATCCAGACATAAATCCACTCACATACGAGCAGCTGATATTTGACAAAGGCCCAAAACTCTTAAATGGGGAAAAGACAGTCTCTTTAACAAATGGTGCTGGCATGGCTGGATATCCATCTGCAAAAAAATGAAACAAGATCCATACCTCACACCATGCACAAAAACCAACTCAAAATGGATCAAAACCAAACCCAGTGCTGTGGAGTCGATTCCGATTCACAGCAACCCTATAGGACAGAGTAGAACTGCCCCATAGAGTTTCCAAGGAGCGCCTGGCAGATCTGAACTGCCGAACCTTTGGTTAACAGCCGCAGCACTTAACCACTACGCCTCCAGGGTTTCCCAAAATGGATCAGAGACCTAAATATAAAATCTAAAATGATAAAGATCATGAAAGAAAAAATAGGGACAATGCTAGGAGCCCTAATACATGGCATAAACAGTATACAAAACATTACTAACATCGTACAAACATCAGAACAGAAATTAGATAACTGGGAGCTCCTAAAAGTCGAACACCTATGCTCATCCAAAGACTTCTCCAAAAGAGTAAAAAGATTACCTACAGCTTGGGAAAAAGTTTTTAGCTACAACATTCCTGATCAGTGTCTGACCTCTAAAATCTACATGATACTGCAAAAACTCAACAACAAAAAGACAAATAACCCAATTAAAAAATGGGCAAAGGATATGAACAGGCACTTTACCAAAGAAGACATTCAGGGTGCTAACAGATACACGAGGGAAATGCTAACGATCATTAGACTATTAGAGAAATGCAAATCAAAACTACAATGAGATTCCATCTCACCCCAACAACACTGGCATTAATCCAAAAAACACAAAATAATAAATGTTGAAGAGGTTGTGGAGAGGGTGGAACACTTATACACTGCTGGTGGGAATGTAAAATGGTACAACCACTTTGGAAATTGATTTGGCACTTCCTTAAAAAAGCTAGAAATATAACTACCATAACAACCCAGCAATTCCACTCCTTGGAACATACCCTAAAGAAATAAGAGCCTTCACAGGAACAGATACATACATACCCATGTTCACTGCAGCACTGTTTACAATAGCAAGAAGTTGGACGCAACCAAGGTGCCCACCAACAGATGAATGGATAAATAAATTATGGTATATTCACACAACGGAATACTATGCAACCATTAAGAACAACGATGAATCTGTGAAACATTTCATAACATGGAGGAATCCGGACGGCATTATGCTGATCAAAATTAGTCAACTGTAAAAGGACAAATACTGTATGAGACCACTATTATAAGAACTCCAGATTAAGTTTAAACACAAGAGAAAATACTCTTTGATGGTTACAAGGATGGGGAGGGATGGAGAAGGATATTCACTAACTAGATAGTAGACAAATTTTTTTTTAGGTGACGGGAAGGACAACACATAACACAGGGATAGTCAGTACAACTGGACTAAACCAAAAGTAGAGAAATTTCCTCAATACAACCAAAAGCTTCGAAGGCCAGAGTGGCAGGGATGTGGGTCTGGGGCCCATGGTTTCAGGGGACATTTCAGTCAATTGGCATAACAAAATGTAATAAGACAACAGTCTGCATTCCACTTTGGTGAGAGGCATCTGGGGTCTTAAACTCTAGCAAGCGGCCATCTAAGATGTATAAATTGTTTTCAACCCACCTAGAACAAAGGAGAATGAAGAACGCCAAAGATACAAGATAATTATGAGCCCAAGAGACAGAAAGGGCCACATAAACCAGGGACTCCATCAGCCTGAGATCAGAAGAACTAGACAGTGACCAGCTACCACCGATCACTGCCGTGACAAGGAACAAAACAGAGAATCCCTAATGGAGCGGGAGAACAGTGGGATGCAGATCTTAAATTCTCGTAAAAAAACCAGGTTTAATGGTCTGACTGAGAGCAGAGGGACCCTGACCGTCATGGTCCTCGGAACCTCTGATAGCCCAAGATTGGAACCATTCCCAAAACCAACTCTACAGACAGGAATTGGCCTGGGCTATAAGGCAGACAATGATGCTGGTGAGGAGTGAACTTTGTGGTTCAAGTAGGACACATGAGACTATGCAGCCAACCCCCGTCCAGTGGTGAGATGAGAAGGAAGAGGGGGGCAGGAGCTGGCTGAATGAACACGGGGAATACAGGGTGGAGAAGAGGAATCTGCTGTCTCATTAAGGGGAGAGCAGCTGGGAGTGCACAGCGTGGTGTGTATGGCTTTTTGTATGAGAGACTGACTTGATTTGTAAACTTTCACCTAAAGCCCAATAAAAAAAAAAAAAAAGACCAGACTTACTAGTCTGATAGTGACTGGTAGACCTTCACCCCGAGACTATGGCTCTTAGACACCCTTCAAACCTGGAAATGAACCCACTCCTGGAAATCACCTTTCAGCCAAACCACAGACAGGCCTATAAATCTCAGAACAAACAAGCACATGAGGCCAAAAGGGCAGCATTTGCTCAAAAACAAAGTCCAGAAGACAGGAAGGGGCAGGAAAGATGGGCGAATGGAAACAGGGAACCTAGGGAGGAAGTGGATAGAGTGCTGTCACAGTGAAAGGATTGCAACTAACGCCATGAAAACAAAATGTGTGTAAATTGTTGAATGGGAAACTAATTTGCTTTGTAAACTTTCACCTATACCACAATAAAGTGTACAAAAAAAAAAAAATACATTCACTCTGGGCTGGGATACAGTCTTTTATCAGAGATGCCTCAGAAATTCCTGGATATCCCAATTTGTTAACTTGCTGTATTTTCATCAAAGAAGAGTTCTATTTAGTTAGTTCAATAACTTTCCAAGTATTCTGAATTGGTGAACAAAGGTTACCTAACTCCTTGACCAGCCACCCATTCTGCAAAAAAACCTTAAGGATTCAAAGAATTAGAATCATTTCAGATCTACATATACTTCCTGTTGCTTCTAGTGCAGAAACCAGATATACATTCCAACTCTATAATTATAATCCTATTGAGGCATTATTAAAATTTTGACCATATTTATAATACTCCTCATTAAAACAAAGAACCCAAGAATATAGAGACTGTCAACTGTGAAAATAAGACATCATACAGATAGCATATACTTGTATTTTCTTGAACCCTAAGAAATGGGACCCTTCCAAAACTAGACCCTTTGACAAAAGCTACTCCTATCTGTGAAATCCAAAAGGATTCAACACTGACCTTATGAAATATAACAGGGTACAAGATATTCAGAGATAAGATAAGCTCCCCCTCTTCAACCAGGTCTGCTGGATTTTCAGGCCTTTTTCCTATGGCATGTGACTCCTGAAGGAGGAAAACAGATTAATTAAGAGAGCTTGAAGTCAGACCATGTGACTCAGATAAGAGGCAGTGTAGTGTTGCAGCTATAAGCAAAGGCTTGAGTCCGACAGGCCTTCTCATTTTATCTCAAGCAAACCACTTAACCTCTCCAGTTTTAGTTTCATCTTCTGTTTAAAAACAAACCAACAAGCCAGAAAATATTCATTTTATAGAACTGTTGTTGGAAATGTGTACAGAAAGCATCTAATAAGATGTCAGGCACTAAGTGCTCAGTAACTGATAATAAAACAGGGCTGTTAACTAATGTCAGCACGTTGCTGTTATTAGGTGCCGCCGCATCGTTTTGGACTTAGAGCAACCCCACGTGACAGAGCAGAATTGCCCCACAGGGTTTTCTTGGCTGTAACCTTTATGAAAGCAGATCTCTAGGTCTTTCGCACGTGGAGTTGTTGGGTGGGTTCAAACCACCAACCTTTCGGTTACCAACCCGGTAGTTAACCACCAAAACCCAAAAAACCCAGTGCCGTCGAGTCGATTCCAACTCATAGCGACCCTATAGGACAGAGTAGAACTGCCACATAGAGTTTCCAAGGAGCGCCTGGTGGATTTGAACTGCCGACCCTTTGGTTAGCAGCCGTAGCTAAGACCACTATGCCACCAGGGTTTCCAGTTAACCACCAGAGCTCCTTAATGTTGGTATAATACTGACACTTTACAGTTACTAACACTTTTACATACCTTATTTCATATTATTATGAAGCTATTTTAAAGATGAAGCTCAGATTTACCCAAGGTCACACCACAGAGTTCAGATGCAAATACACATTGGTTTGCTCTAAAATCCATGCTGTTTTACAATATTATCATGTTTAGTGAATCATACTCTTTTATATGTGCTCAATACCTATTAAGTAGAGGCCACCAGGATGGGCTGGCTAGGAAATAAAGGTGCAAAGTAACACAGATGCCCTTACACTCTATCTACTGCCCAGCAGAGTATATGGCACATAGTAGGTATGCAAGAAAGTTTATTGAATGAACCCATCGTGCCTACTAGCTCTTAATTCCCTAGTACTCACCAACTTAAACTGTACTTAGAGTTTCACACAGAGATAATAGGTTAGGATTAAGAATATGGTAAATCATATCCAAACCAAATCCATTGCTCTTAAGTCCATTCTGTCTCATAGTGACCCTATAGGACAGAGCAGAACTGCCCCAGAGGGTTTCCAAGGAGCAGCTGGTGGATTCAAACTGCCGACCTTTTGGTTAGCAGCCATGGCTCTTAACCACAGTACCACCAGGGCTCTGAAACCGTATCAGGAGCAGAAAAAAAAAAACAGAACCAGCAGTAGGGTGGTGAAAAGGCATGAATTTCACTTAATACTGAGAGCAAGATTAAGGAAAGAGAAAAAGCTAAGAGCAAAAACAAAAGCAGATCTGAAAAGAATCAAATATACCAAAAAAAAAAAGAAAATACCTGTAATATTCATGGAAGCACATTGCCACATCTTTCTCCCACGGACCCGCTGGTGGATTCAAACTGCCAAACCTTTTGGTTAGCAGCCAAGTGCTTAACCACTGCACCACCAGGGCCCCTTGTCAAATATATGGTCAGTCGAATTTTATGGGCCTTTTTCTCCCTCTTGTTCCCAGCCCCAGTGAAGTTTCTCTAGTTTGTTTTCAACTAAGCGTATCCAATATAAAATGAACGTTTGTCATCACTAATACTCAGCCAATGACAGAGACATTACTGTTGCTTTTGGAAAGGGGAAAAGATGAGACTCTTACCATCTCGTAAGCAAATGTTTCTTGTCTGCACACCCGATCTATCGTTATGGTTTCTTCCCGATGTTCCATGAGCCTCTTTCTAACCCTGTCATATGTACAAGAAAAAAAATCAAACTTTAACATCCTTTATTGTGCCTTCAAAAACAACTCTAGCTTTTTAAAAGCTCTTTATTTGTACTAATTTTAGATTACAAAAAAACCTGCAAAAAATTGTAGAGTTCTCTTACATTTCTCACACAGCTTCTTCTTTTGTTAGTATCTTACATAATCAATAATTACCAAAAGCAAGAAATTAACACTGGCACAATATTATTAACCCCAGACCTTATTTGGATTTCATAAATTTTTTCATTTAATGCCTGTTTGGATCCCACATTGCATTTGTTATTTTTCCTTAGTTTCCTCCAGTCTGTTACAGTTCCTCAGTCTCTCATCTTTTATGACCTTGACACTTCTGTAGACTTTTAATCAGTTAATTTGTAGAATGTCCCTAAATTGGGTTTGTCTGCTGCTTCCTCATAAATATAAGGTTATGCATTTTTGGCAAGAGTATCACAAGAATGATGTCCTTCTCAGTGTATCACGTCAAAGCGTTCACGATGTTGATATGACTTATTGCTGGTTATGTTTACCCTGGTTAAGGGCTTGTCTTCCTGGTTTCCCCACTATAAAGTCACTTTCTTTCACAAGATACTTGATAAGTATCTTGCAGGAGATCCTTGGAGACTATGCTCATCCTGTTTCCCCTCAAACTCTCACCCAGGATCTTTAGCACTCATCGGTAGATTTTGTCTGCAACGTTTATCCACTGGAATTCTATTATGAAGACAACCCGTCTCTTTCCCCCATTTACTTATCTGTCTGATCTTTTACATTAACATGAAGTTATGCATATTTATTTTATCCCATAGGTTAAAGTCCAATTCTATCATTACTTTGTTGCATAACTTGTTCCAGCTTTGGCCATTAGAGCTCCTTCAGGTTGGCTCTTGTTCTTTTAACAAGCCCTCATCTCGCTGGGCATTTCTAGTCTTTCTATTCTGTCATGCCCTTCTTTCCTTCCCTTTCCCCCCTACCCCTTATAAGCAATCAATATCTATAGTTCTGGTTTATCCTTCCCTACTTCTTTTGCTCAAATAAGCAGATACCTGTGTATTTTCTTATACCCTGCTTCTATATCAGTCTGAGAGTCCCTGGGTGACACAAACTGTTAAACACAAACTGAAATGGTGGTTCGAATCCACCCAGAGGTGCTTTAGGAAAAAGACCAGGCTTTGAAAACCCTATGGAACAGTTCTACTCTGTACACATGGGGTCACCATGAGTCAAAATCGACTCAACAGCATCTAACAACAACACATCAGTCTGAGTTCAATTAGGAAAGAAAAACCACAAGTAATGTGAACAGGGAAAACTTAAAGGTTAGTTTTAACAGGGATTAGCGTAACAGGAATTTACTAAGAAATAAAGAGAAATCTAAACGATATAAAAGAAAAGACAGAAGACATACCCACTACTCCTAGGGCTGAAAGAGTCCATGGAAGAGCTCTCCTTTGACCCCCAAGGACTGAGATCCAGATGTTGTTGGAGGGGCACAGCCATGACTGGCACTGAACGGCAGAGAAGCTATTGTGCTATACTGGTGGAACTTACTGGAAATCTGCCCACAATGATGTCAGGGAAAGCTGTTCAACAGAGAGGCTGAAAGGAGGTGGGTGCTGAAGAAAGTTGCTAGCTGCTGCTGCTGCTGACGGCCATGTACTGTTGGAGTTGGGTACTAAGGAAGCTGCGTGCCCACAGGAGCCTGTCCATTGAGCACACTGGACCAGGAAGCAAAACCCTTCCTCCGGCAATGTCTTTCCAGTGACTTTTACTGATAAAGGTTAACACTGTACCAGGTGGCACAGAAAAAATTATTTTTCAGAGAGCAGGCAAAAAAGGTTTTGTAGATGAGATAACCAGCACCACCTTCCTTCTCACACAAAGGGCAGCATACTATAGATATGTTCTGGGGCTTTGCGGTTTTCACTTAGCAGTATGTCCTGGAAATCTCTCTGAGTTCACCTTCCTCATCCGTTATTATAGCTGCCCAGTACTCTACTGTGGGGAGGTCCAGTAGTTTGTTGAACATTCTCCTATACATGGGCATATTTAGGGCATTCGAATTATCTTGCAATTACAAACACTGTTGCAACGAATAACCTTATAGATAAGCATTTTAGTTTTGTTGGAGGTGTACCTACGGTGTAGACTTCGAGAACAGGGATTGCTGGGTCAAAAGGTAAGTGCATATGTAATTTTGTTAGGTACGACAGACTGCATTCCTAGTAGCAATGTATGAAAGTGCCTGTTTCCCCACGACCTCACCAAAAGAACGTTAAATTTGTGCTAGTCTGATTTCAATCCTTAATCCCTTTGGAGTTTTTTCTGGTGCATGGTGTCATGTAATTTCCATATGTATTTGAATCTAACTCTGGGCTTTCTAATTTATTCCACTGGTCTCTTTATCCATGAGCCATTACTGTTTTAATTGTAAAGACTCTGCAGTACATTTTACTATCTGGTAAAGTTAGTACTCCCGTCTATTTTTTTCCCAAGTGTTTTCCTAACTATTCTTGCACGTTTGTGTTTTCACATGAACTTTAGTATCAGCTTGAATAAGTCAACAAAATAAGTTGGTATTTTTATTAGGATTGCACTGAATTTATAAATTACTTGGAAAGAACTACTGTTTTTATAATGTTGTCTCCCTATCCAAGAATAGGGGATGTCTTTCAATTTGTTGCAGTCTTCTTCAGTGTCTTTCAAGAGTGTTTTAAAATTTTCCTCACATAAGTTTTGCATATTTCTAGTTAAACTTATTTAATCTTCTTTGTGGGTACGGTAAATCGGATTTTTTCTACCATTAACCCAGAATGTCTTCTAATTGTTTATTGTTTGTATATATGACGACTACTGATTTTTATATATTAATTCTGTATTCTACTATTTCGCTCATTTATTTTATTGCTTGCATCAGCTTTAGCATTGATTTCTTTGGAATTTTCCAGGAAAAGAACCACATGATTATCTCAATTGATGCGGAAAAGATATTTAACGAAATTCAATACCCTTTGCTGATAAAAACACTCAACAAACTACGAATAGAAGGCAAATTCTCAACATGATAAAGGGTATTTATGAAAAAACCACAGCTAGCTCATAATTGATGGTGAAAGACTAAATGCTTTCCCCCTAATATTTAGGAACAAGACAAGGATGCCTGCTTTCATCTGATATTCAACATTGTACTATAAGTCCTAGTCAGAGCAATTAGGCAAGAAAAAGGAATAACAGGCATGCAGATTGGAAAGGTAGAAGTAAACTGTATCTATTTGCAGATGACATGATCCTATATATAGAAAAACCACAAAAATTCATAAGAAAGTTATTAGAGCTAATACATGAATTCAGCAAAGTGTCAGGGTACAAGATCAATGTACAAAAACTAGTTGTTTCTATACACCAACAATATATAAACCGAAAAGGAAAAAAAAAATCCCATTTATAATAGCATTTAAAATAACAGCATACCTAAGAATACGTTTAACCAGGGAGATATAAGACTTGTACACTGAAAACTATAAAACAGACCTAAGTAAATGGAAAGGCATCCAGTATTCATGGACTGGAAGACTTAATATTGTTGAAATGTCAATACTACCCAAAATAATCTATAGATTCAATGTAATCTCTACCAAAATTCCAACAACTTTTTTTACAAAAATGGAAATTCCAATCCTCAGTCATACAGAATTGCATTGGCCCTGAAATGGCCAAAACAATCTTGAAAAAGAACAAAGCAGGAGGACTCACACTTCTTGACTTCAAAGCATACCATATAAAGCTGTTATCACAGCAGTGTGGTACTAGTATAAGGACAGGCATACAGACCAATAGAATAAAACTGAGAGTCCAGAAATAAATCCATGCATCTATGGCCAACTGATTTTTTACAAGGGTGCCAAGTCCATTCAATGGGGAAACAACAGTCTCTTCAACAAATGATGCTTGGACAACTGGATCTCCACATGCAAAAGAATGACGGTGAATCCATACCTCACACCATATACAAAAATTTGCACAAAATGGATCAATGACCTAAATATAAGAATATATCCATCGCCAAAAACAAGGTCATGAGGCTTTACCCCTACGTCTTCTTTTAAGAGTTTCATGGTTTTAATTCTTATTCCTCAGAAATGACTGGTAGGTGCAGAATTATCCACGTTTGTGTATGTTGATAATTTTTTTCCGTAGCCTTGATACTAGTTCACATTCACTAAGCTTTTTAAAAAAAAAACTGCTCAAAAAAAAATATACATATATACATATATGTATATAGCGTTCCATAGTTGCGTTGCTTTTTGTGCATCAATTTTGCAAAGTCTGATACTGTTCCAGTTCTTTTCTCTTTGTCAGTTATGTGTTCTTCTTTCCTGGAAGCCTTAATGATTTTATCTTTTATTTACCTCTGAAATCTAGTAATTTTACTTGGATATGTCTCAGAGTTGATTGTTCTGGGTTAATTTTCCCAGATACCTGGTAAGGACTTTCAACGTGTAGATTCAGAGTTTAATTTCTAGAAAATTTTCTTAGACTATATTTTTAAATATTAATTCTGTTTCATTGGTTTTTCTTCTTTAGAGGTTTTTATATTATGAATATTATATCTTCTTTGCCTGGCTTCTATTTCCACTACTTTCTCTGACTCATTTCTTTTTTTTATGTCATTTTCATTCTCTTGGACATTTTTATGCCCTTCTTCAAAGCCCCTTATTAAATTTTCATTTCAGTCTATTCTTCCTTGGGTACCTTGTGATTTATTCACTACTTGTAATTCATACACAGATAATTTTGTCTTTTCCATTTTTTCCCGAGTTCCATCAATTCTTTTTTTCATTTCTCCTATTTTAAAATCATTTCCATTCTTACTTTCAAAATTTCTAATTCAAGGTGGTTTTTAATATCCTCAAATGCTTGAGTATATTCAATTCCATTTGAGGTCTAGACTTATAGTTTTCTTCTGTTTCCCGGTTATTTTTCAGGGGTTGGGGAGGTATCCTCAGTTGATTTGTGTGAACAGTTGTTTCCTGATTTTCTGCAATAAGTTCTTTTTGAATTTTATTTCCTCTTATTCATTTTTGTGATTTGCAGGGTTAGGTTACAAGATTTCTAGTTCAATACTGGTCTTTTATATTAGTTTAGCAAAGTCTCAATTTATCAGTGCTTTTTTTAATTGTTTGTTTGTTCCGGAGTCCTAATGGTGCAGTGGTTAAGAACTAGGCTGTTAACAAAAAGGTGGGCAGTTCGAATCTACCAGCTACGCCCTGGAAACCTTATGGGGCAGTTCTACTCTGTCCTACAGGGTCTCTTATGAGTCAGAATTGACTCGATGACAGTGGGTTTTTTGGTTTATTTGCTCTAGTGGTGGCAGAAACCCTGGGTAGTGGTGGCAGAAAAGCTGATTCCTCCAATCTTGTGAATTTTTTTTACTTGTAGGACTCTAAAAATTCTCCCTTTTCTCCTTTTTCCCCCTTAAATATCCTTTAAATGGTGCAAACTGGACCCAAAGCAGTGCTTCCTTGGCTACAGAAGTGAGGGGGGTGGGCAGAATAATCTAAATTAAATGGCTATTGTATTAAAAGTACAGTTGCTAAAGCTTTGGGGATGACAGATAAGTTTTATCTACACCAATGTGGTTAACAATTATCTCTCTTCTTCCTAGAAAACCTTCTCTTTCAATAATCAAAATCTCCAAAGTACTAAAGATAAATTATTCTTTAAAAAAATTTTTTTTTTTTTTGCTATGGAATAAGAGTAACAGCACATATCAAAGAAGAATCACACAAAAAAAGAAAAATCTATATCAACTGCCTTTCTTTCCTTTATATAAGTAAGTAGCTCCTTTGTTGGACAAGGAGCCCTAGGAGCACGGTGGTTAAGAACTCAGCTGCTAACCAAAAGGTCGGTAGTTAGAAACCACCAACTGCTCCCTAGAAATTCTGTGGGGCAGTTCTACTCTGCCCTATATGGGCAGACCAGATTTGGATTCGACAGCAACAGCTGTTTTGATAGACAAAGAAAAAGTGCTAGAAATTTATTTAATGCCATAAAGGGTCTTTGTGCTTAGGCTTTGTTTTTATTTTTTAAAAGTTGTTGGGGGAGGGAGAAAAGGAAGATTTAAAGAACAGAAAGCATAGAGATAGAGATTTTAGCTTTTGCTAGTAGTCTAGTTTATTTACAGGACACTTAGGACTAATATAAGAACCCCTGGTGGTCTAGTGATTAAAGTGATTGACTGCTAACCGAAAGGTCGGCTGTTTGAAACCACCAGCAGCTCTGTGGAGAAAGATGTGGCTGTCTGCTTCCCTAGAGATTTACAGCCTTGGAACCCTTATGGGGTTGCTGAGTCAGAATCGATTCGACAGCAGTGGGTGGGTGGCACTAATACTTGTACTACTTTAAATATCAAAATAATTCCAGAAATTATTACAGAAAGTGCTGTACCAACTCTTGTTATACTAGAATACATATACAATTCTACCTGTATTTCCAGTATTTGGAGAAGCTAGACAACTAGACAAGAACCAAGGAGATTCAGTTGACCTAGCCCCGGAAATTAGACAAAGCAACGTGTTTAGTCTTAAAGTTACTATTATTTAACATGGCTTACATTTTAAAATCACTGCAAGCCAATTAGCATGTTATAAACTATAGCGGAGGTTTGCTTTGATTATAATTACCGTTAACCTTTTTCAGTCAATTTCTAAAAATCACTTCCTCAGGTTTCTGAAACTTTCATTCATTCCACTCATTCTACAAATATTAACTTATGTGTCATGATTCTAGTAACTGGAGATATAGCAGTGTGACAGAGCCTATGGAACTTTGAAGTCTAGCTAGGAAGACAGAAACTTACACGAGTATGTTATATTATACTTACTTAATAAGGTTGCCATGAGTTAGAGCCAACCTGATGGCAGCTAATACCACCACCATAATAAAGCATGAATTTCAATAGGGAAGTTGTTGTTAGTTCTTGTGGAGTCGATTCTAACTCATGGCGACCCCGTGTATGCAGAGTAGAACTGCTCCACAGGTTTTTCAAGGCTGTGACCTTTCAGAAACAGATCACCAGGCTTGTCCTCCAAGGTGACTCTGGGGTTCGAACTGTCTACCTTTTAGCTAGTAGTTGAGTGCTTAACTGTTTGTGCCACCCAGGGACTCAACAAGGAAATATGGAATACTACATGAGCATAGGTTCTACTCTGTCCTATGGGGTCACTATGAGTCAGAATTGATTCGATGCCAATGGGTTTATATGAGCATACAAAGGGACCTAAATGGAGTCCTTAATCCTTGAGCTAAGACTTGAAGGATGAGAAGTCAGGGAGGGATGAGAAAGAGAGTGTCATAGGCAAAGACCTGGAGTGAGAGGGTCCACTCCAGGAACTGAAAAACAGTGCAGTGTGGCTGGAGCCCTGAGGACATAAAGCTGAAAAGATCATCAAGGTCCACTCTGCAGAGGGCTCTTAAGGATTCATGACTTTAGCCAAGGGCCATTGAAGGGTTTTTAAGCAAGAGAGTGACACAATCAGGTATGTATTTTTGAAAAATCCCAATAATAGTTACAGAATGCCAATGGAGCAAAGCAATAGACTTAAGAGCAACATACTGATGAAGTCTGGGACTCTCAGGGAGCCTTCAAGAACTTTAGAAATGTTAGAAGAGTTCAAGGCAGTGTAAGTATGTATTTATTCACTAACGAATGAGGTGGGCTGAGGTAATCTGGAAAGAAATCCTAGGTTCTTAAAAAATGGGTACGTTTCAGATGGGGAAGGAACTCTGGTGGTGCAGTGGTTAAGCACACAGCTGTTAACCAAAAAGTTGGTGGTTCAAACCCACCAGTTGCTCAGCAGGAGAAAGAGATGGCAGTCTGCTTCCATAAAGATTACAGTCTTGGAAACACTATGGGACAGTTCTATTGTCCTACAGAAAACCCCAAAAAAAAAAAAAAAACCTGCTGCTGTCGAGTTGATTCCGACTCATAGCGACCCTATAAGACAGAGTAGAACTGCCCGATAAGAGTTTCCAAGAAGCGCCTGGCGGATTCGAACTGCTGACCACTTGGTTAGCAGCCATGGCACTTAACCACCATGCCACCACAGTTTCCTCTATCCTGTAGGGTCACTACAAACTGGAATAAGCTCAACAGCAACAGTTTTGGGGGGGTAGGGGTCACATGCACCCGCAATTATTTGAAAAAGAAAGTGATTGAAAATAAATCTGGCAGATTGAGGCTATGTGTGCAAGGCTTTGAATGTCCAGCTACGGAGTTTGAAATTCTTCCTCAGAGGAGAGGTAGAGCCATTGACAATTTCTTAACAAATGAGCATGCTTAGGTGATAGTGTGATGCATAAACGGGAAGGAGAAAAGGCTGGACTTAGGAAAGACAATTAGGAACCTTTCAAAGTGCTCCAGGTGTGGCTAATATAAATGTTAGCAGTGGGGATCAAGGGGAACAGATCTGGCAGTTATTACAAAAGAAACCAAATTAGAATTGAAATGACTGCCTGAATATTTGAGGTAGACAAACAGGGTAGGATCAGGGATGACAGATATTAGCTGAGGTGGTCTGGGTAAGATGGCTATAAGCTGGAAATCACCAGTTGCACTATCACACAGGATTTCTCTTGTAGAGACACACAATATCACATACACATAAGCTAAAACAAACAGGGCCAAATGATCTGTTGAATTTAGAGGGTGGGTATTTGGATAATTACTATTATTCTTTCAACTTTTCATAATAAAATGTTGAAAACAATTTTTTAAAATTACCAGCACATTACAAAAGCAAAAGTCTTCCATACCCCAAAGTCACCAAGTCAGTGTCCTCTGGGATGACTTCTGGATCCTCGCCTTCCTGAAGGCACTTCAGTTTATCAAGGCTTAAAAAAACAAAACAGAAAAACAATCACTTTAAGCCTGGCAGTGCATCTTGTCTATAGCACGCCAGGGCTGTGTCCTAAATATATCAACAAATAATTAAGAAGTCAGATAAAATCAGGGCTTCCAACCAGTTTAATCCCCTACTGAGAATCTGCATTTTCTAACAAGTTCCCAGGCGATACTAAAAGAGAGTACATAAAAGAAAAACCCTGTTCTAGGAGTCAGGAGGCCTGGGTTCTAAACCTGGTCACCTGCTATTGTCAGTCTTCTCACCTGTAAATAGTAAAAATACCTGCTTTGATTACACTTATAGGAACTTTCTTTATTTCCACCCTAGATGTACTGAATCAGAATTTACATTTTTTTATTGTAGTAAATAAATACGTAACAAAACATTTGCTTTTCAACATACTTCACGTGTACAATTCAATGTGTTCATGATGCTGTGCAATCAACACCATTATCTGTTTCCAATTTTTTTTTATTGTGCTTTAGATGAAGGTTTACAGAGCAAACTAGTTTCTCATAAAACAATTAATACACATATTGTTTTGTGACATTGGTTGCCAACCCCACGACACATCAACATTCTCCCCTTCTGGACCTTGGGTTCCTTATTACCAGTTTTCCTGTCCCCTCCTGCCTTCTAGTCTTTGCCCCTGGGCTGGTGTGTCCCTTTAGTCTGGTTTTGTTTTATGAGCCTGTTTAATCTTTGGGTGAAGGCTGAACCTCAGGAGTGACTTTAGGGCTGAGTTAAAAGAATGTCCGGGGGCCCTACTCTCAGGGTTTCTCCAATCTCTGTCAGACCAGTAAGTCTGGTCTTTTGTGAGTTAGAATTTTGTTTTACATTTATCTCTAGCTCTGTCCAGGACCCTCTAGTGTGATCCCTGTCAGAGCAGTTGGTGGTGGTAGCCAGGCACCATCTAGTTGTACTGGACTCAGTCTGGTGAAGGCTGTGGTTGTTGTGGTCCTCAGGCCTTTGGACTAACCTTTCCCTTGTGTCTTTGATTTTCTTCATTCTCCCTTGGTCCAGATGAGGTGGGACCAGTGGAGTATCTTAGATGGCTGCTCACAAGGTTTTAAGACCCCAGACCAGAATCTACATTTTAACAAGATCCCCACGTGATTCTTACATATAATAAATTTTGAGAACCACTGCTCTACTTGTGGTTCTTAGAATTGGTCCTGACTCTCTAACCAGCAGCGTTAGCATCACCAGGGAACTTGTTAGAAATGCATATTATAAGCTAAGGGTACGAACCTGAAGGAACCTGTTTCAAGCCCTGGATAAAACCCAGGAGACAGCTCAGTGAAGTCAGAATTCACGGTAATGATGGAAAATTGCGGGTCATTTGGTTAGCAGTCAAGCTCTTAACTACTGCGCCATCAAGGCTCCTTGAACGGAGAAAGGGAACGTTAAAAGTTATTTTTTATATTTGCACCTCCAAATTTGGCACTTTTTGGAAAAATTGAGCGCTAGTATATCCGGAATGTCCTCGAAAAGAGACAACAGCTAATCAAGGTTTTAACACTCCTCTGATTTCCGTCTCCTCCAGCCTCCCCGTCATTCGGGTCCCTCCATTGACAAAGTGTCTGTCAACGGCAGGTACATCTCCAAGCACTTAAAAATGAGCTAATGGAAAATTTAATCTCTTATGCGGCTCTCTCGGTTCTTAACTCGCAGAAATTATGCATTGCCCTCAAGGGACTTCTTCCGATATGCCTAACGGGGGAAGGCTCCAGCGGGTTAAAACCCTTAAAAGGGCGGTCCGCCTACCCCGGGGTCTATACCACAGGCCCTCCGGAGCAAAGTCCCATGGGAGCGCAGGAGCAGGGATGAACCCCGCTCGGCCCCGCACTCACCCGCAAACTGTCCTCAGCTCGGCCGCCGCCTCCAGGCTGCAGCCCAGATCCCGGGCCACCGCGGCATCCTCTCCAGCGGAGTCGGCGTCCCCTCGGATCCCGGGCAGCGCGGGAGCCGGAGGCTCCTTCAACGACAAGTCGTCGGCCCCGCGCAGTCGGCCCCGCCACAGCTCCCCAAAGGCACCCACGTGGAAGGCGCGAGTGTTTAGCTCGGGAAGTTCATACTCTGGAAAGTTGCAGCCCCTGCTATTGGGGACCGGCTCCTGCCTGCCGACCACCCCACTGCACGTTGGTCCGCCGCAGCTACCTTCAGCCATGTTCACCCCGCTGCCTTCCCTGCAAAAGCCGGGTGATCGGGCCTTGCGGAGCGTGATGGGATTTGTAGTTGTGCGGAGCCCCCGGGAGGGGAGGGCGGGGCGGCGCGAGCCGGAAGTTAGAGACTACAATTCCCGGCAACCCCCGGGTCGGGCCAGGCCCCGGGCGCGGTCCCGCGCTGCTCCGCGCGCGCGACTGAATGCATTGTTCTCGACGCGGTGCTGTGCGCATCCGGGCGCGGCTCTTCTGTCTTTGGCGCCGGGCCCGCTGGGCTCTCGGTCCTGGTGGTTACGTGGTAGCGCCATCTGTCCTGCAAGACGTTCTTTCCTTTCAGTCGGCTCGTTGCTTTCCTCGCCCAAGAGATGCGGGCGGGACTTTTTAACTCCTTGGTTCACTGACTACGCTGCTGCCTGTGGCCCAGAGGCTGAGAGACGAGGGGGACGACGGCCAGCCCTTCAATTCGGTCGCTTCAACACCTACCCAAAAGCCCCATGCTTGTGTGTATGTGCATATATACACATAGAGTAGTGTTTGCTGAGAGTCTAAGTATCAGAAACTACATTATTAACCCTAATGTATCGTGTTGCCATGATGCAGAACAGATTTCAGCAGGAGCTAGCTTCCAGACCCAGATGGACTAGAAACAAAGCCCTGACTATCTACTTCAGAAAATCGGAGGAGAAGCAAAGGCCTGACTGTCTACCTAAGCAAATCAGCCAATGAAAACCCTGTGGATCAAAACGGGTCTCATCTACAATAGATCATGGGGTCCACAACCAGATAACGGGGATGGCGCAGGACCGGACAGCATTTCTTTCTTCGTGCCTTGGTTCACCATGACTGAGCTGCAGCTAAAAACAACAAATTTTTATTAAAAAAACAACCCTGTCAGGTAGAGATTTTATAATCTCCAATTTGTTAAAGTGTTGTTAGATGCCCTCTAGTTGGTTCCGGCTCATAGCAACCCGGTGTACATCAGAACAAAACACTGCCCGACCTTGTGCCATCCTCACAATTGTTGCTGTTTGAGTCCATTGTTGCAGCCAGTGTGTCAATTCATCTGTTGAGGGTCTTCCTCTTTTTTGCTGACCCTCTCTTTTACCAAGCATGAGGTCCTCCAGGGGCTGGTCCCTCCTGATAACATGTCCAAAGTACATGAGAGAAGTCTCGCCATCGTCGCTTCTAGGGAGCATTCTGGCTGTAATTCTTCCAGACATATTTGTTTGTTCTTCTGGCGGCAGCCCATGGTATATTCAGTTTTCTTCACCAGCACCATAGTTCAAATTCATCAATTCTTCTGTCTTACTTTCTTTGCTGGGAAATAACAGAAACAGGATTGGAACTCAAGCTGTCCAATTTCTGATGGAGTATTCACTCTCTCAGAAACACTACCCCCCCCCCCCCCCACCACAAGGATGCAGCAGGACATACACAAGGAGCCCTAGTTTTTTTTTCCTCCCCTTCCTTTGTACCTTTATCAGGAAACCCTGGTGGAGTGGTGGTTAAGAGCTACAGCTACTAACCAAAAGGTTGGCAGTTCAAGTCTAGCAGGTGCTCCTTGGAAACTCATATGGGGCAGTTATACCCTATCCTATAGGGTCGCTGTGAGTTGGAATTGGCTTGAGGGCAGTGGGTTTGGTTTTGGGTTTTGGGCAGTGCAGTGGTTAAGTGTGGGGCTGCTAAGAAAAAGGTTGGTGGTTGAATCCACCAGCTGCTTTTGGGAGAAAGATGTGGCAGTCGGCTTTCGTAAAGGTTGCAGCCTTGGAAACCTTATGGGTCAGTTTTACTTTGTGCTTAGGGTCACTATGAGTTTGAATCAACTTGAGGGCAACGGGTTTGGTTTACAGCTTTATTGAAACATAATTCACATACCATACGACTGACCAGTTTAGAACATACAATTCAGTGGTTTTTAGTATATTCACAGTTGTGCAACCATCAGCATAATCAATTTTAGAACATTTTAATCATCCCCAAAAGAAACCCCATGTCTTTTAGCTATCACCCCACAACACTTCCCACTCACACCCCCATCCCCAGTCCTAGGCAACTACTAATTCATTTTCTGTCTCTATAGATTTACCTATTCTAGATGTTTCATGTAAGTGGGGTCATGCAATGTTTGTCCTTTTTTTGACTGGGTTTTTCACTTAGCATGATGTTTTCAAGGTTCATTCGTATAGCATGTCAGTATTTCATTCCTTTTTATGGACAAATAATATTCCCTTGTATGTATATACCACAGTTTGTTTATTGGTTTGTCCATTGATGGACATTTAGATTGTTTCTGCCTTTGGCTATTAGGAATGTTGCTGCTATAAACATTTGTGTTACAAGTTGTTATGTGAACATATACTTTCATTTCTTTTAGGTATATACCTAGGAGTGGAATTACTGGGTCACCTGGATCCCTGGTGGCAAGTGGTTAAGAGCTTGGCTGCTAACCAAAAGGTCAGCCATTCGAATCCAGCAGCCACTCCTTGGAAACCCCATGGGGCAGTTTTGCTCTGTCCTATATGGCCCTCTGAGTAGGAATTAACTCGATGGCAATAGGTTTTATGGTAATTTTATGTTTAGCATCTTGACAAACTACCAAAATCTTTTCCAAAGTGACTGTACCATTTTACATTCCTGTCAGCAGTATATGAGGTTCCAATTTCTCCACGTCTAAGCCAACACTTGTTATTATTTGACTTTTTTATTATAATCGTCCTAGTGGGTGTGGAGCCCTGGTAGCACAGTGGTTAAGAGCTCCGCTGCTGACCAAAAGGTTGGCAGTTCAAATCCACCAGTCTCTCCTTGGACACCCTATGGGCAGTTCTATTCTGTCCTGTAGGGTTGCTATGAGTTGGAATCAACTTGAAAGCAATGGGTTGTTTTCTTTCTTTCTTTCTTTCTTTTTGGTTAGTGAGTATAAGTGCGTTAAAACAAAAATCGTATTAAGCCAATAATAGAAATTTATTGAATATATGATTTGCAAATTGAGATAACATTTCTCTTAGGGAGTCAAAAATGTTCCAAAGATGAAAAGAACTTGCAAAATTCTTATACCACATCTTCTCACATTGCCATGGAAATGCGGCTAGAACAGTGTTTATATAGTAACAATCACCCTAAAACACAGCTTCTAGTCTGACATATAAGTTTCTATTCCTTGAAACTGACTACATGTAGATAATTCTTCAAAAGAGCCCAATGTCTAAGGCAAAATGGTTTTTACTAGTTTATCTGGACCATTGTTTGACTTAAAGGTGACTTTTAGGAAACCATTTTTCTTCAAAGCCCAAAGTTCAGAAGGACTCCTAAGGGCAATGACCTGGGTGGGTTACCCCAACCTCCAGGAAAGCCAGAAGCCTGGATTCCAGGAGAATTAAAACTGTTTCTCAAGTGTTATCTTGTTTTGGATTTGTATTTCCAGGAATATGGAGGAATATGTATTTAAATTCTTTGCCCAATTTTTAATTGGATTATCTTTTTATAGGAGTCCCTGGTATTTAACAGCACATTGTTGTAGGAAACATCTATTGTTTTTGTCTGCTTAGCATTTTGTTTATTAGAACTGACTTTTCTTACACCTGTGGTCCTCCTGGTGTTGCCAGTCTTAGAACCCTTCCCACTCGGACCACAGTGAATGTGGTCCAAAGATGGGCAAGTGAGTAAACTAGAGCCAATCAGAATCCTCTTCTGGAATTTTACCTTCTCTTCTTTGGGCTGAGGCTCCTTCCACTCTGATGATCTAAGGATGTGCCCCAGTCACAGCCTGTGTCTGTGGAAGAATAGAGCCACAGATTTAAATAAGCAAAGGCACAAGATAGACAAATCAGCTGAATTGGAGCTTGTGGCTGAAGCTATTTTCTCCTACAGACTTCCCATTACGTAAGCCAGTAATGTTTTTCTTAAACTAGTTTGTGTTGGATTCTCTTGCAGTCTAAAGACTAATAGCCTTCCTGGGGCCTGTAAGACTTGGTCCAAATCCCTCGACAGGGGGAGCTCTCATTCCAGAGAATGAGGTCACCCTTCTGTTGGAAGAGCAACTTTGTTAAGGTATCTGGAGATTGAAACATTGTTAACATAGCTGGAGATTCAAACATTGGCCTCAGGGGTAGAGTCCACAAAGGTTCCTAAGGACCACTGAGTAGGGGCAGGATCAGAACAGGCATAGCAGGGGAGAGTGGTTCATTATCACTGGAAGGTGTGGGGAAGGGGCAGCAGCTTGAGCAGTGTGACTGTAGGGATCAGTAAGAAAGGATTAATATGAGTGCCAGCAGCTATCACAGTAACTTGGCAGAGTCAGTTGGGTCTTATCTGCAGCAGCCCCTCCTTAGGATGGGGCCATGGCACAGGTAGCTTTTGACCTTGTGACAAATTTGGCGGAAAACACGTTGCCATCAAGTTGATTTTGACTTCTAGTGACCCTATAGGACAGAGTAGAACTGCTCCATAGGGTTTCCAAGAAGTGGCTGGTAGATTGAAACTGCCAACCTTTTGGTTAGCAGCCGAGTGGCCTGGTACTAGGACCTGACAAAGCAGAAAGAAGTTGGAAATAGTCCAAAAATGGGTATTATTGTTATTTAACGTCAAGTAGGCTCCAACTCATGGCAGGCAATCTGATGTATAACAGAAAAAATGTTGCCTGCTTCTTTGGTATGTTTGAGTTCATTGTTGTGCCTCTGTGTCAGTCCATCTCATTGACGGGTTTCCTTGTTTTTGCTTTCCCTGTACTTTACCAATGGGTTTTTTTATTATTATTATTATTATTTTATATGTATCTGTCTTAGTTACCTAGTGCTGCTATAACAGAAATACCACAAATGGATGGCTTTAACAAAGAGAATTTATTCTCTCACAGTCTAGGAGGTTAGAAGTCCAAATTCAGGGTGCCAACTCTAGGGGAAGGCTTTATCTCTCTGTCAGCTCTGGGGGAAGGTCTTTGTCATCAGTCTTTCTCTGGTGTAGGAGCTTCTTCACGCAGGAACCCTGGGTCGTTCTCCATTCAGGAACCCCAGGTCCAAAGGACAGGCTGTGTTCCCAGTGCTGCTTTCTTGGTGCTATGAGATTCCCATGTCTCTCTGCTTGCTTCTTTTTTTTATATTTCAAAAGAGATTGATTCACTTAAAACACAGTCTGATCTTGTAGATGGAGTACTGCCTCATTAACATAACTGCCTCTAATCCTCCCTTATTAACATCATAACCCTATGGGGCAGTTCTCCTCTGTCACACGGGGTTGCTATGAATTGAGATCAACTCAACAGCAGCTAATAATAACATTTTTTAAAAAATTATTTTTAAATAGCCTCACATGGCACATAATTTAGAAGATACAAATATTATGCAGTAAAAACTCTCTTCCCTAAATATTATACAGTAAAAACTCCCCTTCTCCACTATGCCCAGTCATGTACAGCCCCGTACAAGAGGCAACCATATTGGCAATTTCTTATGTGTGTCTTTCCAGGGAAATCCCTACACACATACACACGCACACACACATATTTTTTTTTGCTCAGATGGTAGCATACTATACGCTGTTCTACTATTCCATAACTCATGCTTCCCACTTACGGGGACATCTCGGCCATCTTTTATATTAATACATAAACCAAAAACCCAAACCCCACTGAGTCAATTCCTACTCATAGCAACCCTATAGGACTGAGCAGATTTGCTCCATAGAGTTTCCAAGGCTGTAATCTTTACAGGAGCAGACTCCCACATTTTCCTCCCACATTAATATGTAAAGAGTATTCTAATTCTTCTATTGTATAGATGCAATTTCTTTAACTACTCCTCTGTTGAAGTACATTTAGGTTGTTTGTAATCTTTTCTATTACAAATAATTCAGCAAAGAATAATCTTATAGGAAGTCATTTTGCTCGTGTATATCTGTGCCCTGACCCCAATTAAAAATTCTATTGAAAAAGATTATTCTTTTGTACTCTCTCAGATCACCCTGGAGCAAGCTAGCTATCATATTGTGGGGGCACTCGAACAGCCCTGTGGAGAAGTTGATGTTGTGAGGAACTAAAATGAGGCCTGTTACCAACAACCAGCACTAACTTGTCAGGTGTGTGAGTGAGCCACTGTTATGAATTGAATTGTGTCCCCCAAGGACATATGTTGTATCCTAAACCCTGGACCTGTGAATGTGATCTTGTTTCAAATGAGGTTTTTCTTTTTTATGTTAATGAGGTCATACCAGAGTAGAGTGGGTCCCAAACCTAATCTCTTCTGAGTGGTGTCTTATAATGGGGAGTACAGAGAAGGGGTGGGGGAAACACCACATGACAATGAAGGCAGATACATTGATAAACAGCAAAAGAACCCCAAGGATTGCAGCAACGACCAGAAACTAGGAGAGCAGCCCACAGAAGGAACTGACATGGCTGAGACCTTGATTTCAACCTTTAGCCTCCAAAAAATAAATTTCTGTTGTTAAAGGCACCCACTTTGTGGTGTTTTGTTATGGTACTACTAGGAAGCTAAGACAGCTGCTACCTTAGAAGCAGATCCTCCAGCCCCAGTCAAGCTCCAGATAACTGTAATTCTGGCCGACACCTCAACTGCAATCTGTTGAGAGACTCTGAGCCACAACTCAGGTACTCTCAGGTTCCTGACCGACAGAAACTATGTGAGATAGTACATACTTATTTTAAACTGCCAAGTTTTGGGGTAATTTATTACACAGCAATAGATAACAAATACAGGGAGTGATGAGAACAGAGCCATGCATTAGGAGGGTAAATCTATACAGGTGTCTGGGCAGAGAGGCTGAAAACCAGTCGCCATGGAGTCACTCTGACTCATGGCGACCCCACATATGTCAGAGTGGACCTGTGACCCATAGGGTTTTTAGTAGTTGATTTTTCAGAAGTAGATTGCGAGGCCTTTTTTCCAAAGCCCCTCTTGGCTGACTCAAAGCTCCAACTTAGCAGCTGAGCACATTAACCATTTCCACCAGCCAGGGACTCTGGGAAGAGGTGCTAGAAGTAGGGAAATAAGTTAGGAAACACATACAATAGTCCAGTGAAGAGGCAACGTAGGGTCTATGAACAGAGAAAAGGACTAATGGGAGAAACATTGAGGCAAAGAAATATGTAAGACACAAGGAAGGAGGAGGATAGTTCTAAGGTTTCAAGCCTGAATCTGTAGGAAGATGGTGATAAGGGTAATAGAAATAGGGAACAATGGAGGAGAAGCAAATGTATGGGAGAGAGATTGTTACATTCAGAGTAACCTCCTAAGGTAGATAATTTAATTTTCCCAATTAAGAATTTGAGGCTCAGAAAATCTTCATGAGCATTTATGTTGTTGTTAGGTGCCATTGAGTTTGTGCTGACTCATAGCTACCCTACGTACAACAGAACAAAACACTGCTGGGTCCTGCACCATCCTCACAGTTGTTCCTATATTTGAGCCCATTGTTGCAGCCTTTATAAGACAGGGTATATAGATGAAAATCACACCCAGATCTTTAGGACCAGCATTCTTTATTTTTGGACATAGGAAATTTGAATCCAGTGGAGATGTCCAGTAGTCAGTTAAGTTAAAAATTTTGAACTGGAAAGCGAGTGAACAGTGCTGAAGAAATAGATTTGTAGAATCATTTAGGGGGATGGTGTAGGGTCACTATGAGTGAAAAGCGACTTGATGGCAATGGGTTTTTTTTGTTTTTAGGGTAATGGTGGATTGAACCAGAGTAAGAAACGAGACTGTCAAGAGAGAGCACAGAGACTATAAAAGCAGGAGAAATAGCATGGGAGATGCAACACCCACAGGACCCTCAGGAAGAAAAGCCCTTGGGACTGGACCTGACGCCAGCACAAAGGAAGGGATTTTACCGAGGTTGGGGAAAGAATGTGTGATGGTGATAAAATTGTATGAGGATTCATATGCTTGATAAACAGCAGTATTTCCAAAAAGGACTGATTCAGGGCATTGAATACTGTCTTAGATTGGGTTCTCTAGGGAAGCAAAACCAGTAAAACGTATAAATTTGTATATAGCGAGAGATTTATATCAAGGAAATGGCTCACATGGTTGTAGAGACTGGAATGTCCCAAATCCATGGGTCAGGATAGAGGCTTCTCCTGATTTACGTAGCTGCAGGGGCTGGCGAACCCAAGATCAGTAGGCCAGAGAGCAGGGCTCTTGCTCATAGGCTGCAAAGATTGATGAATCCCAAGATCAGGCGGCAAGACTGCAGTTAAGCTGTTAGCTCAAGTCCCAGAAACCAGAGATTAGACAAACAGGAGCCAGCTGCAGGATCCAATGCAGGCAAAAAGCCCCCGAGTCTTGCCAGAATGTCCACATATATTCAACGCAGGCCACACATCCAAGGAAACTCCCTTTCAACTGATTGGCTACTCATAGCAGATCCCTTCATGGGGGTGATCACATGTCAAATATCCATATAGAAGTGATCACACTATTATATGACTGCCAAAACACTAAGAATCATGGTCCAGCCAAGTTGACACACAGTCTTTTTTTTTTTTTAATTAATTTTTATTGTGCTTTAGGTGAAAGTTTACAAATGAAGTCAGCCTCTCATACAAAAATTTATATATACCTTGCTATACATTCCTAACTGCTCTCCCCCTAATGAGACAGCACACTCCTTCCCTCTGCTTTCTTTCCTCGTGTCCATTCAGGCAGCTTCTGGCCCCCCCTACCCTCTCATATCCCCTCTAGACAGGAGATACCAACGTAGTCTCATGTGTCTACTTGATCTAAGAAGCTCATTCTTCACCAGTATCATTTTCCATCCCATATTCTAGTCCAATCTAGGTCTGAAGAGTTGGTTTTGGGAATGGTTCCTGTCTTGGGCTAACAGAAGGTCTGGGGACCATGGCCTCTGGGGTCCTTCTAGTCCTAGTCTGACCAGTAAGTCTGGTCTTTTTACAAGAATTTGGGGGTCTGCATCCCACTGCTATCCTGCTCCTTCAGGGGTTCTCTGTCGTGTTCGCTGCCGGGGCAGTCATCAGTTGTGGCCAGGCACCTTCTAGTTCTTCTGGTCTCAGGCTGATGTAGTTTCTGGTTTATGTGGTCCTTTCTGTCTCCTAGGCTTGTAATTACCTTGTGTCTTTGGTGTTCTTCAATCTCCTTTGCTCCAGATGGGTTGAGAACAATTGATGCATCTTAGATTGCTGCTTGCTAGCATTTAAGACCCCGGACGCCACTCTCCAAAGTGGGATGCAGAATGTTTTCTTAATAGATTTTATTATGCCAGTTGACTTAGATGTCCCCTGAAACCATGGTCCCCAAACCCCTGCCCCTGCTACGCTGGCCTTTGAAGCGTTCAGTTTGTTCAAAAAACTTCTTTGCTTTTGGTTTAGTCCAGTCGTGTTGACCCCTCCTGTATCGTTGACACAGTCTTAACCATCACAAATGCTATTGCACCCATTAAAAATCACCTTTCAACTGTGAGTTTGGTCAGAATGAACTCTTCATATTGAGTGAAATCTTCATTCTTTGGATCATATTTCTTTACTGTGTGTTGGGTCCCATCTTTTTGAGCTGCATTTCCAATTGTGGAACCCCACTTGGAGACATTGTTGCCTTGCAATGTTGCCATCTTGTTTGGGAAAAGTCTGGATAATCAGAGACCAGGGAGAGCAGACACACTTACCTCCTTCTTTGCTCTATCCTTTGCTTTCACCATTGCCATGCACATCTACACACGCGTACACGCGCACACACACACACACACACACAATTCCTTTGGTTGAGAGCTGTTTTATGTTTCAAAGTGTTCGTGAGTTTAATCTGAAAAACAAAAATTATATCTCTAAAAAGAAAAAACTCTTTTGCAATCCAAACATCACCTCTACTGAGTGTAAATCTCAGTGGATGAATTACTAAAAGCTACACTGCTGTGTTAATATTCTAAGCTATTTGATTTTTACTTGTTTATATTTGACTCACAATTAGCAGGGAAGCACACCTCAATTCTAAGTTTGAGGGGCAATCACAATGTACTTGATCTTTCTTTCCAGCTCTGTAGGGCAGGCATTCCCAACAGGTTCAAAGAAAGGCCTGGCCAGACTGACTGTGAAACAGCTGTTGCCACAGCCAACTTCCATTGCCTTTTCTGCTGAGAAGGGGGTGAGGGCAAATGCCTAATCCTCATCCACCCCTAAGTCATCACAAGGCTTTAGGAAAATAAAAACCAGCTAGCTCTTCCCCACAGTAAGTTGTGGACTCCTCCTTGAGGAAACCTTTGCTTGGTACTTTTCCTGGATTGTCTGGTTCAGTAGGCTGAGTGTTAAGAAGGAGAACTGCTTTTCTGAAGCCAGAGAACCAGATGGGATTTCTTGCTGTGAAAGAAGGTAGTAGTAGAGTGGATGGGAGGAGAATGGTGTGAACAGGAAGGACCACTGCAGAGTTCTTAGTCATGGCAGCAGTTGGTAGAATAATAATAACCGTTTAGCTGAAGAACAAGATTTATAACCATTCAGAGGCCTGACATTAATTATAAAGAATTCTAATGACTCAAGTGGAAAACCTGGATTGAATGCCCTCTACCCTTCTAAGCAATACTCTTTTTCAAGGCTGAATAATTGTTAATAGACGTGTATTTGCATAATGACTTTCTCTGTATTCTCTAAACTGCCCCAACAAATTGCTGTAGCATACCTCTGCTCTTTCATGTTCTTCACCCCACCCTACCCCCATCTCCACCTATAAGTAAAATTTAAATAATTAGCTTTTTCCAAAGACATTGTCAAATTTATTGTAAGGTATTTTTAATCTTGGATCAACAAAGAGACAGAGTCTACTGGTAGCAATAAGTATCCAAAAAAAAAAAAAGATCGGAAAAGTTTTTGGCCCGTTTTGGTTATAGGGCTGTGGCTATGGAGGAGAGACTTGGGAGAAGCAAGGAGGCAGGCTTGGACTAGGACATTATCTGACTATCTGACTTCCATGACATGAGACTGCCCACTTGTCAACAAATTGTCCTAAAATTCTGCCAGCCAAACATTTTTTTAAAAATCTCTTCAATTTACCCTTGTACCTCTAGTGAGACACATTCATTGAAGCAGGGGGAATGGACCCTAGAAATGATATAGAATGGTTTGAAGGCTGAAGGTTTAGACTAGATAATCAGATACTCTGTGATATGAGATTCTGCCTCCATCTTGGAAGAAAAGTATCTTTCAAGTTTGTGAACATAAAGTTGAACATAATAAAGAATTTTAAAGCCTTCTAATTCGTGGGGTTGGAGAATTGAGTTTGAGGATATTTAGAAGATTCTAGTAGTATAAGGCTTGTTCTTTGCAGAATGAGATCACTAATGTATTACTAAGAAGTCCTGGTGGCCTAATGGTTAAGCACTCGGCTGCTAGCTGAAAGTTTGGAGGTTCGAATCCATCAGCGGCTTCACAGGAGAAAGAGCTGGTAATCTGCACCTGTAAAGATTACAGCCTAGAAAACCCTATGGGGCAGTTCCACTTGGTCACATGGGGTCGCTATGAGTTGAAAACCACCTTGATGGCACCTAACAACAACAACAACGTATTGCTGTGAAAAACAGCAGAAATCTTTCTGATACAGTTACATTGTCAGGAATGAACCCCCTGGGAAGGTTCTTCATTTTATAAAATCAGTCATATTGAGAAACAAAAATAAAATGTTCAAATTATATATATTTTTAATTAAAAATGTAATTCTCATACACATGCAGTGAGCACATATCAAAGAGCTGTTTAACTCGTGAATGAGGAAGGCAGTTTGTTCCAAGAGCATTTGAAGAACAGTGGTATATACAGTCAATAGAGAAAAACCCATTGCCATCGAGTTGATTCAGACTTACAGCAACCCTATGGGACAGAGTAGAACTGTCCCATAGGGTTTCTAAGGAGAGGTTGGTGGATTTGAACTGTCAACATTTTGGTTAGCAGCTGAGCTCTTAACTACTGCACCACCAGGGCTCTTAAGAAATGCTGAAATAACCGTCAAGTTAGATACAAAACTGATAGTCTAACAAGGTAATAAACTGTACCAGACAGAAATCATTTACATCTTATCAATCTTCTCAAGTCACAGAGCCTGGGCCCTAGTCAATAGTAATTAGAAAGTCAAACATACGTTCCTCTAGAACAGTACTACCCTATAGAATCTTCTGCAATGACAGAAATGTTTTATGTCTACACTGTTCAACACGGTGGTCACAAGCCGCACGTGACTAGTGAGCACTTAGAATATAGTTAAAAAAAAACAAACCCAGTGCCGTCGAGTCAATTCCGACTCATAGCGACCCTATAGGAAAGGGTAGAACTGCCCCATAGAGTTTCCAAGGAGCGCCTAGAGGATTTGAACTGCCGACCCTTTGGTTAGCAGCTGTAGCACTTAACCACTACACCACAGGGAATATAGTTAGTGTGAATGAAAAGCTAAATTTTAAATTTTATTTAATTTTAATTAATTTAAATAGCAACATGTGGCTAGTGGTTGCTGTATTAAGAAGTACAGGTCTAGGGAATCAAATAATCCTTAGATGAATCTGAGGAATGCCTTATTTCCAAGGTTAGAATAATTTTTTCTAACAAAAATTCTTCATAAATAATCAGAGGATGCTTTGCAGAAGCAGAATAGAGACTAAAATTATTCTGAGAGACTCAGGTCATTGTAATATATTATTAAAATAATATATTTTATCCCCACCTTCTCTCATATTACACATTCAGTTCATTTGGAAATGAACTTACCTGTATCTGTAAACTGTATCCAGAATCCAACTACTTCTCACCACCTCAAGTGCTACCATTCCAGTTCATGCCACAGCCATCTCTTTTCTGGATTACTGCAGCAGTCTGCTTAATGGTCTCTAACCTTCAATGCCAAGCATTTCTCAAACTGAAAGAACTGAAGAAAAAATTCAAGCCTCAGGTTGCAGTATTGAAGGATCTTATGGGGAAAATACTAAATGAAGCAGGAAGTATCAAAAGAAGATAGAAGGAATACACAGAGTCACTGTACCAAAAAGAACTGGTCAATGTTCAACCATTTCAGGAGGTAGCATATGATCAAGAACCAGTGGTACGGAAGGAAGGACTCCAAGCTGCACTGAAGGGAATGGTGATAAACAAGGCTCCAGGAATTGACGGAATACTGATTGAGATGTTTCAGTAAACAGATACAACACTGGAGATGCCTACTCATTTATGCCAAGAAATTTGGAAGACAGCTTCCTGGCCAGCCAACCGGAAGAGATCCATATTTATGTCCATTCCAAAGAAAGGTGATCCAACCGAATGTGGAAATTATCAAACAATATCATTAATATCACACAAGTAAAATTTTGCTGAAGATCATTCAAAAGCGGTTTTATCAGTACATCAACAGGGAACTGCCAGAGATTCAGGCCAGCTTCAGAAGATGTGGAACGAGGGATATCATTGCTGATGTCAGATGGATCCTAGCTGAAAGCAGAGAATACGAGAAAGATGTTTACCTGAGTTTTATGGACTGTGCAAAGGCATTTGACTGTGGATCGTAACAAATTATGGAAACACTGCAAATAATGGGAATTTCAGAACACTTAACTGTGCTCATAAGGAACCTGTACATAGACCATGAGGCAGTCATTCGAACAGAGCAAGGAAATACTGCATGGTTTAAAGTCAGGAAAGGTGTACTTCAGGGTCATATCCTTTCTCCGTACTTACTCAATCTGTATGCTGAGCACATAATCCGAGAAGCTGGACTTTATGAAGAAGAACATGGCATCAGGATTGGAGGAAGACTCATTTAACAACCTGGATGTGCAGATGACACAGCCTTGCTTGATGAAAGTGAAGAGAACTTGAAGCACTTACGATGAAGATCAAAGACTCTTTCAGTATGAATTGCACCTCAACATAAAAAAAACAAAAATCTTCACAACTGGACCAATAAGCAGCGTAATGATAAATGGAGAAAAGATTGAAGTTGTGAAGGATTTCATTTTGCTTGGATCCACAGTCAACACCCATGGAAGCAGCAGTCAAGAAATCAAATGACTTACTGCCTTGGGCAAATCTGCTGCAAAAGACCTCTTTAAAGTGTTCAAAAGCAAAGATGTCACTTTGAGGACTAAGGTGTAAGTGTCCCAAGTCATAGTATTTTCAGTTGCCTCACATGCATGTGAAAGCTGGACAGTGAATGAGGAAGACCAAAGAAGAATTGATGCCTTTGAATTATGGTGTTGGCAAAGAATATTGAATATATCATGGACTGCCTGAAGAATGAACAAATCTGTCTTGGAAGAAGTACAGCCAGAATGCTCCTTAGAAGCAAGGATGGTGAGACTTCATCTCACATACTTTGGACATGTTATCAGGAGGGACAAGTCCCTGGAGAAGGACATCTTGCTTGGTAAAGTAGAGGGTCATCGAAAAAAAGGAAGACCCTCAATGAGATGGATTGACCCAGTGGCTACAACAATAGGCTCAAATGTAACAACGATTGTGAGGTGGTGCTGAACTGGGCAGTGTTTCATTCTGTTTTATATAGGGTTGTTATGAGTCAGAACCGACTAGACAGCAACGACCTTCCACCTTTGCCTCCCTGTAGTTTCTTCTCAATATAGCAACCAGAGTGATCCTTCTAAAAAGTAAACTAGACGTTGTGACTTCTCTGCTCAGAACTCTTCAGTGGCTCCTCATCTCACTTAAAGTAAAAGCCAAAGTCCTTATAACTGCCTGAAAGGCCTCATGCAAGCCCTACCTCCTCTTGCATCTCTGAGGCCATCTCTTACTGCCCTCCCACTTGCCACTCTCCTCCAGCCACTCGGGCCCATTTATTGTTCCTTGTATACGTTAGACACCACTCTATTAAAATTTCAAACCCTCCCATCCCACCCCAGCCTGCCCAATTCGTCTTACCTTTTTTTTATTCTATAGCACACATCACCTTCCAGCATACTCTATAATTTATTGTATCTCTCTCCCTGCTACACTGTAACCTTCACAAAGGCAGGGCTTATCCCCACTCTTCCAGAGTCAGCTGTGCCTGGGCAAAGCACAGCCTGTTGGCATCACATGAAAGCTGTAGTTACAAGCCCCTACAAGAGACTGAGGGGAAGGTCCTTTTCCTTTGGGGTGGCTAGGGGTTTCCTAAGGGAGTGAGTATGGGCACACCTGAGTGAAGGCTTCATAGAAGGGCTATGTTAACTGGGGGGTTTTGAAGAAGGACCGGGGGAGCATTTACACTACTTTCTCCTTTTGAAAAGAGCCCTGGTGGTGTGACGTTTAAGTGCTTGGCTGCTAACCAAAAGGGTGGTGGTTCAAATCTACCCCATGACTCCACAAGAGAAAGATCTGGCGATCTGCTTCCGTAAAGATTACAGCTTAGGAAACGCTATGGAGCTGATCTACTTTGTCACATGGGGTCACTTTGAGATGTCAGCTAACCACCACCATCACCCTCCTTTTGAAGACCTACTCTGGAATAATTTCCTTGGGGTGCAATAAAGACTAAAGTCAAACACTGTCGCAGACCCCTTTGTGATGAAAATCTGTACCTCACTCCCAGGACAGTGTGTGTCTGATCAGGGAAGACTAAGCAAAGGCTCCTGGGTAAGAACAGTAAGTGCTCTCTAGCCTACTTGTAGGGCTCCAACAGAGGGAGGACAGGAGACACGTGGGCAGGGCACAGACCTGACCAGAGGGCAGGAGAGAGGGACTTAGACTTCTTTGCTGCACATACTTATTCACATGCTGCATAATGCTCCTGATAAGGTGGCCAGAATTAGTAGATCAAAATGCAGGACACTCAGTTAAAGATGAATTTCCGATAAAGAACAAATAACTTTCTAGTGTAAGTATGTCCTATGCACTATCTGGGATATACTTATACTGAAAAAAAGTGTTTACTGGAAATTCAAATTTTACTTATGTATTTTAAAAAATTATTTTATTTTATTTTATTTTATTTTATTTTATCTGCCAACCTACTTGTGGTGTATTTTATCTGCCAACCTACTCGTGGTGTTATGGATTGAATTGTGTCCCCCCAAAATACATGTTGTAAATCCTAACCTCTGTGTCTGTGGTTGAAATCCTATTTGGGAATGGGCTATCTTTGTTAAGTTAATAAGGCTGGATTAGTGTAAAGTATGCCTTGAGTCAATCACTTGCCAGATATAAAAGAAAAAGATTAGTGAAACAGAGATGGAGGAAGATGGATGCCAAGCCACATGGAAACCTCTGAGGGAAAAGAAGCTGGAGAGACAAGGACCTTGCCCCAGAGCTGAGAGAAAGAGTAAGCCTTCTCCTAGAGCACTGAATTCAGACTTCCAGCCTCCTAAGCTGTGAGAAAATGAATTTCTGTTTGTTAAAGCCATTAACTTGTATTTCTGTTACAGCAGCACTAGGTAACTTAGACACCTGGAGTTCAAAATTTCAGAGGATTTTTTGTTGGAAGATGACTTTAGGATACGCAGTTTTCATTGTTATACTTTCAGGGATAAGGCAGAAGGCATATAAATTGAATGAATATTTCCACAAAAAAGTAATAAAAATTCTGCTTCCAGGAGAGCAGTGTGATGCAGACCTCAAATTCTCATAAAAAGACCAGACTTAATGGTCAGACTGTGACTAGAAGGACCCCGGAGGGCATGGTCCCCAGACCTTCTGTTAGCCCAAGACAGGAACCATTCCCAAAGCCAACTCTACAGGCAGGTCTGGACAATGGGATAGAAAATGGTGCTTTTCAAGAGTGAGCCTCTTGTATCAAGTAGACACATGAGACTATGTGGGCAGCTCCTGTCTGGAGGGGAAATGAGAGGGCATAGGGGGTCAGAAGCTGGCCGGATGGACACGAAAATAGAAAGTGGAGGGAAGAAGCGTGCTGTCTCATTAGGGGGAGAGCAACTAGGAGTATATAGCAAGGTGTATATAAATTTTTGTATGAGAGACTGACTTGATTTGTAAACTTTCACTTAAAGCACAATAAAAATTAAAAAAAAAAATTCTGCTTCCAAATCTTCACGGTAAATTGCCTTGCCAATGATTTGCCTTCCCACCAGCCACAGATTTCCCTTCATATGTGTTTTTAAAGGTGTGTGTTCTCAAATTAGGTAATTGCTGTGAACAGTTAGCTATTAGAGTTGTACTACCCACATAAGAGGGAGGTGAAGCAAAACATTCTGCCCTAATTTTCTTTTGCCAGTAAGCTTCTGACTCACAGATCAGTATTTTTGTTTGTTTTATACGTGTTTCTTAGGAGCTCTGTATCTAACTTTGGTGTTCCCTTGCATTCTTGTATTCTTTGAAAGCTTACTTACATTTTTAAATAGATAATACTTTCACATAGTTCAAAAATAAATTATATAAAAGCGTTGAGTGAAAAGTCTCATTCTCACCCCTTTCACCGTCTTCAGATCTCACCACTCCATACCCAAGAGATCTGGTTGTCTTAGAGCCGACTGCAATTCACAGTGACCCTGTGAGTGTCAAAGTAGAACCTAGCTCCATAGGGCTTCAACATAATCTTATGGAAGTAGGTTGCCAGACCTTTCTTCTGAGGTATCTCTGGGTAGACTTGAATTGTGGAACGACCAACCTATCGGTCATCAGCCAAGTGTATTAACCATTTGTACCACTTAGAGGTAAAAACAAAAACAATCAAAACAAAACCCATCACCAATGAGTCAATTCTGACTCATAGCAACCCTAAAGGATGGGGTAGAACTGCACCATAGGGTTTCTAAGGAGTGGCCAGTGGATTTGAACTGCCAACCTTTTGGTAGCAGCCTGAGCTCTTAACCACTGTGCCACCAAGGCTCCGTGTAGAGATAAAAACCAAAACCAAACCCAATGCCGTCAAGTCGATTCCGACTCATAGTGACCCTATAGGATAGAGTAGAACTGCCCCATAGAGTTTCAAAGAAGCGCCTGGTGGATTCAAACTGCCGACCCTTTGGTTAGCAGCCATGGCACTTAACCACTACATCACCAGGGTTTCCCCATGTAGAGATAGTAACCACTTTTATCAGGTATATATAACGTGCATAGCTTTTTAGTATAAATGTGAACAAATATGAATACATATTCTCATTCTGCCCCTTTTAAAACAAAAGGAAGTATCGTTATAAGCCTTGCATTTTTTCTTCGCATAGTATCTTTGAAGATCTTTTCGTATAGGTACATAGAGAGTTCCTCGTTCTCTTTTTACAGTTGTGTAGTGTTCTGTCAAGTGGATATGCTATAGTCTTAACCAATGCTTAATTCATTTACATTTGCATTATTTTTGATTTTTTATTTTTACAAATAGTGCTTCATTGGTTAAACTTTTACATGTCGTTTGTTAATGTGCAAATTCATCTATAGGAAAAATCCAAGAAATAGGAGTACTAGGTTTAATAGTAAATGGATTTGATGTTCTTCAGAGTTTTCCTAAAGCAGTACTATATCCTTCTTCTCTTGGTGAACTCATCCTCATTCTTCAGTATTCACTTTAAACGTTAGCTCCTCTGTGAGGTCTTTCCTGATTCCCTCTCTAAGTACAGTCACTTACTCCCGCCTCTGTTCTCTCGTTGCCCCGTATTTTTGCCTCCACTATTGCTCTTAGCTTGTTGTCCTGAGATTATTTATTGATACGGCAGTCCCCTCCCATGGTCTATGTTGAAAAACTGGGAGAATGCCTACTCTATTTTTGTAACCCCAGAACCATAGACGGTGAGTAATGTGCAGTAGATACTCAATACAGATGGATGGATGGATGGATGGATGGATGGATGGATGGATGGATGGATGGATGGATGGATGGATGGATGGATGGATGGATGGATGGATGGGTGGGTGGGTGGGTGGGTGGGTGGGTGGGTGGGTGGGTGGATGGATGGATGGATATGATCAAAGGAATTACTATTCCTGAAGTAAATTTCAGAAAGTATGACCCTATGGAGACTCTGGGGCAGAGATGGATGTTAAATACCAGTGTGTTTTGTTAACTCCTTAGGATTTGGCCTGGCTGGGTGAGCTTATTTATAGAGAGGTCCTGGACCAGGTGCAGGGTATCTTCAGGTGAGGATTCAACAATTGAGGTCTGTACTGGATAAGGTTCATTTGGATGTAAGCAATAAAAGTTGACCTTCCATCACTTCAGCAAAAATTAGGTTTATTGTGGAAGTTCACAGTAGAAGGAAGAGCTGAACAACCAAATCTCAGGCAGGATGGTAATGGGGTCATTGCTTCTGAAACAGGAAGAACTTGTGGGTTTCTTTCCTGAGCATTGTTAGAGTTGACTCAGCTCCTACCATATTCTATCTTTGTTAACATTCTCAAAATTCCCAGGACAGAAAATGTGATAGGGTCAGCTGCCTCTTCCCTTGGATCACTAAGGGGTAGCTAAAGGAAAGAATGGATAGCACAAAAAGCTAAGAGCTGTAATGGAGGCATGGCCTTTGGGGAACTCATGTGGGCCAGGCAGGCATTGTAATTTTTGACTGCAGCCAGCCTTCAATATGGATTATACCTCAACATAAAACAAAGCACAATAAAAATTAAAAAAAAAAATAAAAACCCTCACAACCAGACCAATAAGCAACATCATGATAAACGGAGAAAAGATAAATCATGATAAACGGAGAAAAGATTGTAGTTGTGAAGGATTTCATTTTACTTGAATCCACAATCAACAACCATGGAAACGGCAGTCAAGAAATCAAATGATGCATTGCATTAGGCAAATCTGTTGCAAAAGACCCTTTTAAAGTATTTAAAAGCAAAGATGTCATCTTGAAGACTAAGACGAGCCTGACCCAAGCCATGGTGTTTTCATTTGCCTCATAGGCATGTGAAAGGTAGACAATGAAAAAGGAAGACAAAAGAAAAATTGATGCCTTTGAATTGTGGTGTTGGTGAAGAATATTGAATATGCTGTGGACTTCCAAAAGAACAAGCAAATCTGTCTTGGAAGAAGTACAACCAGAATGCTCCTTAGAAGCAAGAATGGCAAGACTATGTCTCACATACTTTGGACGTGTTATCAGGAGGGATCAGTGTCTGGAGAAGGACATCAGGCTTTGTAGAGGCTAAACAAAAAAGAGGGAGACCCTCAGTGAGAAGGAATGACACAGTGGCTGCAACAATAGGCTCCAGCATAACAAGGATTGTGAGGATTGCACAGGACCAGACTGTTTCGTTTTGTTGTTACATAGGTTTGCTGTGAGTTGGAACTGACTCAGTAACATCTAACGACAACAACAATGGGGCCAATGTGACAAGACGGTGGCCTTCCCACCAGATATATGTGGCAGAACGACAAGGAAGCCAGGGAGAAGTATAAAGAAGGTTAGTTGGGGAGGGAATGAGGTAAGAGAGCAGATGAGGGCAGAAGCTCAGCCACCAAGACTTGGGTACCAGTTCAGGGTTAGGCTGGCAGCTAAATGTGGAATTGGAGTCATCTGAGTACTGTTGGCCTTGGAACAAGATTGATTCTGGGAACTAGAAGAGGACTGAGCCTGCCCTTGGGAAATGAGTGGGCAGGCAGCAAGGATGAATGTGCAGGCTGGAAACCAGGCTGGCCCTGCCATGCGTGATTCCTTGATGTAGAATTTGGAGCAGAGCTACCCAGGCATTGCTTATCCCTCGTCTGCCAGCTGACACTGGGAAGGAAGGCCCAGCCTCCTAAATTGCCTTAATCCCTACAAAGTTCACTGACCAAAACACTCACATATGCCATTGTCTCTCAACTATTGGTGCTTGTTATTTTTTTCCTAGTTGATGTTGTTTGACCTTGAATCTAACCTGTCTACTGGTATGACTGAAAAAGGTGAGAATACTAGCGTTCATTTTGTACCTATTGTCCAGACATAATGATAGAGATGGCATCTGTGTTACCACATTTTTAAGCCTTAAAATAGCCCTTTAGGAAATAGATCAGGCCTTTTTTTTAATAGATGAATTAACTTAGGCCAAAGGGGGTATGGTAACTTGAACACAGTTTTCTTAGATCCCAATGCTTATACTTCTCCTTTTAGAGCACCCTCTAGATTCTCTTGGATCTCAGCACATGCCCAGTGGGGCCCAGGGTACTTGTCTCTCTCTTTTTCAATATTATTGTGTCAAAATTCATACAATATAAAATTTGCCATTTTAACCATTTTACGTGCACGTTTCAATGACATTAATTACACTCACAAAGTTGTTCAACCATCACTACTATTTCCAAAACCTTTTCATCACCTCAAACAGAAATTCTTGTACCCATTAAGCAATAACTCCCCGTTACGTGTTCCCCCCAGCCCCTGGTACCTCTTCTCTACTTTCTGTATTTATGAATTTGCCTGTTCTAGGTACTTCATATAAGTGGAACCATACAATATTTTGTATCTGGCTTAGTTCACTTAGCATAATGTTTTTAAGGTTCATCCATGTTGTAGCATGTATCAGAATTTCATTTCTCTTCATGGCTGAATAATATTCTATTGTATGTATATGCCACACTTGTTTATCCATTTATCTGTTGATGTACATTTGGGTTGCTTCCACCTTGACTATTGTGAATAATGCTACAATGAACTTTGGTGTACAAGTATCTGTTTGAGTCCCTGCTTTCAATCATTTTGAGTATATACTTGGGAGTGGTATTGCTGGATCATTGGTAATTCTATGTTCAGTTTTTTGAGGCTTGGCCAGCTTTCCACAGTGGCTGCCCATGGTACTTGTGTTTTGATAATGACTATATGACAGTTGAAGGAGCCCTAGTGGTGCAGTAGTCAAGCACTCGGCTGTTAACTGACAGGTCGGTGGTTCAAACCCACCAGCTGCTCCACAGAAGAAAGATGTGGCAGTCTGCTTCTGTAAAGATTACAGCCTTGGAAACCCTATGGGACAGTTCTACTTCATCGTACAGGGTCTCTATGAGTTGGAATCAAATCATCGGCAATTGGTTTTTTGGTTTATGTCACGGACAATGGAATGCACTTGGAGTTAGGACACCTTGATTCTGGGTTCCACAGTGCCATTAATTAGTTGGTTCAGTTTGTTCATCTGTAAAGTGAAGGATTGAATTAACTGACATCCAGGTACTTTAATTGCTCCAAAAATGCCGTGCCTCTGGTTTCAGAGCTTTTGAGGCAATTAAAGATCACTAACTTTAATTTGGTCTATAGATATCTGCCACATTGGTGCCACATTTTATTAGCCTCAGCAAAGGTATGTCAGTGCTCTTTCAATTCTTCTTTACTCCTTTACTAATTTTTTTTCCACATATATATGATTTAATGAAGCAGAATTGAGTACCACGCTACTGTAATCTGGCATTCCCAAGGAAACTTTGAACTTACCTATACAGTTTCTCAGGTATGATTTGGTACATTGCCTTCTTATGATTAGTTTGTAAAAGCTACTTAAAAATAACTTATAATGATTTTAGTAGTAGAAGCCTTTTTTCAAATGAAATTCTCATTCAAAACTGCAAAATGTTAACCAAATATAACCAGACCAGTTGCTGTCGAGTCAATTTTGACTCATGGTAATCCCATGTGTGTCAGAATAGAACTGTCCTCCATAGCGTTTCCAACTGTTGGTTTTTCAGAAGTAGATCACCAGGCTTTTCTTCTGAGGCAATCGGGGTGGACTCAAACCTCCAGCTTTTTGGTTAGCAGCAGAATGTGTTAACTGTTTACACCAATCAGGGACTCCAAACCAAATATAAATGGTGTGAAAAAAGTTATTACATCAACAGCTGAGAAAAAATTCTGTTGAGAGAAAAGTGGTTTTTGTATTGGAAAAGACTTCCATAGGAGGAATGTGAAACTTAAACTTTTATGTATTAGAAATGAACAGAAATTTGGAGGTGGATGAATTGCAGAGAACAGAACAGAGAGAGAGCTCAGTAATGTAGTCCAAACCAAACCCAACCCATTGCCATCAAGTTGATCCCAACTCATAGCAACCCTATAGGACAGAGTAGAACTGCCCCATACGGTTTCCAGGGAACAGCTGGTGGATTCAAACTGCTAACCTTTAGGTTAGCGGCTGAGCTCTTAACTACTGTGCCATCAGGGCTCCAGAGCAATATAGTAGATATAGTAGTAGGCTGAAATTGATGGAAGGAACTTCTTAAGAGTAGGAGTGTCTAACATTCAATTTTAAATTGTTGTATTTCTGTAATGTAAATTATGTCCATCTCCCCAACTTTGTCTGCTACCTTTATGTGAGTGAGGCTTTTGTTTATTTGTGTGGAATGGGCAGGTAGGGGTAAAAAATAAGGAAAATGACTGAATTCCATATAAATTGAAGTAATTTATTGAAAGGAGAAACTAGCATTTATAGAGTGCTTCTACGTTCCAGACGATAAAAACAAAGCAAAACAAACAAACAAAAAAAACAGTTACTGTTGAATAGATTTCAACTCATGGCAACGTACCTGGTACATTTAATTTTCTAAACAACCCTACAAACTAGGTGCTATTACTATTCATCCCATTTTAGAGATAATGAAACTAAAGCCTAAAGAAAATAAAACACTTGTACAAAGTTACCCAGGGAGCAAGTGGTACTGGTAGAACTTGAATTCAGATTTGTCTGACTCCAAAGCATATCTGTTACCCAGTCATGGCCCTATGTAGCCCCTCATGTAAGACAGGGGTCTACTCGTTCGGATCACAAAAACTTGGAGCCGGTGGCAAGCTATGCTTGCTATTCTTCTTTGTCTTTCTCCCAACTGAGTTTTTTGCTATTAAAGATTTTGTGGTTAATAAGCAAAAGGAAATTTACTAGCTAAATGTAAAGATGATATCATTTCCTTTTATTAATAATACTTAACATTTATTAACTTACAATCTGCTCGACATAAACTTTACAAGGTAGGTGGTCACATCGTAGAAGGCAGTGTAAAATAGTGGTTGAATGCAGGTCTGAACCCTTAGATCAGACACTTTTTGATTGTATGAATTGGGCTAATTACTTAACCTACCTGTGCCTTTATTATCTTCCCTGTTAAATGGAGTTTATAGCCTCACCTTCGTTTTTAGCCTAAACTGAGTCATTCATCTTGATCATCTATTTTTTTCTCCAGACTTGTATCCTAATGAGTTTTGGCTTGTTCCGAAGACATCAAAACCTTAATATATTAAAAAGAGTAATTATAAATAAAACAAAAAGATCTCTGAAGGCAACTCTGTTAAAGAAATTTCAAAATACTTCCAGCAATAACGTCATTGAATTGATTATGTAGTCTCCCATGGAGGTAATTTTGAATGGGGCAAAATTACTTTATCATTATCTCAAGTACTATAAAACAGAAGAAATCGTATATCCTTCTTTTGGGAGCATCTATATCCAGACAGCTGGAAGCCTAGTATGATATCCACAGAAAAATGGCCAGAGATGTGTCCACTAGTAATTAGCATAGACACACTAGGAATAAGGGCACACAAGATTAGGGTTGACTGAGTTTGGGGATGCAGTTTTTAATTTCCCTAATAGCCAAATCCTCACTGATGCCCCAATGTTCTCAGAGGTTAAGGGTCCTTTACCTGTTCTCACCTACCTCCTGCCTACCCTGTCTGCTACCTGTTCAGTGTGTTTGTTGCTTACTTCTTGTAAAATTTGCCAATGGCTGCCTCTTCCCAGCTAAGATAGATGCCCTGGATCTTGTTCCTATTTGGACATCAGCCAGCAGCATTCAAGTCTTGCCTCTTGTTTCCATTACTTGATTGCCAGATTCAAGTTTCCCTAAACTAACTGTCTTTTTTCCTGTGTTCAGACTCAAACTTCTTTGGTTTGGCCCTGCCAGATACCACCCACAATCCAGTTATGACACACACAGCTTATATTCTACAGCCTGCTTACCCGTGCATGGGAGGATCTGGTAGGTGGAGGACAGGAGTAGAGCAGATAAAGAGAACAAAACTACTCAGTTGAGAAATGGGAAATAGGACATAGGGTAAAGGGTAAGTTGAAAGGATAGAGAAAGACAAGTTGCAATCAGTATGTCATTAACCAATTAGATTTATAACCCAACCAGTCAGGTATGTTAAACAATCAATACGATATGTGATAATTTCATTCATTCAATATTTATTGTTGGAGTTTCATTTATGGTGAAGAAGTTCATAGTAATTTGCAATTTCAACATAGAGAAGGTTATATGCATTTGAAGTTTTTTTTTTCCCCTGGTCGTGTAGGGGCAGACAGAATTTGCTGATGTGTAGTAAATTTGAAATTGTTTTGATATTCGGGAATCATGCTCCATCTGAGTGAAAGGAGTCTCCATGAAGAAATTGCACCAATGCTTTCATTCATTCATACAGCAAACACTTTTGAGCTCCTGTTATTTGCAAAACATTCTGAGCATGTAAAAAAAGCATGAATGAATTGTCATCATTGATTCTGTGACTAGGGCGGTGTGAGAAAGAGAAGATTTGTATTCCATGTGTATAATACAATGTAGGAAGTGACAATTGCCACAAGACATGAAGACGTAAAGTCCAGTGGAAGTTCAGAATAGGAAGAGGTGACTTTTAGCTTCAAGGTTTAGAGAAAACTTTGTAGGGATGATGGCACGTGACCTGGACTTGAGGAGGGCATTTCAGGCAAGGAAAAAAAAAAAAGAACAAGACAGGAAAGAACAGCACATGCATATGATACATCTTGCCTCACAGCTTGAGTCAGAAGATGAGTCACGTTCCGTTTGGTAGCAAAATTGATCTGAATCTACATCTTATCTATTGTAAAAATGTCTGTCTTCTCTCTTTGACTTCTTCCACCCTCCCATGGTAAGTGCAAAAATTAGGTCTTAGTTCCACTTAACACTATTGAAAGAAGAGAGACCCTCGCAGCCAGTTGTAATTCTTATTCACAAAGACCACTTTAGTCCCTTAGGGTTGCCCTTCACCAAATGACTGTCCATCAGTGGTTTCTGAAGTTTTAGAAGTCTTTGTCTCCAGGGTTATTTTTGGGAGCTCTATGCCTCTGCAGGCCTGGGTAGAACTCTTCATTTATCCAGGTATGTAATTCACCCTTTCCTCCAAATGCCCCCCCTCCGCCAGCTGTTTTTCCCAAATTACAAGACATTGTTAGGGTGGTTGAGTTAGAGAGGTTTTCCAGTCTCAGCCACTTTTGGCACCTGGAGCCAGCTGTCTCCCCAGCCCGCTATATATCATTGAGGGACATGGAGGAAGACTGTTTCCGTAATGCAAAATCTTACCTCATTTCCTGGATCAAGATGAGTGTTACTTTTTTATAAGGAGATATCTATCTGTTTAAAATGAATCATCAAAAGAATTTATTACTGAACTCAGCTTTAACTTAACATTTATATGTTTTCTTCTACAGTATTTATATTAAATGTTTACAGATGAAGCGAGAAAGAATTAAAAAAAAAAAAAACTCTTCCTTTAAAAAATCTGAATGTTTTCAACTTCCACATCTGGCCATGAAGGAGTAATTTGTTTTTATACTTTTTCTACTCCCATAAATAACTCTAAAGCAGAAAAAAACATGCAGCAACTGTTTCAGGCATTGGACAACATATACCAAGGGCAATAATCCTTGATGCTGGAAGCTATGCCACTGATATTTCAAATACCAGCAAGGTAATCTGTGGTAGATACGTTTCAGTGGAGCTTCCAGACTAGGACAGAGTAGGAAGAAAGGCTTGGCTATCTACTTCCAAAAGTTAGTCAGTGAAAACATGGATTACAATAGAACACTATCCAAATGGCTTGCTTTACATACAACATCAGAAGGGATCAATTGCTGGAAAAGGATACCATGTTTGGTGAAGCAGAGGGTCAGTGAGGGCAAGGGAGACACTTGATGAGATGTACTGGCATAGTAGGCTCACAGGTGGGCTTGAAAATGGCAGTGTGTGTGAGAACAATGCAGGACTGGGCAATGTTTTGTTGTACATACAGTCACCATGTTTCAGGGTCAAATCAACAGTAACTAATTATATCTAATCAGGACAGTGTAATATTTGTATAATGATAGCAATTGAACAGAATATGGAGAAAAGAAACAGCCAATAAGACTTCTCCAAAAGAGTGTAAAGAGAACCACAGATGGGGAAAAAAATTTTGCCTATGATGTATCTGACAAGGGTCTAGTTTCTAAAATTTGTAGAAAACTTTAATACCTTAACAATAAAATACAAAAAATAAAAAATGGGCAAAGGATATGAACAGACACTTTGCCAAAGAAGACATTCAGGCAGGTAAAAACATATGAAGACATGTTCACAATCGTTAACAATTCAACCAATAAAAAAAAAAACCCAAACCCAAACCCATTGCTATCGAGTCGATTCCCACTCATAGCAAACCTATAGAACAGAGTAGAACTGCCCCATAGGGTTTCTAAGGAACAGCTAGTGGATTTGAACTGTTGACTTTTGGCTAGTAACTGAGCTCTTAACCACTGCACCACCAGGGCTTCCATTAGCAGTTAGAGAGATCCAAATCAAAACTATAAGGCGACACCATCTCACTTCGACTTTACTGGCACTAATAAAAAAAAAAAGCAGAAAATAACAGACGTTGGCAAGGTTGTGGAGACACTGGAACTCTTATACACTATTGGTGGGAATGTAAAATCGTACAACCACTATGAAAAATGGCACCATGCTTCCTCAAAAAACTAGAACTAGAGACCATATGATCCAGCAATCCCACTCCTAGGTATATAAAAAATTACCCTAAAGAAATAAGAGCCATAACATGAGTAAACATAGGCACACCCATGTTCACTGCAGCATTGTTCACAATAACAAAAAGGTGGAAACAACCTAAGTGCCTATTAACAGATGAATGGATTAACAAACTGTGGTACAGACAATGGAATACTACACAACGATAAACGGTGAAACATCTCACAATATGCATGATTTTGGAGGACATTATACTGAGTGAAATAAGCCAAGCACAAAAGGACAAATATTGTCTGTTGTTGTTGTTGTTAGGTGTTGTCAAGTCGGTTCGACTCATATCGAGCCTATGTACAAAAGAATGAAACACTTCCCATGTCCTGTGCCATCCTCACAATCATTGCTATGCTTGAGCCCATTGCTGCAGCCACTGTGTCAATCCATCTCGTTGAGGGTCTTCCTTTTTTTTGATGACCCTCTATTTTACCAAGCATGATGTCCTTTTCCAGGGTCTGATCCCTCCTGATAAGATGTCTTAAGTGTGTAAGATGAAGTCTTGCCATCATTGCTGCCAAGGAGCATTCTGATTATACTTCTTCCAAGACAGACTTTTTCATTCTTTTGGCAGTCCGTGGTATCTTAAATGTTCTTTGCCAACACCACATTCAAAGGTGTCGATTCTTCTTTGGTCTTCCTTATTCATCGTCCAGCTTTTGGATGCATGAGGCAATTGAAAACACCATGGTTTGGGTCAGGCATACCTTACTCTTCAAGGTGACATCTTTGCTTTCCAACACTTTAAAAAGGTCTTTTGCAGCAGATCTGCCCAATGCAATGCGTCTTTTGATTTCTTGACTGCTGCTTCCATGGGTGTTGATCGTGGATCCAAGTAAAATGAAATCCTTGACAGCATCATTATCATGATGTTGCTTATTGGTCCAGTTGTGTTTTCTTTATGTTGAGGTGTAATCCATACTGAAGGCTGTGGTCTTTGATCTTCATTAGTAAGTGCTTCAAGTCCTCTTCACTTTCAGGAAGCAAGGTGTGTCATCTGCATAATGCAGGTTGTTAATAAGCCTTCCTCCAATCCTGATGCCCGTTTCTTTTCATATAGTCCAACTTCTTGGATTATTTGTTCAGCATGTAGATTGAACAAGCATGGCGAAAGGATAAAACTCTGAAATACACCTTTCCTGACTTTAAAGCATGCAGCATGAGACTATGATAAAGTAACAGCAAAAGGTTTCACACAGAAAAAAAAAGAAAAAAAAAAACAACATTATTTGATGGTTACCAGGGATAGGAGGGGAACAGAGGGAAAATTACCAAATAGATAGAAGGCACATGCTAATTTTGGTGAAGAGAAAGGCAATATGGATAAGTCACTGCAACATGACTATCTTAGTCATCTAGTGCTGCTATAACAGAAATACCACAAGTGGATGGCTTTAACAAAGAGAAGTTTATTCTCTCACAGTCTAGTAGACTAAACCCAGTGCTGTCACTAGTAGACTAGAAGTCCAAATTCAGGGCATCAGCTCCAGAGGAAGGCTTTCTCTGTCTGTTGGCTCTGGAGGAAGGTCCTTGTCATTAATCTTCCCCTGTTGAGGAGCTTCTCAGCTCCGGGACCCCAGGTCCAAAGGATGTGCTATTCTCCTGGCTCTTGTTTCTTGGTGGTATGAGGTCCCCTCTCTATCTGCTTGCTTCTCTCTTTTATATCTCAAGAGATCAGTTTAAGACACAACCTAATGTTGTGGATTGAGTCCTGCCTCATTAATATAACTGCCGTTAATCCTATCTTATTAACATCATAAAGATAGGATTTACAACGCATAGGAAAACCACATCTGATGACAAAATGTTGGACAATTACACAATACTGGGAATCATGCCCTAGCCAAGTTGACAGATATTTTTGGGGAATACAATTCAATCCATGATATCTGGCTTTTGGTTAGTAGTTGAGTGCCTAACCATTGTGCAAATAGGCCTCCTTAGGCTTACGGTATATCCCAGCAATCTCACTCCCAGATATTTACCCAAGACAAATGAAAACGTTTTGCCCACTCAAAGACTGGTATTCAATATTCATAGTAACTTTATTCGTGATAACCAAAAACTGGAAATAATCCAAATATCTATTAACTGGTGAATGGATAAATAAATTGTGGTATATCCATACAGTGGAATATAACTTAGCAATAACTACTGAGAACCCAAAGACATTTATGAATCTCAAAAGCATTATGATAAGTGAAAGAAGCCAGACATAAAAGACTATATACTATATAAATCCATTTGTATAAAATTCTAAAAAAGGCAACACCATTGTGCTAGAAAACAGATTAGTGGTTGCCTGGGTCTGCAGGTCACAGGAGGGAAATAGCTACAAACTAACGTGAGGGAAATTTTTGGAGTGATGAAATGTTCTATATCTCAACTGTGGTCATAATTACAGGACTGTATATATTTGTTAAAACTCATCAAACTGTATACTTAAAATAGGAGAGTTTTATTGTATATAAATTATGTCTATAAAATTAATTTTTAGAAAAAAATATATTGCCCTTACAGGGAGGAGTAACTTCAATTTACTTATTAAATCAAATAAAGCACCTATAGCTTTTCTTAAAAAAAAAAAAAAAGCTTCAATTTGTGTTTCCTAATACTCAGGAGCAGCTGGTGGATTCGAATTGCAGACCTTTATGGCTAGCAAAGAAGCTCTTAACCACTGCTCCACCAAGGCCCCACTTTTGGAGGGAGGCACATATAAATTGATCAACTAAGTTTAACCACATATCACAGTAGGGCTTGTGCTTATGAATTTTCAGTAGAGGGTTACTTACTAACACCTGGCAGTCCAGGTAAGGCTGCCTTGCTCCTGCAGAACGTGTCTTGGTTAAAATAAGATACCAGAAGAGGGTTGCCCACTTTGGAAAATGATATGGCGCTCCCTTAGAAAGCTAGAAATAGAAATACCATATGATCCAGCAATCCTACTCCTAGGAATATATCCTAGAGAAATAAGAGCCATCACATGAATAGAAATACGCACCCACATGTTCATTGCAGCATCGTTCACAATAGCAAAAGATGGAAACAACCTAGATGGCCATCAAGAGATGAAGGATAAACAAACTATGGTACATACACACAGTGGAGTACTGTGTAACGATAAAAAACAATGATGAATCTGCGAAGTATCGCATAACACGGATGAACCTGGAGGGCATTATGCTGAGTGAAATAAGTCAATCACAAAAGGATAAATATTGTATGAGACCACTACCATAAAAACTCATGAAAAGCTTTACACACAAAAAGAAATGATCTTTGATGGTTATGAGGAAGGGGAGGGGTAGGAATGGACAAACACTAAATAGACAATACATAAGTGCTAACTTTGGTGAAGGGTAAGACAGTACACAGTACTGGGGAAGCCAGCACAACTTGTAGAAGGCAAGGTCATGGAAGCTCCATAGACACATCCAAACTCCCTGAGGGACCGGATTGCTAGGCCGAGGGCTGTGGGGACCATGGTCTTGGGGAACATCTAGCTCAAGCGGTTTAACAGAGTGTATAAAGAAAATGTTCTACATTCTACTTTGGTGAGTAGCGTCTGGGTCTTAAAAGCCTGTGAGAGGCCATCTAAGATATAACACTGGTCTCACCCCTTCGTGAGCAAGGGAGGATGAAGTAAACTAAAGATACAAGGGAAAGAGTAGTCTGAAGGACTAATGGACCACATCTACCACGGCCTCCACCAGACTGAGTCCAGCATAACTAGATGGTACTTGGCTACCACTGACTGCTCTGACAGGGATTACAATAGAGGTCCCTGGATAGAGCTGGAGAAAAATGTAGAACAAAATTCTAACTCACAAAGAAAGACCAGACTTACTGGCCTGACAGAGACTGGAGAAACCCCAAGAGTATGGCCCCCAGAGACCGTTTTAGCTCAGTAAAGAAGTCACTCCTGAGGTCCACTCTTCAGCCAAAGATTAGACAGGCCCATAAAACAAGACTAAAGGGGCACACTAGGAAAGCTGGTAATAGGAACCCAAGGTTGAGAAGGAAGAGTGTTGACATGTCATGGGGTTGTTAACCAATGTCATAAAACAATATGTGTACTATTTAATAAGAAACTCTGTAAACGTTTATCTAAAGTACAAATTAAAAAAAAGGAAAAGAAAAAAAAAAGAAGAAGAGGGTTGCCAGGTATCTTCACGCTAGAATAGCCCAAGAGAGTATACTTCTAAGTGCAAACACAGGCCCAGTTCAGTTCTGGGCTGGCCCCGGAGGGCTCCCGAAGGGCTGATTGCATAGGCCCAGATTCAGCTGTGCTAAATATTTGATCAGGAAAGAAAACAGCTTGCAATGGAAACCAATCTCTTGTTAAGAGCTAAACACTATTACATAATTTTCCAGAACAACATAGCTATACCATGTGTTGTTCATACCCCTTGAAAGATACGCTTTAAATCATGTCTTAACACCTGAAAGAGTCCATACACCCAGGGGAGAACAAGAAGGGCGGTTGTTCCTTAAAAGGCTCCAAATAAAATACCCAAGAAGCTAAAAGCATGAACTAGCAATTAAGGAGGACACACGGGATTTGGTTTCTTTAACCAGCTTGATGGAAAGCAATTCTCAGTGGAAATCTCAGATTTCAGAGCCAAGCTCAGTTGTTTTCAATGTCCAAGCTAAATATACTGATATCAACTTTAAGAATGAGGGAGAGTGGTAAAAAGCAGAACAGATGTTAAATCAAAAGGTATTCTTTCTCTGTTCCTAGAACCAAACCAAACTGCTTGCTGTAGAGTTGATTCTGACTCATAGAGACCCTATAGGACAGAGTAGTCCTGCTGCACAGGGTTTCCAAGGAGTGGCTGGTGGATTCAGACAGCCAGGCTTTTGGTTTACAGCCGTAGCTCTTAACCACTGAACCATCAGGGCTCCTCTGTTCCTAGAGGTAACGATATAGAAAGATAGTTTTGTGGTCTCAGTAAGTCAGTTAACCACTCTGGGTCGGTCAATCTATTTCTCTCTCCCTCTATGCCCTCTCTCTTCCAATCATTCTCTTTAATTGAAGACAGTAATCTGCCTTGATGTACTATTGTTTTAAGATAAAGCGTTCAAGGCACCTAGTATAATGACTGGCCCAATCAGCTCAGTGAAGTGCAAATATTATGCGTAACCAAACCCAAACCCATTGCCACTGAGTTGATTCTGAAACCTAGTGACCCTGTAGGGCGGAGTAGAACTGCCCCATAGGGTTTCCAAGGAGCAGCTAGTGGATTCAAACTGTCAACCTTTTGGTTAGCAACTGAACACTTAACCACTGCACTATCAGGGCTCCATTATACATAACAGGATGTTAAATGTTATGTGTGAAAAATGTGCAAGGGTTTTATGTAGACCTCTACAGAGGGAGGTTGTTAACATTACAGGATTAATTCCCTGAGGGTTAGGAAAGACTAAGCAACTCGTCATAAAAAGATGCACTTGCCTTCATCAGGGGAAGTGGGGGTGAGAGACTCCAGCAATGGGTATGCTCTGGTTAGTATGTCTGTCCCTCTAGGTTGGTTATTCTTCCCAGGAGGCTATCCCTGGAGAACTGTATTACTCAAACTCCCTTGCTGGCTAGCTACCAGTTGGATTTGACCAGTGTGAAGCATTGGCAGGAAATCATTGACTAAGAAAGGGAGTTCTAAGCATTTCTTCCCTGCTGCCTCCCTGAATTGGAGTTGTGTCTTTGGCAGTAGTTGCATACTTCTAGGACTACACTACAGCCAGGTGGCTCCTCCTTCACAATTCCAGCCCTCACTAGGCTCTGGAACTATAGCGAAACCTGTGAGAGCTGGAACCCGACTGCCTCGTTTTTCTGGGTTTTGCAAGTTTCCCGCCTTTGACAGGGTGCACCACTTTTCTTTCTCTCTCTATTAGTAGAAGATGTTTTAGTTTTTCTTCTCTGACAGGTTCCACCTTACACAGGTTCCAGGTTTAGCAGATTTTACTGTATTTCCTTCTCTTGCCCTTTCATGCCTGGAGTGGTCATGGCTTTCCATTGTTATGAATTTGTAGATGACACCATCCCTGATATGTTAATTAGCCCTGTGCACACCTCTGTAGGCAGCCCCTTCATTAGGGTGCGTTCATTTGAATCATCTGAAGAGAATATTATTTTCTGCTAGGACCCTGACTGATCTGGGGGTCTCCAAAGAGCTCACAAATGCACCCATGAGAGAAAGATACAGCTTTAATTATCTGGCAGTTCCTCTGAGTTCCAACTAGTTAACCACAGCACTGCAAGTCAAGTAATCATTTTCCTGCTCCCTAATAATTTTCCATTCTTCAACCCTGGTAGGATTAGAAACACAGATAGCAAGACGGAAGTGGAACAGGCAAAGCCCAAAGTAGGAGAAAGAGAGAAAAAGCCGATAGCATTTGGCTGGGGAGCTGGCAGGAGAGGCTCCAACTTAGCATGAATTTTGAAGTTTTGACTATTATATGAGGTTGGCATAGTAAAAACTGACCAGAGGACCTTGCATTACCTAAGAATAACTAGAAAAGCCATAGGACCTGCTTCAATTTTAATCCAAGGGCAAAGAAAGAATAAGCCCCGATGAGTAAGTTTAAAGGGAGAATGGGAGATAAATGAATTTGTTCTACGATTGTATACCAGGTACATGCTGGTTCAACATAATGCTTACATAGTATGAAATGAGTAATAGTTACAGCTCTAGAAAGATTATTTGTGTAACATTTGTCATGGAGACAGGTCCCAGCTGGGATTTTGGCTGCAGGCCTACTTAGCTCTAGCCTTGTTACCAAATCATCAAACTTGTCATATTGGGATGGCAAGGAGCCTGCTCATTTCCTTATCATTTTACAACCAGGGGCCACTTCCTTCCCATTTCTTTACCCTAGCATAATCTTTTACAAATGTTATGCTGACCTACACATGTATAATATTTTTATCCTTATATGGCAGCAGTTAACAAATCACCATATAATCAGCTTCAATTACTTTAATTGAATTATTGGTCTGTACTCTCTGCTTAGATATAGAGAAATTGGGCATTGTCGCTATGGTTGATTACAGGTGGAAATAGTGGTGAATTTGTAGGAGGGCAGAGTGCCAGAGAAGAAATTCCTGGGGAAGGAATTGAATCCAACTTCAGTATTTTGTGGTCACCATGTTCCAGGGGATGATACTTAGCTGCTGCTGCTTCTTTTTTTAATGACAATCATAAGTTATTATTTAGTCTGCTGTTGGGAATTTTCTAAGCATTTTACATTCACATCTTTTGTTATTTAATTCTCAGGACAACCCTACAAGATTTGATTATCATCATCTTCCTTCTATAGATGAGTAAACTGAAGAAGGAAGAGTAGAAGTCACGTAACTATGTATTTTTTTTAACTGTACTTCAGGTGAAGATTTACAGAACAAACTAGCTTCTCATTAAACAGATAGTACACATATTGTTTTCTGACATTGGTTAACAAACCCACGACACGTCCACACTCTCCCTTCTTGAACTTGGGTTCCTATTACCAGCTTTCCTGTCCCCTCCTGCCTTCTAGTCCTTGTCCCTGGGCTGGTATGCCCGTTTAGTCTTGTTTTGTTTTATGGACCTGTGTAATCTTTGGCTGAAGGGTGAACCTCAGGAGTGACTTCATTACCGAGCTAAAAGGGCGCCTGGGGGCCATACTCTCGAGGTTTTTCAGGTCTCTGTCAGGCCAATAAGTCTGGTCTTTTTTTCTGAGTTAGAATTTTGTTCTACATTTTTCTCCAGCTCTGACTAGGGCCATATATTGTGATCCCTGTCAGAGTAGTCAATGATGGTAGCCAGGCACTATCTAGTTGTACTGGGCTCAGTCTGGTGGAGGCCATGGTAGATGTGGTCCATTAGTCCTTCAGACTAGTCTTTCCCTTGTGTCTTTAGTTTTCTCCATTTTCCCTTGCTCCTGAAGGGGTGAGACCAGTGGAATATCTTAGATGGCTGCTCACAGGCTTTTAAGACCCCAGACAGTACTCACTGAAGAAGAATGTAGAATATATTCTTTATAAACGCTAATGCCAAATGAGCTAGATGTTCTCTGAGACCATGGTCCCCATGGCCCTTAGTCCAGCAATTCGGTCCCTCAGGTCCATGTGTCTGTGGCGCTACCATGGGCTTGCCTTGTACAGGTTGTGCTGGCTTCCTCAATATTGTGTACTCTCTTACCCTTCACCAAAGTTAGCACTTACGTATTATCTGTTTAGTGTTTGTCCATTCCTACCCCTCCGCTTCCTCATAACCATCAAAGATCGTTTCTTTTTGTGTGTAAAGCTTTTCATGAGTTTTTATGGTAGTGGTCTCATACAATATCTGTCCTTTCGTGATTGACTTATTTCACTCAGCACAATACCCTTCAGATTTATCCATGTTGTGAGATGCTTTGCAGATTCATCATTGTTCTTTATTGTTGCGTAGTACTCCATTGTGTGTATGTACCATAGTTTGTTTATCCATTCATCTGTTGATGGACTTCTAGGTTATTTCCACCTTTTGCTATTGTGAACAATGCTGCAGTGAACATGGGTGTGCATATTTCTATTCATGTGACAGCTCTTATTTCTCTAGGATATATTCCTAGGAATAGGATTGCTGGATCATATGGTATTTCTATTTCTACCTGTCTAAGAAAGCACCATATTGTTTTCCAAAATGGTTGTATTATTTTGCATTCCAACCAGCAGTGCCTAAGAGTTCCAATATCCCGCAGCCTCTCTAACATTTGTCATTTTCTGTTTTTCTGATTTGTGCCGGTAATACTTGAATGAGATGGTATCTCATTGTGGTTTTGATTTGATTTTCTTTAATGGCTAATGGTTGTGGGCATTTCCTCATGTGTCTGTTAGCTGCTTGAATATCTTCTTTGGTGAAGTATCTGTTCGTTTCCTTTGTCCACTTTTGAATTGGATTGTTTGTCTTTTTGTTGTAGAGGTGTTGGATTTTTCTATAGATTTTAGAGATTGCCGGATTTGTAATAGCCAAAATTTTCCCCCCAGTCTGTAGTTTCTCTTTTTACTCTCTTGGTGAAGTCTTTTGATAAATTTTTAGAAGATCCCAGTTACCTAGCTTATCTTCTGGAGTTTGTGTGTTGTTAGTTATGGTTTGTATCCTGTTAATGCTGTGTATTAGAGCCTCTAGTGTTGATCCTATTTTTTCTTCTATGATCTTTATAGTTTTTGGCTTTATATTTAGGTCTTTGATCCATTTTGAGTTACTTTTTGTATATGGTGTGAGGTATGGGTCCTGTTTCATTTTTTTGCAGATTGACATCCAGTTTTGCCAGCACCCTTTGTTAAAAAGACTGTTTTTTCCCCATTCGATGGACTTTGGGTCCTCATTGAAGATCGGGAGACTGTAGGTGGATGGATTTACAACTGGGTTCTCAATGTATCTGTCATTGTACCAGTACCAGGCTGTTTTGACTACCGTAGCTGAATAGCAGGTTCTGAGGTCAGGTAGTGGGAGCCCTCCTACTACTTTATTCTTCTTCTTCAATGATACTTAGCTTCTTAGGCTCTGAAATTCAGTGAGATATAATTATCATGACCAGATAGCTGTGTTGCCAATCAACACAACCATGTTGTATTTGAAAAAATAAATGTGGGAACCCAGAACCTAATAAGAAGATTACTTCGTAAGTATAGAATTAGCACACCAGAAATCAGTTGGATGACTTTAATGGCTAATGTCAGCCAGGTATGATAAATAGCAGGACTTTGGTTGTATCATACTACCAGTGTTCATGGCCAGTGTGCTCACTGCCCTGGCTAGAGCTAGAGGCGACCAGTCAATGTCTGTGTGTCTGACTGTCTTTCATGTTTCATTTACCAACCCAACCACCACCTGCTAGGCACACTCTTTCTTTAGGTATATTAACAAATATACTTGAAGTTATGTTTAGGTTTTACTGACCTGAGAGTCTTGCCATCTGTCTCTCTGCCATGACTTTGTCAATCTCTGGTATAATTCTTTCTTTTCTTATATTATAAACCAACTCTCAGAGGACAGTCATTTTGCCTTTATCTCTAAATATCTAGTGATTCCTCATTTTTGGCCATGTGTACCATCTTTAGCTACCGGATAGGAATGCATGATCTTTAGGACTAGTTCTTGCAGAACGTAACACTTCCTCTTAATTTCATGCTTGCGGGCAAAAGGACAGATAGTTATCTCTGTAGATATTTAAAAAAATTGTTTCTGTCCTCTGAACCTCACATAGCAAAGCCTGTTACTTTTTAATGGTCACATCTTGGACCTGAGTAGCTCCCTTCTAAAATAAAAAACTCTAAAAGCTTACACTTTGACCATGAATTCTTATTCTTCCGTGTATCTTACTCCAGAGCCTTTTTTTTTTTTTTGTTTTTGTTTAAGGGAAAAGTTTACAGCTCAAGTTAGTTTCTCATACAAAAATTTATACACACATTGTTATGTGACCCTAGTTGATCTCTCTGTAATATGACAGCACACTCCTCCTTTTCACCCTGGATTTCCCATGTCTATTCAACCAGCTCCTGTCCCTTTCTGCCTTCTCATCTCGCCTTTGGACAGGAGTGGCCCATTTAGTCTTATGTATCTACTTGAACTAAGAAGCACACTCTTCATGAGTATCATTTTATGTCTTATAATTGAGTCTAATTTTTGTCTGAAGAGTTGGCTTCGAGATTGGTTTTAGTTCTGTGTTAACAGAGAGCCCGTGGACCATGTCTTCTAGGGTTCCTCCAGTCTCAGTCAGACCATTAATTCTGGTCTTTTTACTAGAATTTGAGTTCTGCACCCCACTTTTTCCTGCTCTATCAGAGAGTCTGTTGTTTTCCTTGTCAGGGCAGTGATTGGTGGTAGCCAGGTACCATCTAGTTCTTTTGGTCTCAAGCTGATGGAGTCTCTGGTTTATGTGGCCTTTTCTGTCTCTTGGGCTAATATTTTCCTTGTGTCTTTGGTGTTCTCCATTCTCCTTTGCGCCAGGTGGGTTGGGACAAATTGATGCATCTTAGATGGCCACTTGCTAGCTTTTAAGGCTCCAGATGCCACTCACCAAACTGGGATGCAGAACATTTTCTTAATAAATTTTGTTATTCCAGTTGACCTAGATGTCCCCTGAAACCATGGTCCCCAGATCCCCAACCGTGCTACTTTGTCCCTTGAAGTGTTTGGTTGTGTTCAGGAAACTTCTTAGCTTTTGATTTAGTACAGTCGTGCTGACCTCCCCTGTATTGCGTGTTGCCCTTCACTTCACCCAAGATAATTCTTGTCTACTATGTAGTTAGTAAACACTCCTCTCCCACTCTCCCCACCCTCATAACCATCAAAGAATGTTTTCTTCTGTGTTTCAACCTTTTCTTGAGTTCTTATAATAGTGGTCTCATATAATATTTGTCCTTTAGCAATTGACTAATTTCATTCAGCATAATGCCTTCCAGATTCAATCATGTTATGAGATGTTTCACAGATTCATCAATGTTCTTTATTGTTGCATAGTGTTTCATTGTGTGAATAACCATAATTTGTTTATCCATTCATCCATTGATAGGCATCTAGGTTGTTTACATCTTTTTGCTATTTTGAACAGTGCTGCAATGAACATGGGTTTGCATATGTCTATTTGTGTGACAGCTATTATTTCTTTAGGATATATTCCATGGAGGGGGATTGCTAGATCGTATTGTACTTCTATTTCTAGCTTTTTGAGGAAATGCCAAATTGATTTCCAAAGTGGTTATACCATTTTACATTCCTACCAGCTGTGTATACATGTTCCAGTCTCTCCACAGCCTCTTCGACATTTATTATTTTGTGTTTTTTGGAGTGCTACCTTGTTGGGATGAGATGGTATCTCATTGTAGTTTTGATGTGCATTGCTGTAATGGCTAACGATCATGAGCATTTCCTCATGTATCTGTTAGCTGCCGGAATGTCTTCTTTGGTGAAGTGCCTGTTCATACCCTTTGCCCATTTTTAAGTTGGGTTATTTGTCTCTTTGTTGTTGTGGTTTTGCAGTATCTTGTAGATTTTAGAGATTAGGCACTGATTGGATAAGTCATAGCCAAAAAATTTTTCCCAGTCTGTAGGTTGTCTTTTTACTCTTTTGGTGAAGTCTTTTGATGAGCAGAAGTGTTTGATTTTTAGAAGTTCCCAGTTATCTAGTTTCTTTTTTGGTGTTTGTGCATTGTTAGTAATGTTCTGTATTCTGTTTATGTCATATATCAGGGCTTCTAACATTATCCCTATTTTTTCTTCCATAATCTTTATCGTTTTAGATTTTATGTTTAGGTGTTTGATCCATTTTGAGTTAGTTTTTGTGCATGGTGTGAGGTATGGGTCTTGTTTCATTTTTTTTGCAGATGCATATCCAGTTATGTCAGCACCATTTGTTAGACTGTCTTTTCCCCATTTAATGAAATTTGTGCCTTTGTCAAATATGAGCTGCTGATAGGTGGATGAATTTATGTCTGGATTCTCAATTCGGTCTCATTGGTCTATGTATCTGTTGTAGTACCAGTATCAGGCTGTTTTGACTACTGTGGTGGTATAATAGGTTCTAAAATCAGGTAGTGTGAGGCCTCCTCCTCTGTTCTTCTTCAGTAATGCTTCACTTATCCAGGCCTTTTCTCAAGGGCTTTTTAAAAAAGCCTCAGTTTCCTCATGTAAAATGTGTATACTAATACAGTAATGACAAATGTTAGGCCAGTCTATATGAAATTACTGATAATCATTTTCAGCCAACAGAAATAGCAATTTCATGTAATTCAGCCAAATCAATCAGGTATTAAGCAGAAAAGTAAATGGAATGTAGATACATTGTAGATAACCAATAACTGGTGGCTATCATCATCAGGCTTAGGCTTGGGCTGGAGGCTGAAGTGAATCCTGGCCAGAGCAACCAGAGGCAGCTTCCAAAAAACCAAAACCAAACCCTTTGCTGTCAAGTTGATTCCAACTACTTAGAAGTGCCTAACTTAGCTGGACCTGTCTCTTCAGCAAGATCTAAGGGTTTTATTCCAACAAATATATTGGTTCATTCAATATTCTGGGTATAATAAATTCAAGAGCTAAAAAGACCAGGAAAGCATGCATACATGAAACCATTAGCTAGTCAAAAAAAGCCGTTTGTTCAATAGCCCTCCGTAATCTTCCTTCAAGTTATTTTCTAGAGTGACTGAAGTAGAAGCACAATTGACTGATTTTCTTCCTGTTATGCCCTTATCTGCACACATAGATGGAGAAATGAAAGGGCTTGAAACTATCAAAAAGCTGATAGCAGGAAAAAAAAAAAGAGAGAGAGAGAAAGAAAAAGAGGGTGGAGAAATACTGAAACTGTTAATCAGCTCCTCAATTATTCACATTGAAATGAAATGACTACTAATTGAATACATGCATAAACATCTTGTTCGATTCTCTTAACACCTCTGTTGTGTAACCATCTCCCCTTTACAGAGGAGGAAGCTTAGGGGAGGAGAGATTAGGCAATTTTTCTAAGATGATACCAAATAAAGTCAACTGCTATTATCTACCAGTTGTGGAGAATACCATACAGGGTGAAGACAGTTGGATTTCAACACATTTATTTCTTCTCTCTTGATTTCACAAATTTTCATATAATAAAAAATGCCCTTCTGGGCAGTCTTATAAAAGCACTTGCAGTTCCCTATTGTCACATGCGCAGCCCCTCCAGACATGGGAAAAGAGCTACTTTTCAGAGTGACTTTCTTACTTTGGTAGCCAGCTGTTCTTCTGGTCTTAGGAGTTTTATTTGTAATTTATGATTTAGATTATTTGGGTTATGTTCATATCCTCTAAAAATTTTTGATTTATCAAGCCTGCTGAATGGGGAAAAAAATCTTCTGCTCTGAGGAGGCTAGAGTCTAATAATCATGGCAGTGGTGTTAGTCAGTGTAAACTGCTCATTAATTATTCAAGATGGCTGTTGCAGCTCCATCCAGCACATCCTTTTCATGAAGGCAGATGGAGGAAGGGGAAAGGGCAGAAGGATATGTCTCTCAGCTGAATCAACCTTCTTTAAAGAGCTTTCCCTAAACCTCAACTGAGCAACCACTATTCACATCTTACTGGCCATTGTTGTCGGCAATGAGACTGGAAAATGTTGGGTTTTGTTTTTTAATAGCTTGGCACTTTCTTGCACTTAATAAACTTAGGTTTGACTTGGTAAAGAAGAAGGGGGAAACGGAACGATCTAGCCGGACAAGGGTATTGATGTGACTTTATTCATATGCACAGACTATTTTGGCTCAGCGGCATATGCCTTATGTCTGTAAAGAATGCACATTTTGTTCTAAACAGATATTCAGTCACCAAGATGCTATATTGGGGCCTGTGTTCTATAACAGAGTTTGGGGGCTAGCCATCCACAATAACTTTGATCAGCACCAGTGAGGTGAAATGTGTGTGGCTGCCTTTAGGAGGTGCCAAGGTGGAGGCTGGTGAGTAGAGTAATGAAGGAAAAGCAAGAGCAAAAAAAGGGAAAGGAAGTGTGGGAGTAGGGGATGAGGAAATGATAGACGTGAAAACAAGTACAGGGATGAGGAAAAGCAAGTCCCCTTTCCCAGACACTGTAGCTCCTACCTCCAATGGCAGGGTGGGTAAGGAGGAGCAGTGTTGGCGGGGGGAGGGTGGGAAGATACAAACAAAGCAATAAAAACACTCAGTTCTGTCAATTCTGACTCACGGAAACCCAATATGGTCAGAGTAGAACTATAAAGTGTTTCTAATGGCTGATTTTTCGGTAAGAGGTCACCACACCTTTCTTCTGAGGTGTCTCTTTGTGGACTCGAACCACCAAACTTTGTATTAACAGTCGAATGCATTAAACATTTGCACCACCCAGGGACAACCTGAGAAGAAGTCCCCAGACAAGCAGTCAGTAGAAATAGGCTGAGAGCAAACCCAGGCAACAGGCAGGAATGAAGGCGGGAAAAGATAGAGGGGTGAGAGAGTTCCTGAGTAAACAGCTGCCCTGCTGCTTGAAAGGTTTCTCAGGCAGCATGCAGCCATGCCTGAGGAGCAAGAAACACAGCTGGGAGCAGCTCTGAAAATCTAGCAGTCTCCGCCTCAGCGAACTCCAGCTCTTTGTTAGTTCTTTGGATGGGATGAACAACGCCCACTTGGTAGCATCCCCGCTCATCTATGCACTTCCTGAGTTCTGAGTCATTGATTTCCCATGCTGCTGAAGGTTGAAATGATGCTAAAGATGAATATTATAGACATTGGGCTAATTCTGCTCATTTCCATCAAGGCCACTGTTGGTGACCTTGTTTCCCTGGGGCCTTATTCATACATTAGTCATTAAGGCCTTTCCTGGAAAGTATTATTTTATTTCTGAGGCAAATGTGGCAGTGCCCTTCCATCAGCTGCGGCAGGCAGAGCACCCCCCCACCCCCGCCCCAGTGGGAAGGAGGGATGGAGTTACCATGGTAATGGCATGACTAGCTGAGCTCTGGTCTAAGCGTCAGGAGGTTGTTCCTTACTCTCTACTCTTCGCTGATGAGTTGTGGCTGATTTCCATGACCCCATCATCCTTGCATTAAAGCTGACATCTCCTACTGGGGCGGAAAGGAAGAGCAATGGTGAAGACGGAAAGGGGGTGGTTTTCAACCATTAGGTGTTCAGGTTTTATGCTTCTAATTAAATATTGGTTTGCTTAGGGTTTGCATAAGGTGAATAAATCATAAAATGTCAGTCAGCTGGGTAAAGGATCAGATATACTAGTTAGTAAACTAGGTTTATCAGCTGTGTAACACTGAATAGGACACTTAACCTTTCAAACCTATGTTAGAATAAATGTACTTCCACCAGGGGCGTAGAGAAGGTAACGAGTGCCCAGATGCAATCTCTAAGTTGTCCTCCTCCCCAAATTTGAGTGCCCAAGGACAATCTCTAAATTGAGTCCCCCTATAAAAAAAAAAATTTTTTTTCAAGATGAATAGGCATTAATAACAGTGACACACCTTCAATAGACACACCTTCCCCCTATTGTTCTGCTGCATCACTCAGGTGCCTTTCATATTTGTGGTGCCTGGGAATGTCATTCTGTGACTTGTCTGGTGCCCTTTTAGACTTGCACCTGGGGGCAGTTGACCCCCTCTGTCTCTCCCTTACCACGCCTCTGCGTCTACCATGCTTGAGGAAGGACATTGGGCCACACAAGGTTAATAGAAACCGTTCAGTGGCGCCCCCAGCCCCCCAGGTGGGGCTCAGGGCACATGCCATACCTGCCATACCTTAGATACACCTCTAACCACCTAAAGTTGATACTTCAAAGAAGAAAACACTCATCTAGATGTTTCTTTACAAAATAATTCCTGAGGGTGGGATTGACTTTTTACATCTCTAGTGCATGTGGCAAACAATATGTATGTAATAAGTGTTGAATGATTGGATGATTTTTAAAAATCACTTTCACGAACTCTCCTACATTGCTTGCTGGTGAGAATGAAAAAAGGTAGAGCCATTTTAGAAAACAGCTTGACAGTTAAATATATGCTTATTATACAGTCCAGTGATCTTAGTCCTAGGTATTTACCCATGGGAAGTGAAAACTTACGGCCACATAAAAACCTGTACATGAATGTTTATAGTGGCTAAACAAATAACTTTTTTATAAGGATCAGGACAAAGCTGGTTCCTATGAGGCAGCAATTAAAGATGTCCCAAATATCTAACTTTTCCAAGCAGCTGTACCACTCCATCATCTCTAACATCAACTAGTCTCTCACCTCAGTACTGTCCCTCCTGTCTTTGGGTTCCCTGATTTGCTGCAACTTCCCACAGAACTCATGAACCATATAAAGGAAATAGCTCAAGCGGTAGTAGAGGCGGGCAAGTCCCAAATTCGTTGGTCAGGCATAGACTTCTTCCTGGATATCAGTCTCTGCCCAAAGGCACTCAGCTTTCTCGCTCCATGGGCTGGGAAGCCCACTGTGCCATCTCCTGTGGGTCTCTCCTTCTTTGGTGGTGGGAGGCTCTCCCCTCTGGTCTGGAATTGGCTGTCTTTTAAAGCAAAACTGACCAATCCCCTTGGTGGGCCACAATTATCTTATTTGCACAACTCCACCCAATCACCTGGGTGGGAGTCACAAGACCATGGATAGAAAGGCCACACACAAAAGTAATTAATTGCACCACAGTGGTTTTGTTCATAATTGCCAAAAACGGAAACACAACTGTCATGGACTGAATTATGTCCCCCCCTCCCCCAATGTGTGCATCAATTTGGCTGGGCCATGGTTCCCAGTAGTGTATGATTTTCCTATATGTTGTAAATCCTGCCTCTATGATGTTAATGACAGGATGAGCGGCAGTTGTGTTAGTAAGGCAGGACTCAATCTATGAGATTGAATTGTATTTTGAAGCAATCTCTTGAGATATAAAAGAGAGAAGCCAGCAGAGAGACAGGGAGACCTCTTACCTCCAAGAAAGCAGTTTCAGGAACAGAGCTCATCCTTTGGACCTGGGGTCCCTGTGTGGAGAAGCTCCTAGTCTGGGGGAGGATTGATAAGAAGGCTGACAGAGAGAGAGAGCCTTCCTCTGGAGCTGAGGCCCTGAATTTGGACTTTTAGCCTACTTTACTGTGAAGAAATAAATTTCCCTTTGTTAAAGCCATCCGCTTGTGATATTTCTGTTATAGCAGCACTAGATGACTAAGAGCACAACCAAAATATCCTCCATTTGTAAATGGGTAAACAAACCATGGCTCATCCATACAGTGGACTACTATTCAGAAACATAAAAGAATGAACTATTAATTTTTTTCTACATTTTATTTAGTTTGTTATTGTTTTTGAGAATATACACAGCAAAACATACATCAATTCAACAGTTTCTACATGTACAATTCAGTGACATTAATTATACTCTTCAAGTTGTGCAACTATTCTCACCCTACTTTTCTGAATTGTTCCACCTTCATTAACATAAACTCACTGCACCCTAGGATTCCTATCTAATTTTTTGAGTTGCTATTATTAATTTGATCCCATGTATATATAGTTCTGGAAACCCTGGTGATGTAGTGGTTAAGAGCCTGGCTGCTAACCAAAAGGTGAGCACTTCAAATCTACCCGGTGCTCCTAGGAAATCCTATAAGGCAGTTCTACTCTGTCCCATAGGGATGCTATGAGTTGGAATTGACTGGACAACAAGGAGCTTGTTTTTTTTTTTTTTTTTTTAATATATAGCCCTTGGTTAGGGGAGTCCTTAAAAGAGCATAATGCTCAAGGCAGAACTTTTTAATAGTTAAGCTAAACTATTGCTCAGTTTTAAGATGACTTCAGGGGTATTTTTGGTTTAAGGTTTAAAGATTATCTCAGGGCAGTAGTTTCAGGAGATTATCCACCCTTCTTGGCTACAGAAAGTCTGGAGTCTATGAGATTCTGTTCTACATTTTCTGCCTTTTGATCAGAATTCTTCTATGCCAGGCACCATTCAGCTCTCCTGGTCTCCTGGCAAAGGAGGCAGTTGTTCATGTAGGCAATTAGCCACGCATTTCGTATCCACCTGCTATTCCTGACTCCCTTTCTTCCTGTGTTGCTCCAAGTGAATAGAGACCAATTGTTGGGCCTTGGATGGCTGCTTTAAAGCTTTATGACCCCAGATACATTGCAATGAACTAGGAGGTAGAACCAAAAAACCAAAAAAACCAAACCACTCTCATCAATTCCAACTCATAGTGACCCTATAGGACAGAGTAGAGCTGCCCCATAGAGTTTCCAAGGAGTGCCTGGTGAATTCAAACTGCCGACCTTTTGGTTAGCAGCTGTAGCACTTAACCACTACGCCACCAGGAGGTAGAACAGATTGCCTAAACAAGTCTTTAGGCAAATTAATCCAAATGTCCCATGAAACCATAATCCTAAACCTCCAAACCAAGGAACCAAATCCTGTGAGGTGTTTGGTTGCACCTAAGCAGCCTCAGTAGGTGTTCATTTTTGTTGTTGTTGTAAATATATCTATCACACATCTTTTGCCAATTCAACTTATTACAGGTGTACAACTTGCTGATGCAGTTGCAATAATCAGATGTGCAACCCTACCCTTAATCAGTGTGGTTTTTCCATCACCGTTAGCCCCCTTCCCCCCCCCCTTCTACCCCTGTAACCACTAATAAACTTTGGTCTCTATACATTTGCCTTTTCTTGTCTTTTTATATAAGTGAGGTCCTACGGTATTTGTCCTTTTGTGACTGGCGTATTTCACTCAGCATATTGTCTACAAGCTCCACCCATATTGTGGCATATATCAAGGCTAGTTCTGCTTTCAGTTTTCTGAGGAACTGCCACACTGTTTTCCACAAGGGCTGTACCATTTTACATTCCCACCAGCAATGGGTAAGTTTTCCAGTTTTCCCACATCCTTGCTAACATTTGCTCTTTTCTGTTTTTCTTAATCTTAGCCATCTTAGTGGCTGTAAAATGATACCTCATTGTGGTTTTGATTTGCATTTCTCCTATGGCTAATGATGCTGAGCATCTTTTTGTATGTTCGCTGGCCATTCGAATGTCTTCTTTGGTGAAATGTCTGTTCAAGTCATTTGCCAATTTTATGATTGAGTTATTTTTCTTTTTGTTGTTAAGTTGTCAAAATTTTATATATATGCTGGTAATTCAATTCTGGTTGGGTGTATGGTTTCTGAAGATATTCTCAAAGTCTGTAGCTTGTCTTTTCACTCTTTTGCTAAAGTCTTTTGATGAACAAAAGTTTTTAGTTTTTATGAGGTCCCGTTTATTTATTTTGCCTTTTGCTGTTTGTTCTTTTGTTACTATAATAGATAATTCATTGTTGAAATCTAGGTCTGACTGCATTGCCCTGCTTGTTCTTCTAAGAATTTTATGGTTTTAGTTTGCACATTTAGATCCTTAATCCATTTTGTCTGTCAGTTTGTCATACTGTGGGAGCTTGTGTGTTGCTGGAAGCTACGCCACTGGTATTCAAATACCAACAGGATCACACATGGTGGACAGGCTTCAGCTGAGCTTCCAGACTAAGACAGACTAGGAAGAAGGACCTGGTGGTCTACTTCTGAAGAGAATTAGCCAGTGAAAACCTTATGAATAGCAGCAGAACGCTGTCTGATATGGTTCTGGAAAATGAGCCCCTCAGGTTGGAAGGCACTCAAAAGACAAATGGGGAAGAGCTGCCTCCTCAAAGTAGAGTCTACTTTGATGACATAGATGGAGTCAAGCTTTCAGGACTTTCATTTGCTAATGTAGCCTGATTCGAAATGAGAAGAAATAGCTGTAAACATCCATTAATAATTGGAATGTAGAATGTATAAAGTATGAATCTAGGAAAACTGGAAATCATCAAAAATGAAATGGAATGCATAAACATTGATATCCTAGGTATTAGTGATCTGAAATGGACTGGTATTGACCATTTTGAGTCACACAGTCATATGGTCTACTATGCCAGGAATGACAACTTCAAGAGGAATGGCGTTGCATTCATTGTCAAAAAGAACATCTCAGGATCTATCCTGAAGTACAACAATGTCAGTGATAGGATAACATCCATGTGCCTACAAGGAAGACCAGTTAATACGACTATTATCCACATTTACACACCAACCACTAAGGCCAAAGATGAAGAAACTGAAGATTTCCACCTATTTCTGCAGTCTGAAATTGATCAAACATGCAATCAGGATGCATTGATAATTACTGGTAAGTGGAATGTGAAATTTGGGAATGAAGGAGGATCAGTAGTTGGAAAATACGGCCTTGGAGATACAAATGAATCTGGAGATCATATGATAGAATTTTGCAAGACAAACGACTTCTCCATTGCAAATACATTTTTTTTACCAACATAAATGGCGAATATACACGTCGACCTTGCTAGTTGGAATACATATGAATCAAAACAACTACATCTGTGGAAAGAGACGATGGAAAAGCTCAATATCAGTCAGAGCAAGGCCGGGGCCAACTGCGGGACAGACCATCAATTGCTTATATCCAAGTTCAAGCTGAAGAAAATTAGAACAAGTCAATAAGAGCCAAAGTATGACCTTGAGTATATCCCACCTGAATTTAGAGACCATCTCAAGAATAGATTTGATACGTTGAACACTAATGACAGAAGACTAGACAAGTTGTGGAATGACATCAAGGACATCGACATGAAGAAAGCAAGAGGTCGTTAAAAAGACAGGAGAGAAAGAAAAGACCTAAATGGATGTCAGAAGAGACTCTGAAACTTGCTCTTGAATGTCCAGTAACTAAAGCAAAAGGAAAAAATGATGAAGTGAAATAGATGAACAGAAGATTTCAAAGGGTGCTCAAGAAGACAAAGTAAAGCGTTATAAAGAAATGAGTAAAGGCCTGGAGTTAGGATACCAAAAGGGAGGAACATACTCCGCATTTCTCAAGCTGAAAGAATGGAAGACAAAATTCAAGCCTCGAGTTGCAATATTGAAGGATTCCACGAGGATAATATTAAATGATGCAGGAAGCATCAAAAGAACGTGGGAGGAATGCACAGAGTCACTATACTAAAAAGAATTGGTCAACATTCAACCATTTCAGGAGGTAACACACAATTAGGAACCGATGGTACTGAGGGAAAAAGTCCAAGCTGCATTGAAGGCATTAGTGAAAAATAAACCTCCACGAATTGAGGGAATACAATTGAGATGTTTCACCAAATGGATATAGCTCTGGAAGTGCTCACTTGTCAGTGTGAAGAAATTTGGAAGACAGCTACCTGACCAAACAACTGGAAGAGATCCATATTTATGCCTATTCCTAAGAAAGGTAAATTAATAGAATATTGAGATTGTCAAACAATATCATTAACATCACATGCAGGTAAAATTTTGTTGAAGATCATTGAAAAGTGGCTGCAGTAATACATGGACAGGGAGTTGCCAGAAATTCAAGCCAGATTGAGAAGAGGATGTGGAACTAGGGGTATCCTTGCTGATGTCAGATGGAGCCTGGCTGAAATCAGAGAATACTAGAAAGATGTTTACCTGTTTTATGGACTATGCAAAGGCATTCAACTGTGTGGATTGTAACAAATTATGGATAACATTGGGAAGAATGGGAATTCCAGAACACTTAATTGTGCTCATGAGGGGCCTGTACATAGATCAAGAGGCAGGTGTTCAAACAGAACAAGGGGATACTGTATGGTTTAAAGTCAGGAAAGGTGTGTGTCGGTGTTCTACCCTTTCACCATATTTATTCAGTCTGTATGCTGAGCAAATAATCTGAGAAGCTGGACTCTATGAAGAAGAACATGGCATCAGGATTGGAGGAATACTCATTAACAACTGTGTTATGCAGATAACAGATACAACCTTGCTTGCTGAAAGTGAAGAGGACTTGAAGTAATTACTGATGAAGATCAAACACCACAGCCTTCAGTATGGTTTACACCTCAACAGAAAGAAAACAAAAATCCTCACAACTGGACTAATAAGCAACATCATGATAAACGGAGAAAAGATTGAAGTTGTCAAGGATTTCATTTTACTTGGGTCCACAATCAATCTCCATGGAAGCAGCAGTCAAGAAATCAAAGGACAGATTGCATTGGGCAAATCAGCTGCCAAAGAGCTCTTTAAAGTGTTAAAAAGCAAAGATGCCCCTTGAAGGCTAAGGTGTGCCTGACCCAGGCGGTGGTGTTTTCAATTGCCTCATATGCATGACAAAGCTGGACAATGAATAAGGTAGATTGAAGAAGAATTGATGTCTTTGAATTGTGGTGTTGGCAAAGAATATTGAATATACCATGGACTGCCAAAAAAATGAACAAAGTAGGGGGTCACCGAAGAAGAGGAAGACCCTCACTGAGATGGCTTGACACAGTGGCTGCAACAATGGGCTCAAGCATAACAACAATTGTGAGGATGGCACAGGACCGGGCAGTGCTCTGTTGTACATAGGGTCCCTATGAGTCGGAAATGACTCAATGGAGGCTAACAACAACAGCAACAACAATCCATTTTGAATTTTTTTTGTGTGGACGGTATGAAGCATGGATCCTGTTTCATTTTTCTGCATGTGGAAATCCAATTTTTCCAGTACCATTTATTGAAGAGAGTCTTCTTTCCCCGTCAAATGGACTTAGCACCTTTTTCAAAAATCAGTTGACTGTAGAAGTGTGGACTTATTTCTGGACTCTTTAATTCTATTCCGTTGATCTATGTGTCTATTGTTAGATCAGTACCATACTGTTTTTATTACTGTAGCTGTATAGTATGTTTTAAAATCAGCAAGTATGAGTCTTCCTACTTTATTCTTTTCTTTCAACATTATTTTAGCCATTTGAGGCTTTTACTATCCCATATGAAGTTAAGGATTGTTTTTTCTATTTCTGTAAATAAGGCTGTTGGAATTTTGATTGGGATTGCATTGAATTTGTAGATTGCTTTGGGTAGTATTGATATCTTAACAATATTAAGTCTTCCAATCCATGAATATGAAACTTCTTTCCATTTATTTAAGTCTCCTTTAACCTCTTTCAGCAGCATTTTATAAAAGAATGAACTATTGATATACATGCACGACAACTTGAATGAATCTCAGAAGCATTATGCTGATTGAAGACAGTTTCAAAAGTCTGTATGAGTTTATATAAATGATGTTATAAAAAAGGCACAACTCTATAGGAATAGAAAACAGATCAGTGAGCTCTCGGGGCCTAAAATGTGGGGTTGGGTTGCCTACAAAGGAGCATGAAGGAATTTTTGGGAAATATACTATTCTATATTTTAATTGTGGTTACATGACTGTATGTGTTTATCAAAATTCATAAAATTGCACATTAAAAAAGGGTAATTTTCATATATATAATGATCAATGAATCTGACATTTAAAAAATTAGTCATATTATGTTAACTTTTTATGATTTCACTTGTCTTGTTGGAAGACGTGGTAAAAAAAATTAATTCTAATAAATCAATGCTTTTTCAAGGAAGACAAGTCTTGTATCACTAAAATGTAAAGCAAAAAAAATTTTTTCTGGGGTAACAAGTTTTCCATGAACTTGAAATTCTCATCTGAGATTATATCTGACATTTCCAGATTGTTTTAGAGTAAGAACATTTTGTAACTATTTAGTGTGGTGGAAAAAAATTCCACATTCAAATGTTAGGTTTTATTTAAGCTTAATTGAAGCTATGCTTTGTAAACAGTGTTTTAATTTTAAAATAACTATATACCCTTTGACCTAGTGATTTTTTACTTAGGAATGTATCCTAAGGAAACAATTAGACAAGAGCAAAGGATATTCATGGAAACATTGTTTATAGTAATGAAAAATTGGATATAGCCTAAATGACTCTCTTAGACTGGGTTCTCTAAGAGAAGCAAAATCAGTCTATGAATAGAGGGACAGAGAGAGAAAGTGAGTGAGTGATTTATCTGAAGGAAAGGGCTCACACAGTTGCAGAGGCTGGCAAGTCTCAAGTCTGTATGTCAGGTGTCAGGCTGGAGGCTTCTCCTGACTCACGTAGCTGCAGGTGCTGATGAATCCAAGATCAGCAAGTCAGGTGGTAGGCTGCAAGCTCACCAGCTGTGTAGGCTGATGAATCTAAGATTGGTAGGTAAGATGGTAGGCTGCCTCCTCACAGGCTGAGGAGGCCAACAAATCCCATGGTTGGCAGGCTATACAGCAGGTTCAAGTCCCAAGAACTAGAGGTCAGATGATGATGAGCCAGATGCAGGACCTACAGTAAGCAAAAGCCAGGGAGCTTTGCCAGAACATCAGTAGTATATGTTGGTTGCAGACCACATTTCCGAGGAAATCTTCCCTTACAACTGATTGGCTGATCATATCAGAGTACATAATGGAAGTGATTACATTATATCATAAAATGGAGGATAACTACATCATTGCATAACTGCCAAACTGCATCATCACACAACAGCCAAACCACTGAGAATCATAGCCAAGTTGACATATAACCTTAACGATCACAATGATCATCAATAAAAATTGGTGATATAAGCAATGTTATAACCACTAAAAAGATATGTTGTCGTCTACTATCAAGTCAATTCCAACTCATAGCGATCCTACAGGACAGAGTAGAACTGCCCAGAGGGTTTCCAAGGCTGTCATCTCTATGGAAGCAGACTGCCACATCTTTTGCAGAGCAGCTGGTGGGTTTGAACATCTGACCTATTGGTTAGCAGCTGAACACTTAACCACTACACCACCAAGGATTCTATTAAAAAGATATAGACCTATATTTATTAACACAGAAAAAGGGCCATGATACGTTAAGTGAAAAAAAAAAAAAAGCTGTAAAATAGAATATATGCTATGATCTCATTTTTTAAAAATGCATGTGAATGTGTATACATTTTGTGATTATATGCGGTAAACCCTGCAAAAGCCAGAATCTGTGTAAGGCGGAAACCTGTCAAAGAAAGAAAACTCAGATATTTTTTACTAATAGAGAGCAATAGTAAGACCGCATTCTGTCAGAGGTAGAAAACTTTCAAGACCTGGAAAAACAAAGCAGCCCTGTTGAGTTCTGGCTCTCACGGGTTTGACTGTACGAAGGAAGAAGACTGGAAGTTGAGAACAACAAAATATGGACAGTAATAATTTATTCACTCATAGTGGGATTATAGAGTTAATACTTTGGTGTTGCTTGCATTAAAAAAAATTAAAATGTTTTACTTTATAATTAGGAAAAAATTCCATTTGTACTAGAAAACAAGACTTGTCTACTGGTCCCCTCCCATCACAAATCATTAAAAACATAAAAACGATTATATGGATATCTTCTGTTAGGGATTGAATTATGTTTCCAAAAAATATGTGTTGTAAATCTTAACCTCAATGCCTATGGTTATAATCCCATTTGGAAAAAGGTTGTCTGTTATTCAGATAAGGAAGGATTAGTGTAGGGTGTGTTGAGTCAGTCTCTTGAGATATTACAGGGGTTAAACAAGCAAGCAGAGGAGAGAGATGATGTAAGATAGATGCCAAGACACATGGAGATCTCCAGGTAACCAGGAAGCAGAAGCTGGAGAGACAAAGACCTTCCTTCAGACCTGACAGAGGCAGAAAGCCTTGCCCTAGAGGCAGCACCCTGACTTCAGACTTCTAGCCTCCTAAATTGTGAGAAAATTAATTTCTGGTTGTTCAAGCCACTCATTTGAGGTATTTCTGTTATAGCAACACTAGATAACGAAGACATCCCCTACTACTAAAAAAAAAAAATACCTTTTTCTATGAAAACATAGCTAGTGGAGGTAGTTTAGCCTTTACAAATGTGAAACTTATAACACTGAAGGAGAAAATTGAGGATGTGTGCAAACTTTCATGGAACACAACAAGGATGTGTAGAAAGTATCAAAATGACTCAGTGATAGCTGATCTCAAAAATGCTCCAAGAATATACTCCCTGAAGGTAACTGTTGCCAATAGCTGGGCCAAGATAACACAGCTCATTCCATAATGAGTTATAAGTAGCAAGATACTGAAGTATAAAAGGTAGGAAAGAGCAGCAAAACTCAGCAGAAAAGATGCAGCATAAAACAGTGATGGGGACAGTCACCAAATATTTGGTCATTAATTTTTATAAAGACATAACAAATTGTCTCTAATGGAAGATCCAAAAGCAGAAATGTAAGAACTTAAGGAGAAGATGGTGGGTGAAGGGAAAACAGGCTTGCGAGGCTGAACACGGCTGTCCATGTTCCTTCCACTTGTTCATTACTGTTTGCTAAGTCATTCTTACATACTTCTTGCTGAGGAGGCCTTATGTAAGTCCAAAGGCATGCCTGGCATGTAGCTACTATTGTTCACCACTGCTATACCTCTGCCCTTCCACTGTGGGACGCGGAGATCCTGCTGCCTCCCAGGATCTGCCTTGTGTGTAAGTTTCCCTAATAGACTCCTTTGCTGCTACCTGGAGTTGCCCACCTCTTTCTTCGATCTCTCAGCACTATCCATTTTTGGAAACAAGTTTCACATTACCAGTCCATACTGGGACAACTGGCAAGCTAGCCAGGAAACTGAGGAAATGGTGAGTGGGAGTCAGACCTCTGTGGGGGAAATCCCAGGTTGGCCAGCAACCTCCATGTGGGGAGGTTTGGCCTGTATACTTGATGCGTGTGGACCACTGTGTGAGTATGGGCATACCCCCAAAACACTGAGTAGTAGCCTAGTTGTGGGGAGACATGTGCCTTCATAAGTGTGGAAAAGAAGCTAGGAAAGCAGTAGCAGCTGTGGGATGTCTGTGGCTCTGGGTTGTTTCGCTGACCACTGATGCCCAGGTAGCTGCAGAAGTGTGTGTAAGAGTTTTGCGGGAAGTTGGAAAGGGTTGAGTGACAGTCACACGTGGCCGTGAGTGACGTATTGAGCAACTTCATCCATGAACAGGATCAATAACTAGAAATGTTCACCTGCAGGTTTCTAAAGATGGGGGGAAGGAAAATGCCAAAGGCAAAGATCAGGGCAGCGTTGATGAAAGCTGACTGAGACACAAAAATGTGCAATCCTTGGGAGAACAAGTCTAGCAACTGAGATAAGGAGGTGATAGTAGAAGATGAGCCTGGCTTTGTGCCCTCCGAGCACAGCTGCTCGTTACCCGTAAAATGAAAGCTACCCTCAAACCTGATGACTATTGATAAGAAATCCCACCTGCCAGTTCTATGACAATGCACGAGTACATCCTCACTGAGTTGACTGAATTATATGGAAAATTCCAACAGGAAGGGAAGAAAACAATTGCAACTTGGTTATTATGTCTATGGGATATTGAGGGAGACAGTGTCTCTTTAAATGGAGCCGAGGCAGAAAAAATGAGTAGTATAACCATCCATCTCTCCTCCGGCAGCATTTACACGCAGCTTAGAACATAGAGGGCATACATGCCCTCATGAATTGGATCATCTTGTATTGTAGAAGGGTATGGCCAAATAAGGATCTTCCTGATATTGGTGGGAAGTGGTCTTCTGTAGAGGAGTTACAGCAACTAATATGGGAGCTAGTCATGTGCCATGCCATTTATGCTGAGCACCTCTGAGGACAAGACAATGAACTCTTTACAGCAGGAATGAAAGCTAAGATCCTACAGGTGGCCCCATCCTTTTGATATGGCATGCTGTGGCTATATTTAATCCCTTAGTGGACCAGATGGACTACCAGATGGGACAAGCCATAGCCAACTTGGGTGAAACTGAGAGGGCTAGTGAGAAGGGGGTGCAAGCCATGGGAAGAGAGAAAGGAAACGCTGAAAACCCTGTAAGATGACTGTCCAAGGGCCCCTTGAAAGTGACTCAAAAGCACATGTGGGTGGATTTATTGGCTGCCAGAAAGGCATTAGAAAAGATAGATAAACATTCAAATGTGGTTTTGGTCAATCTTTGGAAGGATCTGAAGTGGGAGCAACAATACCACCTTCTGGGTCCCACTGTCCCCCAGAGAGGAGTGCTCCTTGCCACTGGGTGGACTCTACCAATCCCTAGGCACTAGGGGTGGAACCGAGGTCAATGGCAAGTCAGGGCCCTGCTGGTGACCGGAGGCCATGTAGAGGTCACAATATTGGTCAAGAACAAATAAGCATCAGGTGCTAGCTCTGGTTGACACGGGGGTGGAATGTACCTTTATCTTTGGAAACCCTGAATGGTTTCGGGGACCCCCCCTTGGCAACTGTTGGGTACAACAGAAAGTCTATCCACATACATCAAGTACTCCTGACCCTACAAATAGGATGTACTCCCCCTAAACCATATCAAGTTTCTGTTTCCCCAACACTGGAATACGTTCTAGGGTGGTTGTCCTCATGGGACTGATTTTGACCACATCTGTGGGAGAATTCCGACTGTGAGTGGGGGTGGTAAGAGCAGTCTTGAGGGGAATGCAGCATAAGAACCAGTGACTCTGCCCCCACCACAAAGAGTGGTAGATAGCAGGCAATGTAAATTGTCCAGAGAACATACGGAAATCAGTGATACCATTTTGGAATTGAAAAGGGTAGGCATCCTCTGGGAAGCCCACAGTGCTTTTAATAGCCCTGTGTGACCTGTGAAGAAACCAGGTGGGTCCTGGCTTATGATCGTGGACTATAGAGAACTTAACAAGATGATTCCTCCTATACATGCTGCAGTTTTGAACATAACTTCCTTGTTGGAAACCCTTAGTAGAGACCCAGGCATGTATCACACTGTGTTAGACCTGGCTAATGTGTTCTTTAGCATCCCTCTAGTACTGTTGCCTCAGGAACAGTTTGCCTTCACCTGAGAGGAACAACAGTGGATGTTCCAGGTTCTACCCCAAGGGTATCTACATAGTGCCACCATTTTCCATGGTGTGGTTGCTAGGGATCTGACTCTTTTCCCCTTCCTGCTACTGTCTGTTGGTTTCATTACACTGGTGATATCATGTTAGTTAACATGGTTCTCTTTTACAGGAGTGTCTAGGTGCCCTAATCATCCACCTAAAAGGGAAAGGATGGGCTGTGAATTTCCAGAAGAAGCAGGGGCTGGGAAGATCAGTATAATGGCATTACCACCTGCCCTTCAACCCCCAGCCCATAGTCCTGGCGGAAAGAACGAACAATGCCCTCAAACAATAAATACAGGCAAGGCTTCCCTGATGGGGTGGACCAAGGTGATGCCTGAGGCTTTGAGGTTGATAAATTTAGCTCCCATTGGGGCTTTATCCCCATATGCCAGTCTAGAAGCCCCGAGTGACCTTCCAACAACAATATGAGTGACATCACAGGCTCTAGAAATGTATCTACCAAGATTGTTTCCAGAACAAAACATCATGGTCATCTGGGCACCTCCGGACTTGGAGCTGGGAAATGGAATCATCTATTGACATTTGTTGTGGATTACCCTACCAAGGTAAATTGGTTATTTCATCACCCTGGAGGTGGAGGAACTAATCGGCCTAACATGGGAACTCACCATCCTACTGCACAGAGGGCCTTGACGGTCACGCTTTAAATGGAAAGGAATGATGGCTGTATCACAAGGGATGGAAGTGGACCTCCTTTTCTGACATACAGAAAAATGAGTGTCTTTGCTTACACCCCCTCAAGTGACCTCCCCAGGGACATGTACTTTAGTGAAAAATGAATGTTGTACCTATATACCAGCATTACCACTAGAGCATAACTGATTTGCTAGGCCTTTTTTTTTTTTATAAAGGAATAGATAGAAGCCTTGGACACACCTGATGGCTGGTCAGCTGTGGCTGCCTAGATTTCCTCTTTCCCTTCTGGCTGGTGAGGTTTTTTTTTTTTCATTTTTATTGTATAGGTCTTTTCCTGGGTGTGTATGGGAGTTTTTCTGCTGTATTTGTCTATACTGACGGTGTGTTCTGTGCCTCAAACTATAGCAACACTGTCTGTCCCTACCTGCAAAGGTGTAACATCTCCTCTTGGGGCCCTCAGGGACATTGCAGAAGAGGAGGAACATGCCAGATTATAAGAGCTGGGCTCGAGGGGTGGACTGAAGAGGAAACAGGCTTTACAAGGTCAAACACAGCCATTGTCATGTGTTCTGCTTATTCACTGCCATATTTTTTTAATTCTTGCTGAGGCGGTCTTATGTAATTCCAGAGGCATTCCTGGCATATAGCCACTATTGTTCACTACCATTATAAAATCTTGCCCTCTCATTGCAGGGCTTGGAGATCTGCTCGTTTATGCTGCTGCCCAGGATTTGCCTTGTGTGTAAGTCTCCCTAATAAACTCCTTTGCTGCCACCCTGGAGTTGCCTACCTCTTTCTTTGGTCTCTTGGCACCCTCTATTTTGGGAGGCAAATTTCATGTTACCAATCCATTCCAGGACAGTGGGAAAAAGGGAGACCTGGCCAGAAAGCAGAAGGAAATGGAATGTGAGCTGGGGTTTATTATAGAAATACAAGAAAGTTTCAACATTAGAAAATATATTAGTATATTTTATCATATTGATAGATTTGAGGAAAAGAATCGTATTATTATCTCCATCAATGCTGAAAATGCATGTGATCACATTCAACAACCTTGCTTGATAAAAACATGGAATAAAATAGATATAGACAGATACTTAACACATTAAAATAGATTTCAGTTCAAAACCCAACATCTTGCATAACGTCAAAACTTAGAAACATTTCCAGTAAAGTAAGGAAAAAGAAAAAGATGTCCATTGTCACTATCATTTAACAGTGTGGTTTTAACCAATGCAATTAGACAACAGAAAGAAATTAGATGTATAAAAATTGGAAAAGAGAAAGTAACTAACTATTTGCAGATACAATTGTAAACCTGGAAAACTCAAAAGAATCAACGGAGAAATTATATTACTCAATAAAATAAATAAGGTACATATAAGCATTATAGCTCTACATATATATACAAATTATGATCAGGCAAAAGGGAGAAGTGGCGTAGTGGTTAAGTGCTATGGCTGCTAACCAAAGGGTCGGCAGTTCGAATCTGCCAGGCGCTCCTTAGAAACTCTGCGGGGCTGTTCTATTCTGTCCTGTAGGGTCGCTATGAGTTGGAATCGACTCAATGGCATTGGGTTAATAGGGAGAAGACACCCCATTTAAAATAGGCAACAGGAAAAAAAAAATATAAAATGCCCAGGACTTAACCTAAAAAAATATGCAAGATCCATATGAAGAAAATTTTAAAACTTTTTTTTTGTTGTACCTTAGATGAAGGTTTACAGAACAAACTAGTTCCTCATTAAACAGTTAGTACACATATTGTTTTACGACATTGGTTAACAACCCCATGATATGTCAACACCCTTCCTTCTCAACCTTGGGTTCCATATTACCAGCGTTCTTGCTGGTCTTTCTTTTTAAGTTATAATTTTGTTCTACATTTTTCTCCAGCTCTGTCCAGGACCCTCTATTGTGATCCCTGTCAGAGCAGTCAGTGGTGGTAGCCGGGCACCATCTAACTGTACTGGACTCAGTCTGGTGGAGGCCATGGTAGATGTGGTCCATTGGTCCTTTGAACTAATCTTTCCCTTGTATTTTTAGTTTTCTTCATACTTCCTTGCTCCCAAAAGGGTGAAACCAGTGGAGTATCCTAGATGGTCACTCACAGGCTTTTAAGACCCCAGACGCTACTTACCAAAGAAGAATGTAGAACATTTTCTTCATAAACTATATTATGCCAATTGAGCTAGATGTTCCCCGAGACCATGGTCCTCACAGCCCTCAGCCCAGCAATTTGGTCCCTCAGGGAATTTGAATGTGTCTATGGAGCTTCGATGATCTTGCCTTGTACGAGCTGTGCTGGCTTCCCCAATATTGTGTACTCTCTTACCCTTCACCAGAGTTACCACTTATCTATTGTCTATTTAGTGTTTTTCTATCCCCACCCCTCCCCTCTGTCATAACCATGAAAGATTGTTTCTTTTTGTATGTAAACATTTTCATGAGATTTTACAGTAGTGGTTTCATACAATATTTGTCCTTTCGTGATTAATTTATTTCACTCAGTGTAATGCCCTCCAGATTTATCCATGTTGTGAGATGCTTTGCAGATTTATCATTGTTCTTTATCATTGCATAATAAGCCATTGTGTATGTGTACCACAGTTTGATTTTCCATTCATCTGTTGATGGGCCTCTAGGTTTTTCCCATCTTTTTGCTATTGTGAACAATGTTCCAATGAACATGGGTGTGGATTTATCTATATGTGTGATGACTCTTATTTCTCTAGGATATATTTCTAGGAGTGGGATTGCTGGATCATATGGTATTTCTATTTCTAGCTTTCTAAGGAAGCGCCGTATCGTTTTCCAAAATGGTTATATCATTTTGCATTCCCACCAGCAGTGCATAACAGTTCCAATCTCCCTGCAGCCTCCCCTACATTTCTTATTTCCGTTTTTTTTTTATTTGTGCCAGTAATTTCAGGATGAGATGGTATCTCACTGTGGTTTTGATTTGCATTTCTCTAATGGCTAGTGATCTCAAGCATTTCCTCACGTGTCTGTTGGCTGCTCAAATGTCTTCTTTGGTGAAGTGTCTGTTCAATTCCTTTGCCCATTTTTTAATTGGATTATTTGTCTTTTTGTTGCAGAGGTGGTGGATTTTCTTGTAGATTTAGAGATTAGAACTTTGTCTGATTTGTAATAGCCAAAATTTTTTTCCCAGTCCGTAGGTTCTCTTTTTACTCTTTTGGTGAAGTCTTTTGATGAGCATAAGTGTTTAATTTTTAGAAGATCACAGTTATCAAACTTATCTTCTGGAGTTTGTGTGTTGTTGGTTGTGGTTTGTATGCTATGTATTAGGGCCTCTAGCATTGATCCTCTTTTTCCTTCTGTGAACTTCATAGTTTTTGGTTTTATATTTAGGTCTTTGATCCATTTTGAATTAGTTTAGGTATATAGTGTGAGGTATGGGTCCTGTTTCTATTTTTTGGAGATGGACATCCAGTCTTGCCAGTATCCTTTGTTAAAAAGACTGTCTTTTCCCCATTTGATGGACTTTGGACACTTGCTGAAGATCAGGTGACCGCAGGTGGATGGATTCATGTCTGGGTTCTCAATTCTGTTCCATTGGTCAATATATGTCTTGTTGTACCAGTGCTAGGCTGTTTTGACTACTGTAGCTGTATAGTATGTTCTGAGGTCAAGTAGTGTGAGCCTTCTACTTTATTCTTCTTCTTCAATAGTGCTTTACTTCTCCAGGGCTTCTTACCTTTCCATAGAAAGTTAATGATAATTTTTTCCATCTCTTTAAAGAATGTTGTTGGTGTTTGGACCAGGATTGCATTGTATTTGCAAATCATTTTCACAGTGTGGAGACCACCTGTCCATGAGCATGGTATGTTTTTTATTTGTATAGATTTCTTTTGGTTTCTTGCAGTAGTGTTTTGTAGTTTTCTTTGTATAGGTCTTTTACATCCCTGGTTAGATTTATTCCAAGTGTTTTATTTTTTTAGGGGCTATTATAAATGGTATTATTTTCCTGATTTCCTTTTCATCATTCTCTTTATTGGTGTATAGGAACCCAACTAATTATTGTATGTTTCTCTTGTATCCTGCTACTCTGCTGAATCTTTCTATTAGTTCCAGTAGTTTTCTCGTGGAGTCTTTTAGGTTTTTTACGTATAGCATCATGTCATCTGAAATAGGACAGTTTAACTTCTTCCTTACCAATTTGGATGCCCTTTATTTCTTTTTCTTGCCTTATTGCTCTAGCTAGAACTTCCAGCACAGTGTCAAATAGGAGTGGTGATAAAGGGCATCCTTTTAAAACATTCTTAAAGACATAAAAGAAAACTTGAACAAATGGCAGGACATACAGTGTTCTTGGATAGGAAGAATCAATATCATAAACATGTTAATGCTTCCTAACGTTGTTTATAAATTTAACTCAACCCAATAAAAATCTAAAAAAGTTTATTTTGTTGAAAATGTTTTAGTTTTGAAAAGTTAATCCTAAATTTCATAATTAAACACAAACAAGGAGCTAGAAAAATTGTGAAAATAAAAGAGCAATGAGAGTGGATAGCACTAAAAAAATATTAAATGTATTATAAAGCCTCATAATTATACTGCTGGCTTCTGGAAAAAGTGGAGTTAGTTCTATACCTCACAACTTACATCAGGATAAATTCCAAATGGATCAAAGATTTAAATGTGAAAAATAAAACCATAAATATTCTAGAAGGAAGTAATTTCTTTAAAACTTTGGACAGAGGAAGGTTTTTTAACTGTGACTTGAAACCAGAAGCTATAAATAAAATTTTGATAAATTTGACTCCATAAAAACAAATTTCTGCTTGAAAATAAAACCAAAAATGAATGCACACAAACACACGAAAAAAAACAGACAATAGGGAATAATATTTGCAACTCAGAGGCAATGGGCTCATCTTCCTAGTATGTGAAGAAGACCTAGAAGTTGAGAAGATAAAGACCAGTAATCCAACAGAAGGATGAACAAAGAATGTGAACCCCTGGAAGACTGATAAAAACCCCAAAGTTTGGTAACTTAGTCTGTGGGTGTGTCTGGGTGGGGTTGCCGTTCTTCTGCACTGATGGTGGTAGAATAAACTAGTATAATGCTTATGGACAGGACTTGGTTAATAAACTAGTGTAATGCTCATGGACGGGACTTGGTTATACCTACCAAAATTACTAACATATACAGCCTCTGATCCAACAATTCTACTTCTAGAAATTTATGCTATGGATATTCTTAAACATGTATAAAAAGAGATCTGTACAATGTTAATCATTGCAGCATTGTTTGCAAAAGTGAAGGGTGAGAAATTACCAAATGTCCATAAGTGGCAGATTACTTAAATATATACATACATAAACCTCCCAAAAACCTGTTGCCATCGAGTCAATTCCAACTCATAGCAACCCTATAGGTCAAAGTAGAACTGCCCCATAGGGTTTCCAAGGCTGAATCTTTACAGGGAGCCCAGGTAGCACAGTGGTTAAGAACTTGGCTGCTAACCAAAAGGTTCGCCATTCAAATCTACCAGCCAGTCCTTGGAACCCTATGGGGCAGTTCTACTTTGTCCTATAGGGTTGCTGAGAGTCAGAATTTGTCTCATCTTTACAGAGGCAGACTGCCACATTTTTCTCATGCGGAGTGGCTGGTGGGTTTGAAAAAAATTTTTTTTTGTTCAGAGAAATAGAGCAATTGCAGTTCCTGTTACTGGGATTGAAGAACAAAAGAATGGACTGGCAGTTTGTCTGTAAAGATTACAATCAGTGGCTGTAAAGATGCAATTGCTTGACATTGTGTACTAACTGTAGAACCAATTTTTAACACTGGATGCAATATAAAACTCCAGGCTGTAATCTGTAATCTGAGTTCATCAACTGATTCTTTTACCAAATGCTGTAAAATTATAAAATCTTCTTTGAAGAGGGCAAGAGAACTTGTCTTAGGCTGGGTTCTCTAGAGGAGCAAAACCAGTGAACTGTATAACGGCAGAAGGTTTATATATGTATATATATGTATGGAAACCCTGGTGGCATAGTGGTTAAGTGTTACAGCTGCTAACCAAGAGGTTGGAAGTTCAAATCCACCAGGCACCCCTTGGAAACTCTATGGGGCAGCTCTACTCTGTCCTATAGGGTCACTGTGAGTTGGAATCAACTTGATGGCAGTGGGTTTGGTTTTTGGTTCTTTACACACACACACACACACACACACACACACACACACACACATATATAAAACCAACCAAACCTGTTGCCATCGAGTCAATTCCAATCCACATCAACCCTATAGGACAGAGTGGAGCTGCCCCATAGGGTTTCCTAGGCTGTAATCTTTATGGAAGCAACTACCACATCTTTCTCCCATGGAGTGGCTGGTGGGTTCAACCTGCTGACCTTTTAGTTAGCAGCAGAGCTCTTTAACCACTGTGCCATCAGGGCTCTCTCTCTTCCAATATATATATATATAAAAAATGTATATATTATTCAGGGATGTTATGAGTTGGAATCAACTCAACAGCAATGGATTTTTGTATATATATATGTAGAGAGAGAGAGCATGAGAGAAATTAAAGAGATTTATCTCAAGGAAATGGCTCATGTGGTTGTAAAGGTTAGTAAGTCTCAAGTCCATGGGTTAGGCATCAGGCATTAGGCTAGAGGCTTCTCCTGATTCATGTAGCTGCAGCGGCTGATGAGCCCAAGATCCACAGATCAGATGGCAGGCTGCTGGCTCATGGCTGCAAAGGGTGACGAATCCAAGATTGGCTGGTAAGACGGCAGGCTGTTAGCCCAAGTTCCAAGAATGGGAGGTCAGATGCTGACAAGACAAATGCAGGATCCAGGGCCGAACAAAGGCGAGTGAGCTTTGCCAACAAGTCCACATATATTGGATGCAGATCACACCCCCAAGAAAACTCCCTTTCAACTGAATGGCTACTCATAACAGATCTCATCAAGGAGGTGATTACATTATATGAGATCTCATCATGGAGGTGATTACATCATTATATGACTACCAGAGTACATTATAACTGCCAAACCACATGCCCTGCCAAGTTGACACACAACCTTAAGGATCGCATTTGCTCTACAAGATACCAGGTTTTGTTATGAAGCTACAGTAATTAAGAAAGTATGATATTGGCACAGGGATAGACAATTAGACCAAAAGAACAGAAGTCTAGAGACAGATCCATGCATGTGGAAATCTGATATATGACAGGTGGACCATTCAGTAAATGATGCCTTATCGATTCCGATATGCATGAGGAAAAAATTAGATCCCCATTTCACACCACAAACAGACAAATTTCAGAAGGATTAAAGATCTAATTGGTAAATGCAAAACTTAGGAAGTTTAGAAGTGGGGAACTTTCCAGAATGTTTGGTGAAAGGGTAGTAGCAGTGGCTGCCCTAACTGTGCAGAGTGACACGCTCCTTCTTGCTCCCTCACACCAGCCTCGGCCCGCTCAATGGCTGTAGAAAACGGTGAAAGAAACCACTTGTGATGTTTTGGGGGTCAAACCCAATGTTACCCAGAAAGAGTTGAAAAAAGCTTATAGGAAGCTGGCCTTGAAGTACCACCTTGATAAGAATCTAAATGATGGCAAGACATTTAAACAAATTCCTCAAGCTTATGAAGTGCTCTCTGATGCAAAGAGAATTGTATGACAAAGGAGGAGAGCAAGCCATCAAAGAGGATAGAGCTGGTGATGATTTTGGTTCCTCCATAGACCTTTATTTTTGGAGGGGGTGGAAGGATGCAGAGAGAAAGGAGAGGAAAAAACGTGCATCTACTTTCAGTAACATTAGAAGATTTATATAAGGGTGCAACGAAAAAACTAGCTCTGCAAAAGAACGTGATTTGTGACAAATGTGAAGGCCAAGGTGTAAAGAAAGGAGCAGTAGAGTATTGTCCTAATTGCTGAGGTACTGGAATGCACATATGAATCCATCAGGTAGGACCTGGAATGGTTCAGCAAACTCAGTTTCTGTCATGGAGTTCCAGGGCCATGGGGAACGAATCAGTCCTAAAGATAGATGTAAAAGTTGCAATGGAAGGAAGATAGTTCAGGAGAAGAAGATTCTAGAAGTTCACATGGACAAAAGCGTGAAAGATAGTCAGAAGATAACATTCCATGGTGAAGGAGACCAAGAGCCAGGACTGGAGTCATGCGATATTATCATTGTTTTAAATCAGAAGATACCATGCTGTTTTTGCTAGACGAGGAGAGGACCTTTTCATGCCTATGGACATATAGCTGGTTGAAGAGTTGTATAACTTCCAAAAGCCAATATCCACTCCTGACAACCAAACTATAGTCATCACCTCTCATCAGGATCAAATTGTGAAGCATGAAATACCAAGTGTGTGCTAAATGAAGCCATGCCAATTTATTGTAGACCATATGAAAAGGGTGTCTAATTGTTGAATTTAAGGTAAACTTCCCTGAGAAAGACTTTCTCTCTTCCGATAAACTCTCGTTGCTGGAAAAACTCCTACCTGAGAGGAAGGAAGTAGAAAGAGACTGATGAAATGGATCAGGTAGAACTGGTGGACTTTGATCCAAACCAGAAAAGACGATGCCATTACAATGGGGCAGCATAAGAGGAAGGCGACTATCTCCACAGAGGTGAGGTTCAGTGTCAGACCTCTTAATGGAGGCCAGTGAGAATAATGCTCACTGCTGTCATTTTATGTGCAGTAGTGAAGAACTGAAGGACTGTAATCATAGTGTGCTCACAGCTTGCTATTGTCTTTGTTTTAATGTTCAACTAAAGCAGTGTTTTAAAGTTAAATGAAAAATAAACTCAATATAAAAAAAATTTAGAGGTTAATGTAGACAAATATATTTAGGTATTGAGGGTAGAGAAGGATTTTTTTAGATAAGAAACATTAACCCCAAAACATATAGGAAAAGATTAAACATTTTGACTGTATTAAAACTTCTCCATAAAAAGACCCCCAATGTAAAGTGAAAAGTGGTAAGTCACAAATAGGACAAAAATATTTATAATTTACACACAACTAAGAAAATGATAAATAAAAACCCAAACTCATTGCCATCAAGTCAATTCCAACTCATCATGACCCTATAGTGGCCCTATAGGACAGAGTAGAACTGCCGCCTAGGGTTTCCAAGGAGTGGCTGGTTGGTGGATTTCAACTGCCAACCTTTTGGTTAGCAGCCAAGCTCTTAATCACTGTGCCACCAGGGCTCCAAGAAAATAATAGTGTCCAGAATATTTGTTGGACGTCTACAAATTAATTTAAAAAAGAAACAAAGCCAAATGTAAAAATGGACAAAGCGTGTGAATAGGCAATTCCTGGAAGAAGACGCAAAAACCAAACCAAACCCACTGCCATCGAGTCAATTTTGTCTCCAAGAGATGCTGAGGACAGTGTAGAACTGCCCCATAGAGTTTCTAAGGCTGTAAATATGTATATATATAACTTTTGTTGTGCTTTAAGTGAAAGTTTACAAATCAAGTCAGTCTCTTGCACAAAAATTTATATACACCTTGCTATATACTCCTAGTTGTTCTCCCCCTAATGAGACAGCACACTCCTTCTCTCCACCCTGTATTTCCATGTCCGTTCAGCCAGCTTCGGACCCCCTCTGCCTTCTCATCTCCCCTCCAGGCAGGAGCTGCCCACATAGTCTCCTGTCAATGCTGTAAATCTTTACGGAAACAGACTGTCACATCTTTCTTCTATGGAACAGTTGGTGGGCTCTAACCACCGACCTTTTTGGATAGCAGCTTGAGCACTTAACCACTGCACCACCAGGGCTCCTAAGAGGAAGCAAGAAAGCCAAACAAACATATAAAGAAGGGACCAGCCTCACTTATAAACAGAGAAGTGCAAATTAAAAACACAAAGTGATATCAATTCATAGACAAAACTTTCAAGAAAGTAAACTTAAATACACAAAATTTTAGGTTAGTAACCCTCACTGGAACATCAGGTACTCTCATACAGTGTTTATGAAAACATAAAGCTGAACAATCATTTTTGAGAGGAATGTGGCAACATCGTCAAGTCGAAGATGTTTGTCCTCTTAAACATAAAAACCCATTTCCAGATATGTATCTTAGGAAAAGTGTCTTGCTCAAGGAGACATGTGAAGACAGTGCATTGAAAGATTGCTTGTACTAGCAAAAACCTGGAAACAACGCAGATATTCATCAACGGGAGAATGGATAAATCATAATACATTCATATCAGATAATACTGAGCGGTAGTGAAGTTGGATGGCCTCTGGTCCCATGTATCAACATGGATCAATCTCAAAACAAAATGTTAAGAAAAAGAGTACACAGGTAGTAAATGGCATCACGTATATAAAGTTTAAAACTTACAAAACAATACTATATATTGTTTATGGATACATAAATGTGGTAAAAGAATAAGAACCTGTGTGAGAATTAAAAACATCCCATTCATGATAATAGTTACATCTTCAGTGGGAGTATGTAGGAGGTCTTAACAATGGCCGTAATATTTTATTTCTTAACAATATCTGAAGCAAATATGGCATAATGTAAATATTCGATAGAACTGGAAGTGGGAGCCACAGATGTTACATTAATTCCTATATGTATTTTTTTGTATGTTTGTAAACTTAAAAAAAACTAAGTAAAGGCTTTAAAACTTTGTAAAATATCTTCTTTGTAATCCACTGTTTCAGAAATAGGAGCCCTGGTGGCACAGTGGTTAAGATCTATGGCTGCTAACCAAAAGGTCAGCTGTTTGAATTTGGTAGACTCGCCTCGGAAGCCCTATGGGGCAGCTCTACTCTGTCCCATAGTGTGGCTGAGTCGGAATCGACCTGACGGCAGCAGCGTGACTAATTCCTCACATTGCATTGTTTGATTGTTTTTGTTTTTGCAAAAATAACAGATGGTTAAAATGACACCATTGGCACCATTAGCCAAAAAAAAAAATTCTTTTCCTTCCTAAGATAACAGCTCTTCCGTTCTGTCAATGAGTTGTTTTCCACCCTGGCTACCTCTGAATAGTTGAAGAAAAAAAAAAAAAAGAAGAAGAAGAAGCCAACTCTGGTCCAGACCAATTGAAGCAGAATCTCTGGGGTGGGGCTAATTTAGGCTTTTTCACCCTGCGACAGATTCCTCCCTTTTTTTCTTCCTCTTCTTTTTCCTGTTTCTTCTCACCAAACTTAAATGAAATTTACTAAAGCATTTGAAACTACTTATGTAGCCTTCCTACTGCTGCAGGGGTGACTACTATCCTGATTTTCTTTTTGACTTTGGAGATTTTTATAGACTTTTTGGGCACTTCCAATTTTGACTTACATGCTTTGTTCTCTTTACCACCCTCCAGGCACACCTATTAATACTCCCAAATAAAGAGCAGCTGTGTCATTATTTTCTCTTCCCAACAGTGTCCATGGACAAATGATAATTGTATTTGAGAGCTGTTGCTCCTACAAAAATTTGCTTGTAGATTTGCTATATGCAGACTCACTCCAGCCTAATCTTGTCCTTTTTCCCTTCGTAGCTGCTTTTGCCTCGAGATGTCGTTACATAGTAGGAACAATATTGGAAGAAGATTTCAAAAATAAATAAATGCCACTGAGAATTGTTGACGTGGTTTGGAGTTTCTCAACTCAAGGTATGTCTGTAAAGAAATGAGAGTATGTTTCCTGTGTGGTTTATGGAAATTAAGAGGGTGCAGTTACAGCAAGGGTGTGATGCATACTGGTTTTGAAACCAGCCTTTAGCATTGTTCTAGCTCCTATAATGAATGAGTGTGCATGTTTCATAAGTAATTGATATGTAGAGCAAGGAATGTGCAATTCTGTGTGACGTTAACTGCAAATGAGACACATGACACCACGAAGATTTGTAACTGACATAAATGATTGCTAGAAAATAGGGAATTTTTTTTAAAGAAGGGCAGAAAAGAGGTCCATGGTATTATAACAACACTTTTCAAGATGTTTACTGTGTTTAAATAGATGATTAATTATGCCAGTGAAGACTGAAGAATTATATTTAAAAAATCAAATATAAGAACTAAATTTAGCTAAGAAAATGTTTTTTTTTCTCCCGGAAAGAAAACTTGAGATTTGGTCACTCAGCTGAATGATAAACAGAGCAACCAAAAATATCTTTCTCTTTTTTAAAGGAAACTGGGAGAAAAAAAATTTTTGTTTTTTTTTTTTTAAACTGAGGTCAGTGATAACGCTTTTCTGCCATGACCTGGGAAAAATACACTGAAGTCTGTGGCAGAATACTGCCCTGAACAACCCAAGTTATCAAAATCGTAGGCCGAATTAATGTTGAAGAGATTCTTTGACAATCTAGAATTCATCCTGTAAGCACAGCTAATCAATCAGGCCATCATGTCTAACTGGCCCAACGGTTTTGTGAGTAAAAGCACATGATGCGAAAACAAAGTGCAGCCACTCTGCAGAGCCCTCGCTGATAACATGGCTTCTTGGAGATGGTTTCAAACCCACACAGGATTTTAACTTTATTTAATAAAATCTACTATGCAAAAAAAAAAAAAAAATTTCTTTTTTTTTTACTATGAGTGGCTTTTGGTGTTTTCCAAAATAAACAATCCTAGAAACTAGTAAAGAGAATAAAAGACAAACTGAAGGCACTGAATTGCACATGTAAAAATGGTTGAATTGGTAAATGATTTGTTATACATATTTTTTACCATAATAAAAATGCATTATTAATGTTAATATGTAACAGGTTAGTTATTATTATCTTAAATGAATTAATAAGTTATAATATTTTTTAAAATATTTAACTGCTATAAAAATGTTCATCACAGTGTTTGCTTAAAAACTGGGAGTAAGTGGCAAGTCTAGAATCTAGGTATTGGTTAAGTAAACACAATGAGCCAAAACAATGGAATACTATGCAGCTGTTTAAAATGATGTCACAGAAGGGACTATCTTAATGTAGGAAAGCAATCAATGATTTATAATATTGTGAGATGAAAACAAATTACAAAACAGCGTACTTTATATGATCCCCTTTTAATAAAATAATAAATAGGAATATTACTCACAGGAAAAAAGTCTGGAATGATAAATACCAGTGAATTTTAAACTTTGCTCTGAAGAACTCCAAGGTGCCAAGCTGGTGCTTCAGGACTCAAACTGAGGATCAAACAACCCCCTAATTGGGCTTTCAGGACCCTACCTCCTATTTTGCTTTTATCTGTTTTACATATTGGTTTTCTTTGTGAGACTCATTAAAAAAAAAGTTTTGCAAATTTGAAAATCTTGCAAATCACTGATAGATACTTTGGGGTTAAGAGTAGTTATCTCTAGATGTTTTTCTCTTTTATTATTTAATCACTCAAGTCCCAACTGACCTATTAGCAGGATTTCTAATTCCTCAAGGTGTTATTTTCTTCTTTTTGCTTATCCGCATTTTCAGATTTTTCAAAGTATCGCTTTTTTGATAGGAAAAAAACAAGCAATGTTTGATCCACATGACAGTGACATTTAAAGACATTAAACTAGGGAAGTGCCTCAGTGAAAGGGTTGTGAAAGGGAGTTCTTATTACTGAGCGGAGTGCAGTGGTTTTTTTTGTATCCGTGGATTTACTTGTTTCCATGGTAGCAACTTAGGTCAACTGAGAACAGGTGGGTTGGCTTTTCTATTGAGTATGCACTCTCATTATCTTGTCAATTAAGTTCTTGCCCTATTTGGCCATATGAGACCAATGACAGGGAAAGTATGAATCAAACTGCAATGTATCCAGAGAACAACAACATAATCAAAGCAAAAATGTAAAAATGTTTGTTTAAACATCCCTCTGCAAATAATTATGTATTAGACTCCTGAATTTGTCTGGCTGAACAGAGGAACAAAGTGCTACCATGAAGGATATTTCTCAAGTTCCTAGAATCGAAGGTCCTTTGACATCTGGCTCTTTATTCTTTACTGTAAATAAGAAATGATTTGGTAACATTTAATGGATCTTGTTAAATTTTAATGACCCCTCAATGCTTTTAATAAGTTAATAAAACACTGGTTCCAAAAAAAAAAATTTTTTTTTTTTTTCACACTCAGCTTCTAGGGGTTTTAATGAAAGAAGTAAGCAAAGATGGAACTGGTTAAAGTAAATCTGTTTAATTTGAAAATGTTAATCTTTTGATTTCCTGTCATTAGCGCATATAGCTTTTTTATTCATTCATTTACTCAGCAGTTATTAACTGGGCGCTTTCTAAATGCAAGATTAAATGTCAATTGAGTGCTAATAATGGTGTAAATACTTATTGTGCTGATAAACCCGAATGCAGGTCAGAATGAATTAGAGCCTGACTCAGCTTTACAAACGTATGCTTAGCTGACTTAGGCTTTTCCTAATAAAAGTTGCAGCATGATAGATAGCTTTTTTGTGTACCTTCTTGCCATGGTCTTGTAACTTCCAGCCAAGTGATGGGGTAGGGTTGTGCAAATAGGGTAATTGTGGCCCACTAAGGGGATTGGTCAGTTTTGGCATCCCACCTGGCTTGAAATGAGCCATCCCAGAGGCAGAAAAGAGATGATCTTACCACTGCCATCCCTGCTCAGGAGGTTTAGAGAAAGAGAGAGAGAGACCTGTAACACTGAAGATGGTGAGAAGAAGTGGCAGAGAAATGGCAGTAGAAGAGACTGGCAAGAGATGGTGTGGTAGGCTTCCTGGCCCACAGAGTGAGAAAGCTGAGTGCTTTTGGGCAGGAGGCTTGCTGGTGGAGTAGGGTGCCTCTGGGCACTTGCTGGAGCTAGGTTTGCTGACCCACGGCGCTGCACTGAGTGCCTTTGGGCCGAGGTTTACTGGACTGGTGGAGGGAGTGCCTTAGGGTACTTATCGGCAGAACTAAAAGAGCTTTGTTAACACTTGCCAAAGCAGGGCACAGGCTGAGGGGCCAGAGATAGGTATGCCTATGGGCACAGCTGAGAAGAGGCTGTCCTAATGTAAGAACTGTATCCTGAGTGTTCCTAAACCTGAATTGTAACCTGTTACTTCCCTAATAAACCCCAAATCATGAGTACTGTTTGTGAGTTCTTTGTGGCCATTGCAATGAATTTACAAACCCAGCAATGAAGTCAAGAATGCCATGGGAGGGACGGTTGGTGTTAGAATTGGTAAAGATGGTGGAGAGAGGCAGCGTGTCTGACCTCCACCTCATAGGAATCAGCTTTGGGCTGTTGATCCTGATCCTTCTTCCTCCTTGTGAAGTTACAGGAGGTCAGATACCGCCCCCACACCATTTTTACTGAGTGAATCATAAATGCTTAGCTTCACTTAGTAAAGGGTGTGAAATGTTAGCTTTCTGGGGACTACTTATCTATAATTTACCCTTCCTTTCTTCTATGTAAAAGGCATTCTTTTTTTCTTGTCCAAAACTAATCCCTGCACCTCTGGTGTTTTATAGAAGCCAGTTCAAGTAATTTTCATTTATTCATCCATCAAACATTATTTAATACATTCTGTGTACTGCATGAGAAGTCTCTGGGTGGTGAAAATGGTTAAACACTGGACTACTAGCCAAAAGGTTGATGGTTCAAACCCACCCAGCAGCACCTCAGAAGAAACGCCTCGTGATCTACTTCTGAAAAGTGACAGCCGTAAAGAACCTGCGGAGCACAATTCTATTCTGACACATGAGTACCGCCATCAGTTGGAATCACCTTCAGGGCTACTGAATTTTTTCGTGTACTGCATATATGCCAGGAAGCAGGCGCAAAAATAAAGATAGAGCCCAGGGCCTGGCCCTCAAGGTGCTTACACAAAAGTTGGACAAGTGCGATGATAAAGGTGAATCAGAAGTAAGTAGGAGGGATAAGTAGATGTGGAAGAAGAGAGGTCAGAGAAGGCTTTCCTAGAGAAAGATTGGGCTGGTGTACCTTGTGACCTGAATGGTACAAAAACTCTTCAAAATTAACACACCTAAAACTGAACCCACTATCTTCGTCCCCAAATCTGTTCCTCTCTTGGGATCTGTTGTCTATGGTAATCACCACCCACATAATCATCCAAGGCAGAGACTTGGACAGCCGCCTAGATTCTCTTTTCTTTCTTCTCCCTTAACTTGCTACTGAAGCTGGAGCAAGCCTGGTGGGCTCACCACACATGGGAGTGGAATTGGATTGGAAGGATCTTGGCCCATTCACAGCAGGAGGGCTGTTTTCCTGTGACAACATAGTTAGGTGGAGAACCTGACTCTGTCAAGTGAAGTTTGTAGCTAGAAAAACAGGATTGAGCACTGAGGTTGAAGGGCTAGGCAATGACAAAAACTGGAAACAAGGATCAAAGTTGGTACCTGGGGAGATTGGAAACTCAGTCTCAGGAGCGAATAGTAGGTGGAGAAGCATGGATCACAACTGAAATTACTAATGGTGAGTCAGGGGCCTAGGCTTTCCTTTTGAGTAGTGATGTGGTGTTGACGAAGAATATTGAATATCCATGGACTGCCAAAAGAATGAACAAACCTGTCTTGGAAGAAGTACAGCCAGAATGCTTCTTAGAAGCAAGGATGATGAGACTTTGTCTCACGTACTTTGGACATGTTATCAGGAGTTCCTGGGAAAGGACATGATGCTTAGTAAAGTGGAGGGTCAACGAAAAAGATGAGGTTCCTCAACGAGATGGATTCACACAGTGGCTGCAACAGTGGGCTCAAGCACAACAATGATTGTGAGGATGGCGCAGGACTAGGCAGTGTTTCGTTCTGTTGTATGTACATAGGGTTGCCATGCGTCGGAACTGACTCAACGGCACCTGACAACAACAACATATCTTGTGAAAGATTAAGCTCCATCTCATGTGTCCACTAAGGCTGTCTTGGGAAGGCAGGAAGGATGAGGACTCATGGGGGAAGGGTACTGTGATTGTGGGCATAGGGAAGGGCAGTCATATATTTGCTGATCCTAGTCTATGTCATAATTTTTTTCAGGTTCCTTCTATGGTGACTGTACAATGCTATGATATTTGGTTATTGTCTGAAAGATTTCAGATGCAGGGAGACAGATTCCCCACCCTAAATAATAATTTGATTGGCTAAAATATATTTCCCATTCAGGTATATAGGCTAATCAGTTTTTTGCAATTCTGACTACACATTAGAGTTATCGATATAACTTTTAAAAAGTTTTTAATGCCTGGGTTCCACTTCAGACAAAATAAGTCAGAAAGTCTCATGTGGAGCCAAGCATCAGCCTTTTTAAAGAGATTCCCAGGTGATTTTAAATGTGGCCAAGGTGGAAAAGCACCGAGCTATATTCTATCTACATCTTGTCATTTTGCAGCTCAGATGGGAGTTTCTCTTAGTCACTTGGATCCAGAACATGACGGTAGAACAGATCAAGCCAGCAGTGTTTAGCAGCTTCACCAGTTAGATCTGTTGCAAGTTTCTAGTTCCAGGCAGAAAAAATGACAAAGTGTCTGTCTCAGTTATCTAGTGCTGCTATAACAGAAATACCACAACTGGATGGCTTTAATGAAAATGAAGAGAAATTCATTCTCTCACAGTCTAGTAGGATACAAGTCAAAATTCAGGGTGCCAGCTCTGGGGGAAGGCTTTCTCTGTTGGCTCTGGAGGGAGGTCCTTGTCATCGATCTTCCCTTGGTCTAGGAGCTTCTCCATGTAGGAACCTCAGGTCCAAAGGATGCACTCTGTTCCCAGTGCTACTTTCTTGGCGGTATGAGCCCCCTGCCCCACTCGCTTCTCTCTTTTATATCTCAAAAGAGATTTGCTTAAGACACAATCTAATCTTGTAGATCTCATCAACATAACTGCCACTAATCCATTTCAACAACATCATAGAGATAAGATTTACAACATAGAGGGAAATCTCATCAGATGACAAAATGGTTGGACAGTCATACAATACTGGGAATCATAACCTAGCCAAGTTGACAGATATTTCAGTGAGACACAGTTCAATCCATGACAGCGTCACATCTATGTGTCTGATGTCTTTGAAGAAAGAGGAGATCAAGTGCAAGGAGAGTTCCAATCTTCGAATAGACCATTGATAATATTTCTGATGTCTCTGCTACATGCTCACCACTGTCTCCAACCCTGGGGGGAAGCAGAAGCCATATAGATAAGGTCCATGCCCTCAAAGGAGAAGGGTGAAGTGGGGAGGTGGATGTTTATGAATGTCGGACCATGTTCTACAATGATGCTAGACACTTTCTATATGCCATCACATGTAATCCTTACAATGACATGGCAAATTAAATGAGACAGGAAACCCTGGTGGTGTAGTGGTTAAGTGCTACAGCTGCTATCAAAGGGTCGGCAGTTCGAATCCGCCAGGCGCTCCTCGGAAACTCTATGGGGCAGTTCTACTCTGTCTATAGGGTTGCTATGAGTCAGTATCAACTCGATGGCCCTGGGTTTGGGTTTTTTGGTTTATCATCACTCATTACTTATGGAGTTCTAGTGGTGCAGTGGTTAAGAGCTACAACTGCTAACCAAAATGTCAGCAGTGTGAATCCACCAGCTGCTCCTTGGAAACCCTGTGGGGCAGTTCTACTCTGTCCTATAGGTCCCTATGGTCGAAATTAACTCAACGGCAATGGGTTTGAATTTTTGTTTTGCTTAACCATCACTTTACACATAGGACAATGGAGTCTCTTAATGTCCTCTTCCACAAAAATGGAAATGTTAATCCTTTCTACTTCTTTGGGTTTTGGGGAAGATTCAGTTAATATACATCAAGCTCTTAGAACCATTGGAACATACTAAGTACTCAATAAATGTCATCAATTATTATTATTGTCCAAAGCCTCAAAGCTAGCAAGTGCCAGGGGAGATAGGATTTAAACCCAAGGCCATATTACTCCAGAAAAACACCCACAAAACTGCAATGTGAAGTTGCAATGCTGCTGCTGCTGCTGCTAGGTGCTGTCGAGTCGGTTTCAACTCATAGTGACCCTGTGTATAACAGAACAAAACACTGCTGGGTCCTGTGCCATCCTCACAATCATTGTTATACTTCAGCCCATTGTTGCAGCCACTGTGTCAATCCATCTCGTTGAGGGCCTTCCTCTACTTTACCAAGCATGATGTCCTTCTCCAAGGATTGGTCCCTCCTGATAACATGTCCAAACTATGTGAGATGTAGTCTCACCATCCTTGCTTCTAAGCAGCATTCTAGTTGTGCTTCCTCCAAGACAGATTTGTTTGTTCTTTTGGCAGTCCATGGTATATTCAATATTCTTCACCAACACCACAATTCAAAGGTGTCAATTTTTCTTCGGTCTTCCTTATTCATTGTCCAGCTTTCGCGTACATGTGAAGTGATTGAAAACACCATGGCTTGGGTCAGGCGCACCTTAGTCTTCAAGGTGACATCTGTGCTTTCCAACACTTTAAAGAGGTCTTTTGCAACAGATTTGTCCAATGCAATGAGTTTTGATTTCTTGACTGCTGCTTCCACGGGTATTGATTGTGGATCCAAGTAAAATGAAATCCTTAACAACCTCAATCTTTTCTCCATTTATCATGATGCTGCTTATGGGTGCAGTTGTGAGGATTTTTGTTTTATGGTGAGGTGTAATCCATACTGAAGGCTGTGGTCTTTGATCTTCATCAGTAAGTGCTTCAAGTCCTCTTCACTTTCAGCATGCAAGGTAGTGTCATCTGCATAATGCAGGTTGTTAATGAGTCTTCCTCCAATCCTTTTGCCCCATTCTTCTTCATATAGCCCAGCTTTTCAGATTATTTGCTCAGGATATAGACTGAATAAGTATGATGAAAGGATACAATGCTGATGCACAGCTTTCCTCACTTTAAACCATGCAGTATCCCCTGGTTCTGTCCAAACAACTTCCTCTTGATCCATGTACAGATTCCTCATGAGCACAATTAAATGTTCCAAAATTCCCATTCTCTGCAACGTTATCCATAATTTGTTATGATCCACACAGTCAAATGCCTTACATAGTCAATAAAACACAGGCAAACATCTTTCTGTTGTTCTCTGCTTTCAGCCAGGATCCATCTGACTGACTTCAGCAGTGATATCCCTCGTTCTACATCCTTTTCTGCATCCAGCTTGAATTTCTGTGAATTCCCTCTCGATATACTACTGCAGCCATTTTTGAATGATCTTCAGCAAGATTTTTCTTGCATGTGATATGAATGATATTGTTCGATAGTTTCCTCATTTGGTGGTATCACCTTTCTTTGGAATAGACATAAATACTGATCTCTTCAAGTCGGCTGGCCAGGTGGCTGTCTTTCAAATTTCTTGGCATAGACTAGATGAGTGAGCACTTCCAGAGCTGCATCCGTGTATTGAAACATCTCAATTGGTACTCCTTCAATTCTCGGAGCCTTGTTTTTCACCAGTGCCTTCAGTGCAGCTTGGACTTCTTCCTTCAGTACCATCAGTTTCTGATCATATGTTACCTCCTGAAATGGTTGAACATCGACCAATTCTTTTTGATATAGTGACTGTGTATTCTTTCCATCCTCTTTTGATGCTTCGTACATCATTTAACATTTTCCCTGTAGAATCCTTCAGTATTGCAACTCGATGCTTGAGTTTTTTCTTCAGTTCTTTCAGCTTGAGAAATGCTGAGTGTGTTCTTCCTTTTTGGTTTTCTACCTCCAGGTTTTTGGACATGTCATTGTAATACTTTACTTTGTCTTCTCAGGTCCCCTTTGAAATCTTCTGTTTAGCTCTTTTACTTCGTCATTTCTTCCTTTTGCTTTAGCTACTCGATGTTCAAGAGCAAATTTCAGTCTCTTCTGACATCCATTTAGGTCTTTTCTTTCTTTCCTGTCTTTTCAAAGACCTCTTGCTTTCTTCATGTATGATGTCCTTGATGTCATAACAACTTCTCAGTTTGTTAGTCACTAGTGTTCAATGCGTCAAATCTATTCTTGAGATGGTCTGTAAATTCAGGAGGGATATACTGAAGGTCGTACTTTTGGTTCTCATGGACCTCTTCTAATTTTCTTCAGTTTCAACTTGAACTTGCATATGAGTAATTGATGGTCTGATTTGCAGTCAGCCCCTGGCCTTGTTCTGGGTGATGATATTGAGCTTTTTCATCATCTCTTTCCATAGATGTAGTCGATTTGATTCCTGTGTATTCCATCTGGTGAGATCCATGTGTATAGTCACCATTTATTTTAGTGAAAAGAGGTTTTTGAAATGAAGAAGTCATAAAGTTATAGAACTCATCATAAGGGCATCTTGTACTCCCAAAGCAAGTTTAAGGATACATGTGCAGGAGCCCGGAAGATCATTCAAAAGCTGCTGCAGCAGTGCATTGACAGGAACTGCCAGAAATTTGGCGGGGTTTAGAAGAGGATGTGGAACCAGGGATTTCATTCCTGATGTCAGATGGATCCTGGCTGAAAACAGAGAATACCAGAAAGATGTTTACCTGTTTTCATTGATTATGCAAAGGCCTTCTACTGTGTGGATCATAACAAATTATGGATAACATTGCAAAAAATGGGAATTCCAGAACACTTCATTGTGCTCATGAGGAGGCTGTACGTAGGCCAAGAGGCAGTCGTTCAGACAGAACAAGGGGATACTACACGGTTTAAAATGAGGGAATTTGTGCACCAGGGTTGTAGTCTTTCACCTTACTTATTTAATCTGTATGCTCAGCAAAAATTCCGAGAAGCTGGAGTACATGAAGAAGAATGGGGCATTAGGATTGGGGGAAGACTCATTAACAACCTATGTTATGCAGATGACACAACCTTGCCTGCTTAAAGTGAAGAGGACTTGAAGAAGTCCTGATGAAGACCAAAGACTACAGCCTCCAGAATGGATTATACCTCAACATAAAGAAAACAAAAATCCTCACAACTGCACCCGTAAGCAGCATCATGATAAATGGAGAAAAGATTGAGGTTGTCAAGGATTTCATTTTAGTTGGATCCAAAATCAATGTCCATGGAAGTAAAAGTAGTGAAGAAATCAAATGACATATTGCATTGGGAAAATCTGCTGCAAAAGGCCTCTTTAAAGTGTTAAAAAGTAGAGATGTGACTTTGAGGGACCAAGGTGCACCTGACTCAGTTGCCTCATATGAATGTGAAAGCTGGCCAATGAATAAGAAAGATCGAAGAAGAATTAATGCATTTGAATTGTGGTGCTGGTGAAGAGTATTGAATATTTCATGGACTGCCAAAAGAGGGAACAAATCTGTCTTGGAAAAAGTGCATCCAGAATGTTCCTTAGAAGCAAGAATGGCGAGACTTTGTCTCACATGTTATCAGGAGGGACCAGTCCCTGCAGAAGGACATCAGCCTTGGTAGAGGGTCAGCGAAAAAGCCAAGTGATGCTGAGTGGACTCTCCAGAGCCTCCCGGGACTGGTGGCGTGTGTATAAGCCCCAGGGGGTACAGGTGTCAGGCACTGTGGGGTCTATGGGTCCCTTCATGTAGGAAGTAGGATCAGCAAAGCAATCGTGAAAAGACCTGAAGGAGAGGAGTCATTGCTGACATGAACGGTGCCACCATAAGTGAAGGTCAGCAACTTTCCCTAACACCTGGCATGAGACCGATGCTCCATGGTTGTAGAAGTTCAGTTTGGGTCTTTTTAATATCTTCATGTGTTTACTGAACATGTTTAATCTTTTTTTTTTTAATTTTCTTGAACATATGGAATATCATAATAACCATTTTAATGTCCTTGTCTATTAATTCTGTCATCTGTGTCATTTCTATATTTATTTCTATTGATTGATTTCCCCCTGATTATGGATCATATTATCTTGCTTCTTCACATGCATAGTAATTTTCAGTTGAATGCTGGACGTTGTCAATTTTACCTTGTTGAGTGCTGAATATTTCAGTATTTTTATAAATATTCTCCAGCTCTGATGTGGGCCGCAGTTAAGTTACTTGGAAACATTTGTATCCTTCTGGGTCTTGCCTTTAAGGTTTGTTAAGCAGGTCCATAGCAGCATTTGGTTTAGGGCTAACTTTTCCCCACTATGGAGCTCTGGTGGCACAGTGGTTAACCGTTGGGCTGCTAATCAACAGGTTGGCAGTTTGAATCCGCCAAGTGCTCCTTGGAAACCTTATGGGGCAGTTCTACTCTGTCCTATAGGGTCGCTATGAGTCGAAATCGACTTGACGGCAATGGGTTTGGGTTTGGGTTTACTGAGGCAATTCCCTTCTATTTCTTGTCTTGTGAATTGTGAAATTTCCTGTGATTTATGAGATTTTCTATGGTGGCTGATTGAAACATGAAAAATTATCAGCACTATCTTAGTTATCTAGTGCTGCTGTAAAGAAATACTACAAGTGGATGGCTTTAACAAACAAATTTATTTTATCACAGTTTAGGAGGCTAGAAGTCCAAATTCAGGGTGCTGGCTCTAGGGGAAGACTTTCTCCTTCTGTCAGCTCTGGGGAAAGGTCCTTGTTCCATGGCCCCTTGGTGATTTTTATGTGATATAGTATCTACCTTCCCCTATCTCTGCTTCTCGCTTGCTTATTTAATCTCTTCTATATATTTTTTTTTATATAGCAAAAGAGATTGGCTCAAAACATACAAAACATACTATTGCTGGATTTGAAGGCTTAGGACCATAGCCTTGTAGAGCAACTTGGTTAATTGGCGCAATATAGTCCACTAAGATGATATTCTACATCCTATTTTGGTGAGTAGCATCTGGGGTCTTAAAAGCTTGTGAGCAGCCATCTAAGATACATCTATTAATCTGGATCAAAAGTGAAAGAAGGAAACCAAAGACTCAAAGAAAAATTCGTCTATATAAAAAATGGCCTCACCTTCCTTGAAACCAGAAGAATTAGATGGTATCTGGCTACCACTACTGACCGTTCCAGCCAGGGACTCAATAAATGGCCCTGAATAGAATGGGAGAAAAATGTAGAACAAAGCTCAAATTCCTTAAAAAAAAAAAAAAAAGGTCCAGACTTACTGGACCACTAGTGGCTGGATGAACCCCCAAGATTATCGCCCTGGGATACCCTTTAAACTTGGAACTTAAACCACTCCCAAAATTCACCTTTCAGCCAAGTGACAGATCAGCCCATAAATTATATCACCTCTGAGTACTGTGCTTGTCTATAATCATCTGACAAAACCAGATGGTGAACATTTTCCCTAGACAAAAATATGAGAAGCGGGGGGCAGGGAAGCTGGATTAAGGGAAACAGAGTAACCAAAACAGAATTAATGAGAATGCTGATATACTGTGAAAAATATAACCAATATCATTGAACAATATGTTTCCAAAAAAAAAAAACAAAACACCTAACCCACTGCCGTCAAGTTGATTCCAGCTCATAGCGACCATATAGGACAGAGTAGAACTGACCCACAGAATTTCCAAGGAGTGCCTGGTGGATTTGAACTGCCGACCTTTTGGTTAGCAGCTCTAGCACTTACCCAGTATGCCACCAGGATTTCCAACAATAGGTATAGAAATTGTTAATTAAGAATCTAATTTGCCATGTAAGCTTTCACCAAAAACACAATAAAATATTGAAAAAAAATCCTACACTAATCCTGTCTCATTAATATAACAAAGATAACCCATTCCCAAATAGGATTATAACCACAAGCACAGAGGTTATGATTTATAGCACATGTTTTTGGGGGACACAATTCAATCCATAACAAGTACTGTGAGATCTCCAAGATTGTTTCCTCTAGTCCTTTCAGCTCATTCTTTCCCCAGCCTCGGACAGTTCTCACAGTCATGTGTAGAGCAGTAATTAGCTGAAGACTTGAGGGGGACTATCTGCACATCTCCAGAGTCTCTCTCTGCAACTCTTCTCTCTGGTTCCCTGCCCTGTGAACTCTAGCTGCCTTGGCCTCCTGGGACTTCCAGCTGTCTCCTAAATTAAGGGAGACTACTCAGCTTCATGGAAACCCTGGTGGCATAGTGGTTAAGTGCTACAGCAGCTAACCAAGAGGTCGGCAGTTCAAATCCTCCAGGCGCTCCTTGGAAACTCTATGGGGCAGTTCTACTCTGTCCTATAGGGTCGCTATGAGCCGGAATCGACTTGACAGCAGTGGGTTTGTTTTTGGTTTTACTAAGCTTGACCTAGGTTCCTCACCTTAAACTGTAGCCTAGAGATTCTCTCCAGGCAGTAAGCTTAGGCAATTACAGGGCTCATCTGGTTTGTTTCCCAAGTCTCAGGCATCACTGCCTTTCACTGCCTGATATCCAATATCTGGATACCATTGTTTATGCACATGATTTTTACAAACAGTGTTTTTTGTTGTTGCAGGTAGATGGATATATCTGCTCCTGTTACCCTGCCTTCTTGGAATAGTATCTTGATTGTGATGGTGGATACACAAACCTACAAATGTGGTAAAATTGTACACACAAATACACACACACACATGCACAAATGAGTACATGTAAAACTAGGGAAATCCGAATAAAATCGGTGGATTGTATCAATACCAACACTCTGATTGCGATTATATGCTATAGTTTTGCAAAATGTTACCATTGGGGGAAACTGAGTAAAGTTTACATGGAATCCCTGTTAAAAAAAGAAAAGTAGATGGATAGTGAGGATATTACCGAAAAGGGCCGTGGTCTGAGGCTACCGTTATCACAATAAATCCCAATCACAATAAATCCCAAACTCCAGAGTATATAATTTTGCATTTCGTGATATGACCCCAGTTTATATTTTCAGGATGTCTTTCATGACATACTTACATAATCTCAACAGTGCAGTCCCCTCTGTACTCCTTACCACTCCCTGAAATGCTTAGTGTATTCCAGTGTATTATGGGAGGTGTGTGACCCAGGGCATTGGTCTCCAAGCCTGGTTATACATCAAAGCCTCACCCAGTACAGTATAAAGATGATGATTTTTGCTTGGGCCCATGTAGTTACCTATGAATTTAAAGGTTTCAGCCTTAATTCTAGTGGCTTATCAAGTATTTTTCCAAACAGAGAATGTTATCTCCTTTTCTGGTACTAGTGATTCGGATACAAATTTTTATCTTTTTCTGTTACTTTTACTAGTGGTTCCTCTGCCTGGCATCCCCTGCCTCCAGCTCCGCCCATCCCTTTCTTACCTTCCTTAAAACTACCCTCCTTGGTAAAGATTTCTGGCCCCTCAGCTGGCTAATCTCTTCCTCCTTTGAAATTCCAAAGTCCTTTGTCAGAGCTTCAGTGATCAGTTTGTTATGTTGTTGTTGTGTGCCTTCCAGTCGATTCTGACTCATAGTGACCCTACAGGACAGAATAGAACTTCCCCCATAGGGTTTCCTAGGCTGTAATCTTTACAGGAGCAGATCGACAGAATATGGTTATTCATATACCTGTTTTATATTTCTACTAGACCCCTGGGGACAGAGGCCTTTATCTTTTAGTCCCTCAGAGTGCTGTGTGCTGTGGAGACAAACATCAAAAGAAAAAAAAATGCATTCTAAGTCCCAGAGAAGCTCACAAGCCAGTGAAGGACAGATCAGGTGGGGAGGAGTAGTTTTATAAATCAATTCCTTCATCTTTCATAAGCTGTGGAGGAGTCAAAGATCAGTGTCCCATTTCAATTTCTCCTGATATTCATCTCTCATCTTGAGGCACCAATCACAGTAAAAGGCAGATTAAATCTGGAAAGGTTGATTCTTTCCACACACAACTTTGTGCCTGTTATGCTTTCACGGGAGTCACTGAAACCAGACACTCTCACGAGGAAGGGCTCCCTTGGGAGAAGAGATATAGAGAGTAAAATGGCTGATGCGGGAGCTTCAGCCAATCTTGGAAGATAGCAAATTTCTAAGGCTTTGATACATGAGACAAAACAAAACACCTGCCGATGACATACACATACTAACAACAACAGAAATGGTAAGAAAACGAGATATATTGTTGCATTTTTTTTTTTTTAGATTTCACTCACAATTGATAACATGAGTAATCTAAAAGCAATCTAAATTCACAGTAACTTTAAATAAGAAGTCTCCACTATTACCTACATCCTTAAAATTATTTTCCAGTATATTAGAAGCCTACTAAAGATGGCAACCCCCGCTCATCTGTCAGTTTGTTGTATTGTGGGGGCTTGCATGTTGCTGTGATGCTGGAAGCTATATCACTGGTATTCAAATACCAGCAGGGTCACCCATGGTGGACAGGCTTCAGCTGAGCTTCCAGGCTAAGATAGAGTAGGAAGAAAGAACTGGCAGTCTACTTCTGAAAAAGAATAAGCCAGTGAAAACCTTATGAATAGCAGCGGAACATTGTCTGAATTTAGACACCATCTCAAGAATACATTTGATAAGACGAACACTAATGACCAAATACCAGACCAGTTGTGGGTGTCATACATGAAGAAAGCAAGAGGTTGTTAGAAGGACAGAAAAGAAAGAAAAGACCAAAATGAATGTCCGAAGAGACTCTGAAACTTGCTTTTGAATGTTAAGTAGCTAAAGCAAACTTAAGAAATGATGCAGTAAAAGAGCTGAACGAAAGATTTCAAAGGGAGGCTAGAGAAGACTAGAGTATTGTAATGACATGTGCAAAGCCCTGGAGTTAGAAAAACAAAAGGAAAGAACATGCTTGGCACTCTTCGAGCTGAAAGACCTGAAGAAAAAAATTCAAGCCCCGAGTTGCAATATTGAAGGAATCTATGGGAAAAAAGTGAAGAGGCCTTGAAGCAATTTTGAATTATGGCGTTAGCAAAGGATATTGACTATACCGTGAACTGCCAAAAGAATGAATAGATCTGTCTTGGAAGAAGTACAGCCAGAGTGTGCCTTAGAAACAAGGATGGTGAGACTACATCTCACACACTTTAGACATGTTATCAGGAGGTATCAGTCCCTGGAGAAGGACATCATGCTTGGTAAAGTAGAGGGTGTGTGAAGAAGAGGGTGACCTTCAACAAGATGGACTGACACAGTGGCTGCAACAATGAGCTCAACCATAACAATGATTGTGAGGATGGCAAAGGACTGGGTGGTGTTTTGTTCTGTTGTACATTGGGTCACTATGAGTTGGAGCCAACTCGACGGCACCTAACAACTACATGGGCAAAATACTGAATGACACGGGAAGCCTCCAAAGAAGATGGAAGGAATTCACAGAGTCACTATACCAAAAAGAATTTGCTGATGTTCAACCAATTCAGGAGGTAGCATAGGATCAGGGATTGATGGTACTGAAGGAAGAGGTCCAAGCTGCACTGAAGGCATTGGTGAAAAACAAGGCTTCAGGAATTGACAGAATGCCAACTGAGATGATTCAAAAATGGATGAGCCCTGGAAGTGCTCACTCATCTATGCCAAGAAATTTGGAAGACAGCTACCTGGCCAACCAACTGGAAGAGATCCATATTTATGCCTATTCCCAAGAAAGGTGTTCCAACAGAATGCAGAAATTATGGAACAATATCATTAATATCACACGGAAGCCAAATTTTGCTGAAGATCATTCAAAAGCAACTGCAGCAGCACGTTGACAGGGAACTGCCAGAAATTCAAGCTGGATTCCGAAGAGGACGTGGAACGATGCACATCATTGCTGACGTCAGATGGACCCTGGCTGAAAGCAGAGAATACCAGAAAGATGTTTACCTGTGTTTTATTGACTATGCAAAGGCATTCGACTGTGTGGATCATAACAAATTATGGATAATATTGCAAAGAATGGGAATTCCCAAACATTAATTGTGCTCATGTGGAACCCGTACATAGACCAAGAGGCAGCCTATAGAACAGAACAAGGGGGTACTGCGTGGTTTAAAGTCAGGAAAGTTATGCATCAGGATTCTATCCTTTCACCATTCTTATTCAATCTGTATGACTATATGAAGAAGAATGGGGCGTCAGGACTGGAAGGAGACTCATTAACAACTTGCGTTATGCAGATGACACACCCTTGCTTGCTGAAAGTGAAGAGGACTTGAAGCACTTACTAATGAAGATCACAGCCTTCAGTATGGATTACACCTCAACATAAAGAAAACAAAAATGCTCAGAACTGAACCAATAAGCAACATCATGAAAAACTGAGAAAATACTTAAATTGTAAAGGATTTCATTTTACTTGGATCCACAATCAACACCCATGGAAGCGGCAGTCAAGAAATCAAAAGACGTTTTTGCATTGGGCAAATCTGCTACAAAATATCTCTTTAAAGTGTTAAAAATGTCAGCTTGAGGACTAAGGTGTGCTTGACCCATGATGTTTTTAATCGCTTTGTATGTGTGTGAAAGTTGGACAATGAATATGGAAGATTGAAGAAGAATTGATACCTTTGCATTATGGTGTTGGTGAAGACTGCCAAAAGAAAGAACAAATTTGTCTTGGAAGAAGTACAGCCAGAATGCACCTTAGAAGCAAGGATGGCAAGACTATGTCTTGCATATTTTGGACACGTTACCAGGAGGGATCAATCCCAGGAGAAGTACATCGTGCTTGGTAAAGTAGAGGGTCAGCAAAAAAGAGGAAGACCCTGGATGAGATGGATTGACACGGGGGCTGCAACAACGGGCTCAAGCATAACAATGATTGTGAGGATGGGGCTGGACCAGGCAGTGTTTCGTTCTGTTGTATATAGGGTCACTATGAGTTGGAACAGGCTCCACGGCACCTAACAGCAACAATAAAGTTGGGCATGATGGGTACTGGTACAGAGCTGAGAGTGTTTGAAAGTGTACTATTTTGATCTTTCCAACATGCCCGGAAAGAAGATAATTCTTTCAAAGTCAGGCAAGTATGGTAGGTTTTTATCTTATCACTTCTTCATAAAGTTTCATTACTCGTTACATATTTTGCCAGAATTGCTATGTATACTTGTCCTAGTTATCCAGTGCTGCTACATCAGAAATACCACAAGTGGATGGCTTTAAGTAATAGCAATTTGTTCTCTCACAGTCTAGGTGGTTGGAAGTCCGAACTTAGGGCACCAGCTCCAGGGGTAGGCTCTCTCTCTCTGTCAGGTTTGTGTTGGGGGGGAAGTCCTTGTCATTAATCTTCCCCTGGTCTAGGAGCTTCTCAGTGCAGGGGTCCTGGGTCCAAAGGACGAACTCTTTCCTGGAACTACTTTCTTGGTGGTACAAGGTCCCCCTGTCTCTCTGCTTGCTTCTCTCTTTTATACCTCAAAACAGATTGATTTAAGACACAATCTATTCTTGTAGATTGAGTCCTGCCTCATTAATATAACTGCCTCTAATCTTGCCTCATTAACATCATAGAGGTAGGGTTTACAACACATAGGACAGTCACATCAGATGACAAAATGGTGGACAATCACAAGATACCGGGAATCTTGGACTAGCCTAGTTGACACGTATTTTTGGGGGGCACAATTCAATCCATGACAATACTAATTAATATCTATAGTGAACATCTGTTGTTTGTGCCTACCCTGTGTCCATTCAGGTTTCTTCTGGTAGCAGTGCTTTTATTTTCCTTAGGGTACCATCACTCCCCTGTCTTGGTCTTTGTGGCTTCACTGTGGGTGTCCTTACCACCCCCGCCCACTGTAATCAGAGCTAGGCACATGACTTAGATTGGCCAATCAGAAATTCTATTCTTCTGGACACAGTGATTTGTTCAGAGCTGGGTATATGACTCAAGTTAGTTTAATTAGAGCAAATGCCAGGACCTTTATTGGAACTATTTAGAGAGAGAGTCACTCCTTTTGCTGAAGGTGCTAAGAGAAAACCATGTTATCCTGAAGCTGCTGGCATCCATCTTTCTAATACAAGAGGGCAGTTTGCTGGAAGACACCACTATCTCAAAAGAAAACAGAGCTGAGCCATGGAGAGCAAAACTGAGTCCTTGATAGCTAGTATAAGTCCTTGCATCCAGCATGCCCAATGCCTATTCCTCTACTGAACTTTTGGACTGAGTCAGAAAATTTCTTACTTTGCTTAAGCGAGCCTCATTTGAATTTTTATTCCTTGCAACTAAATACATATAGAGATAATAACTTTGGAAAATAAATTAAAACTACAGAATTTCTTTGTCCTCAAATAACTGGAACTTTCGGTATCTGCTGGCCCATTTATTTTAGGAAAAGTTACATGTGTCAGGGCACATCACTAGAACTGGGAAATGAGGTGATCTGCGTCAGTCAGAACATAGCAGGCGAGGCTCTGCTATGATAGGAACAACCCCAAAATCTGAGGTGTTCACAGTAAGCGTCCACTGCACCTTGGTGTGGGGCTCTGCTCCATGGTCATTCAAAGGGGCACAGTTTGATGGAGCCTCTGCCATCCTGTAGAAGCACTACCTGGAACACATGGCTTCCTTGGTCATCATGAAGGAGAAGTACATTAAAATATTACACCTAATCTTCTGCATTTTGTTCCATTTGGTAGAACTAGTCACATGGCTCCACCTAACAGGAAGGTGGCTAGGAAGTGAAGTCTTGCATGTGCCCAAAGGAGAGAAGAACTAGATATAGGGCATGTACTAGTAACATCTAGCACATGACCAGACATATTTTTAGATGATAATGCTGATAAGAATAATGATAATAACAGGTATATGTATTAAGCTCTTTTGTGTACTGGACAATTTACAGAGATTATATATTCCTTACAACAACTTTATAATTATCCCCATTTTATATATGAAGAAATTGAGGTTTAGTTGGATTAAGTGACTGGGTAGAAGTCACAAAGGAGTGGAGGTAAGATTCTGTTTAAGCCCAGGTTAGAACCTGACTGCTTATTCTGTGGCATACTGCCTCGCCTTGTGAGGGATCCCTTTGTGAGACAAGAAATTGGAGTTAGCAGGATCAGCTGAAAATTCAAGTGAAAAACGATAAGGTGCTGCTAGCCCAGATCCTGAGTGATGGCAAGAAGAGGCATTTCAAAGATGAAATGATAGGACTCAGTTATGGATTAAATGTGGAGGTGAGGGAGAGGAATGAGTCAAAACAGGCCCTGAGTTTTCTAGCGGTTTTGACTAGGAGGGCACAATTCAGAAACATAGGAGGAGATGGTAAGTTCTGACGTGCAACAGCTGAGTTTGATGTGCTCCAGATAAGTACAGGAGAAGATGTTACACTGGCAGATGGAAACACAGATTGGGAGCTGGGGTGGAAGTTGGGCTGGAGATGATGATTTGGGAATTCCACACTTATAGATGACAGTTAAATGGGTAGTGAGTAAGGTCATCCAGAGAGGAAAAAGGGCATGGAATAAGAAAAGGATCAAGAAAAGTGGCTGGACTGTTTACAGTAGCAAAAAGATGGAAGCAACCAAGGTGCCCATCAACAGTTGAATGGATAAATTATGGTATATTCACACAATGGAATACTATGCGTCCACAAAGAACAAAGATGAATCCTTGAAACATTTCATAACATGGAGGAATCTGGAAGGCATTATGCTGAGTGAAATTAGTCAGTTGTGAAAGGACAAATATTGTATGAGCTCACTATTATAAGAACTTGAGAAATAGTTTAAACAGAGAAGAAAATATTCTTTGATGGTTAAAATGGAGGGAGGGAGGGAAGGAGGGAGGGAGAGTGGTATTCACTAATTAGATAGTAGACAAAACTATTTTAGGTGAAGGGAAAGACAACACACAATACAGGAGAGGTCAGCACAACTGGACTAAACCAAAAGGAAAGAAATTTCCTGAATAAACTGAACACTTCGAAGGCCAGCATGACAGGGGCAGAGGTTTGGGGACCGTGGTTTCAGGGGACATCTAGGTCAACTGGCATAATAAAATCTGTTAAGAAAACATTTTCATCCCACTTTGGAGAGTGGCGTCTGGGGTCTTAAACCCTAACAGGTGGCCATCTGAGATGCATCAATGGGTCTCAACCCATCTGGAGCAAAGGAGAATGAAGAACACCAAAAAAGCAGGTAATTATGAGCCCAAGAGATAGAAAGGGCCACAAAAACCAGAGACTACATCAGCCTGAGACCAGAAGAACTAGAAGGTGCCTGGCCACAACCAATGACTGCTCTGACAAGGAACACAACAGAGAACCCCTGAAGGAGCAGGACAGTAGTGGGATGCAGCCCTCAAATTCTCATAAAAAGACTTAATGGTCTGACTGAGACTAGAAGGACCCCGGAGGTCATGGTCCCTAGACCTTCTGTTAGCTCAAGACAGGAACTGTTCTCAAAGCCAACTCTTCAGACAGGGATTAGACTGGACTATGGTTTTTTGTTTTTTTTTTTATGGTATAGAAAATGATACTGGTGAGGAGTGAGCTTCTTGGCTCAAGTGGGCACATGAGACTCTGTGGGCAGCTCCTGTCTGGAGGGGAGATGAGAGGCAGAGGGGGTCAGAAGCTGGCCGAATGGACACGAAAATATAGAGTGGAGAGAAAAAGTGTGCCGTCTCATTAGGGGGAGAGCAACTAGGAGTATATAATCACTACCACCGCCGTCGAGTTGATTCTGACTCATAGTGACCCGATAGGACAGAGTAGAACTGCCCCATAGAGTTTCCACAAGGTGTATATATATGAATTTTTGTATGAGAGACTGTCTTGATTTGTAAACTTCCACTTAAAGCACAATAAAAATAAAAAAAAAGAAAGAAAGGGGCTGGGTGGGAGGAAGTTGGAGTAAGGAATCATAAGGAGCAGAGTATATCTGTGAGAGGGCCTCAGATCTCTGTCTCCACAACAACACAAACTTCACTAAAACCAAATTTCTTCTGATGTGAGTGATCATCCCTGTAGGTTAGAAAAAAAAAAATTTTTTTTTTCATATGTCCTAAATAGGACTTTGCCTTTAAACATACATTTTTTTCCCCCAGGCTGAATATTAATAACTTTTGCCTTTCAGAGTTTTAATCTCTTGGTCTTTAAGCATAGGCATTAAACTGAAAAAGATTAGAAATCCATTGGAAAAAATTAATCTAAAAGATAAAAAGAGAATGAATGTGCCATCTTGAACATCCTTGAGAAAGACAAAGTCAGGAGAAAGACAACAGTTAAGATAGTTCTTCAGAACTGGATGGGTTGTGGTGTTGTAAAATCAGAAATTCTCAGTTAGGCAGATATTCCAGTTCCTCTTCCATTTTTTTACTTCCTTCCCCTTTTCTCTTTATTGACCTTTCTTGAAGGAGTCCTGGGATGGCACAAATAGCTAACAAGCTCAACTGATAGCCAAAAGTTTGGAGGTTCAGGTCCACTCAGAGGTGCCTCAGAAGAGGGCCCTGGCAATATACTTCCCAAGAAACAACCATTGAAAACCCTATGGTGGAACGCAAAATAGTATCGCCGTTGTAGAAAACAATATGGCAGTTCCTCAAAATACTAAAAATAGAACTACCATCCCACCCACCCACTGGCGTTGAGTCGATTCCGACTCATAGCGACCCTATTGGACAGAGTAGAACTGCCCATAGAGTTTCCAAGGAGCTCCTGGTAGATTTGAACTGCCGACCTCTTGGTTAGCAGCCATAACACTTAACCACTACACCACCAGGGTTTCCAGAACTACCATATGACCCAGCAATTCCACTCCTAGGTATATACACAAAGACTTAAAAGCAGAGACTCAGAGACTTGTAGAGCAGTGTTCACTGCAGCACTATTCACAATAGCCAAAAGGTGAAAACAACCTAAATGCCCATCATTTGATGAATGCATAAACAAAATGTGGTACATACACACAATGGAATACTACTTAGCCAGTAGGGGAAGTGAAGTCTTGATACATGCTACAGTATGGATAGAGCTTGAAGACACTACGCTGAGTGAAATAAGTCAGTCACAAAAACATAAATATTGTATGACCTCACATATATCAAAAGACAAGAAAAGACAAATGTATAGAGACCGAAGTTTTTTAGTGGTTACCAAGGGTGGAAAGGGGTGGGATAAAGGGGGATATGGTGATGGAAAAATCACATTGATTAAGGGTAGGGTTGCACAGTCAATTATTGTAATTGCTGTCAATATGTTGTACACCTGTAATAAGTTCAATTGGCACAAGTTGTATGATAGATATATTTATAATGACAAAAATAAAAAGAAAAGAGTAGCCGCTGAGGCTGCTTATGTACAACCAAACACCTCAGCTGGGCTGGTTCCTTGGTTTGGAGGTTTAGGTAATAGTTTCTTGGGACAACCCAGTTAATTGGCCCAATAATATGTTTAGTGCATCTGTTCTACCCACAGAACCTGATGGCACGGTGGTTAAGAGCTATGGCTGCCAACCAAAAGGCCAGTAGTTTAAATCCACCAGCTGCTCCTTGGAAACCCTATGGGGCAGTTCTACTCTGTCCTACAGGGTCGCTATGAGTCAGAATTGACTCAACAGCAAGGGTTTTTTTTTTTTTTTTTGTGGTTCTACTCCCTAGTTCTTTGTGTAGTTCCTGGTGTCTTAAAAGCTTGCAAGCGGCCATCTAAGTTACAACTATTGGTCTCTGTTCACCTGGAGCAACTGAGGAAGGACAGTCAGGGATAGGAGGAAGAAATGGAATGTGTGGTTAATTGCCTCCATGAACAACTGCCTCTTTTGCCATGAGACCAGAAGAACTGGATAATGCCCAGCTATCATTATTGAACATTTTGATTAAAGATTCTATAGAAGAACCCTGATCAAAAAGGGGAAACCGCAGAACAGAATTTCAAATTCTCATGGACTCCAGATTTCCTGGAGCCATAGGGGCTGGACGAACCCCTGAAACTATTGCCCCGAGATAATCTTTAAAACTTAAACAAAAATATTGCCTGAAGTCATCTAAAAACCAAATAATGCTTTAGCTTAACTAGTAAAAAGGTCTGCCTTGAGCATTACGCTGTTTTAAGATCAAAGCGATAACAGCAACTTGAAAGATTATGTAGGAACCTTAGGCGGCAGTGAGCTTATGGGGTAGGAACAACTCAGAAAAGAAGGGTGAGAATGGTTACACAACTCGAAGAATGTAATGAATGTTGCTGAATTATATATGTAGAAACTTGAATTAGTTTATGTTTCACAGTGTATAGTCTCAATAACAATCACAACAACAACATAAAAAAGAAAACTCTATGGTGCATAGTTCTACTGGGACACACATGGTGTCACCAAGAGTTGGAATAGATTTCAGGGCAACTGGTTTGACCTCTCTTTAAGCATTAACTGTTCAACTGTTTAGGAAATTTTTGACCAAAGCCAAGCCACGTCCTCCTTAAGCTCCCATGGTACTTTGTACCTATTTATTTTTATTTTGAACATTTTATTGTGCTTTAGGTGAAGATTTATGTTGTGGATTGAATTGTGTCTCCCCAAAATGTCTGTCAACTTGGCTAGGTCATGATTTCCTTGTATGATGGTCTACCATTTTATCTTCTGATGTGATTCCCCTATGTGTTGTAAATCCTATCACTACAATGAAATGAGATGGATTAGTGGTAGTTATATCGATGAGATATACAAGATTAGATAGTGTCTTAAGCCTATCTCTTTGAGATATAAAAGAGAGAAGTGAGCAGAGAGACAGGGGGACCTCATACCACTAAGAAAGCAGCACTGGGAGCAGAGCATGCCCTTTGGACCTGAGGTTTCCATGCTGAAATGCTCCCAGGCCAAGGGAAGATTGATGACAAGGACCTTCCTCCAGAGCCGACAGAGAGAGAAAGCCTTCCCCTGGAGTTGACGCCCTGAATTCAGACTTCTAGCCTACTTGACTGTGAGAGAATAAACTTCTCTTCGTGAAAGCCATCCACTTGTGGTATTTCTGTTATAGCAGCACTAGATGACTAAGACCACTTACAAATCAAATTAGTTTCCCATTCAATAGTTCATACACAGATTGTTCCTGACATTGGTTGCAATCCTGGCGATATGTCAGCACTCTTCCCGTAACCGCTCTGAGTTCTCAATTTCCGTTCTTCCATTTTCCTGTTCCTTCCTGCCTTTCCATCTTGCTTTTGGGCAGATGTTACCCTTTTGGTCTCACATAGATTGTTCTAAGGAACACTTTCCTCACAGGTATTATTGTTTATTTATAGGCCTATTATTTGAGTGAAAGTTTATCTCTGGGAGTGGCTTCAGTTCCAAGTTAGAAGGGTGTCTAAGGGCCATAGTCTTGGAGGTTCCTCCAGTCTCTATCAGACCAGTAAGTTTGGTCTTTTTTATGAATTTAAGTTTTGTTGACAGTTTTTTCCCTCTCTAACCAGGACACTTCTTCTGGTCTTAGGCTAGTAGAGGCTGTGGTTCCTGTGGTCCCTTAGTCCTTTGTACTAATTGCTTCCTTGAGTCTTTGGTTTATTTCACTCTCCTCTGTTCCAGACAGAAAAAGTCCAATAGCTGTATCTTAGATGGCTGTCCAAAGCTTTTAAGACCCCAGACACTACTTACCACAGTAGTATGTGGAACATTGTCTTTATGAACTACGTTATGCCAGTTAACTTTGATGTCCCCTGAAACCATGGTCTTTTGCCTTCAAGCCCAGTAGTTCAGTCCTGTGAGGTGTTTGGTTATATCTAGGAAGCTTCCCTGACTGTGCCCCCATGTGCTCTATTATGTATATGAATATACAAGCAGCACATACAAATATATATGTAGAAATAGCCATAAAAAAAATCCATAGCCAAAGCTATATATGCACATGGATATACTCTCATATGCCCTCCCACATCTTGCAGGATTGTATATGTTATAGTATTTACCGTCATTGCCTTTTATTCTTGTGTACCTCTCAGTGTCTTCCTTTGCCTTGGTCATGTTGTGCTGACTTTCCCTTTATTGTGTATTGCCATTCCCTTCACCAAAGTTAACATGTGTCTACTGTCTAGTTAGTGATTTTCCCTCCCTCCCCTCCCGACTCCTAGTAACCATCAAAGAGTGTTTCTGTCAACCTTTTCTTGACTTTTTATAATAGTGGTCTCATAAAGTATTAGTCCTTTTGTGACTGACTTATTTCACTCAGCATAATGTCCTCCAGATTCATCCATGCTGTGAGATGTTTTGTGGATTCATCGTTCTTCTTTATCATCGCACAGTACTCCATTGTGTGCGTGTACCACAGATTGTTTATCCATTCATTCGTTGATAGACTTTTAGGTTGTTTCCATCTTTTTCCTGTTGGGAATAATGCTGCAATGAACATAGATGTGCATATGTCTATTCTCGGCATGACTCTTATTTCTCTAGGATATATCCCTAGGAGTGGGAATGCTGGACCATATGGTGTTTCTCTTCCTAGTTTTTTAAAGGATGCAACATACTGTTTTCCATAGTGATTGTTCGGTTGTAAATTCCCACCAGCAGTGTGTTAGAGTTGCAATCTCCCCACAACCTCACCAGCATTTGTTGTTTCTGCTTATTAGTGCCATTTTTGCTGGGATGAGATGGTATCTCACTGTAGTCTTGATTTGCATCTCTCTAATGGCTAATGATCACTGGCATTTTTTCATGTCTTTGTTAGCCATCTGAATGTCTTCTTTGGTGAAGTATTTGTTCATGTTCTTTGCCCATTTTTTAATTAGATCATTTGTCTTTTAGTTGTTGAGGTATTAAAGTTTTCCATAAATTTTAGAGATTAGACCCTTGTTGGTTATGCCATAGCCAAAAATTTTTCCCAGTGTTTAGGTTCTCTTTTTACTCTTTAGAAGTCTTTTGATGAGCATAAGTGTTTAATTTTTATTATCTAGTTTATCGAGTCAATTCTGACTCATAGCGACCCTATAGGACAGAGTAGAACTGCCCCATAGAGTTTCCAAGGAGTGCCTGGCAGATTCGAACTGCCGACCCTTTGGTTTGCAGCTGTAGCACTTAACCACTACGCCACCAGGGTTTCCTTCATCTTTTTTTTTTTAGTTTATCTTCTGCTGTTTGTATATTTTTAGTTATGTTTGATATTCTATTATGCCATGTATTTGGGTCAATAGTATTGTCTTTATTTTTTCTTCCATGATCTTTGTAGTTTTAGGTATTATATTTAGGTCTTTGATCCATTTTGAGTTAGTTTTTGTGTATGGTGTGAGGTATGGATCTTTTCATTCTTCTGCAAGTGGATATCCACTTTTGCCAGCACCATTTGTTAAAGATACTTCCTCTTCCTCATTTAATGGACATTGACCCTTTGTTGAAGATCAGCTGTCCACTTTTTTTTTTTTAAATAATCTTTTATTGTGTTTTAGGTGAAAGTTTACGTGACAAATTAGGTTCCCATTTAACAATTTTTGTACAAATTGTTCCATGACATTGGTTACATTTTTTCACAATGTGTTAGCATTCTCATTATTTCCATTCTGTTTGTTCTATTTTTATTAATCTACTTTCCCTGCCCCTACTTACCTTCTCATGTTTGCTTTAGGGTAAATGTTGACCATTTTTTCTCGTACAGTGGGCTGTTTAAGGAAGCACAGTACTCATGGGTGATATTGCTAATTTTATAAGCCAATCTTTTATTTAGATGAAAGGTGACCTCTGGGAGTGGCTTCAGTTCCAGGTTCAAAGCGCATTTTAGGCCAATAGTCTTGGGGGTTCTTCTGGTCTCTATCATTCAGTAAGTCTGGCCTTTTTTAAGGAATTTGAGTTTTGGTCTACATTTTTCTCCCATTCTATCCAGGATCTTCTATCGTGTGTCCCTGGTCAGAACATGCACCTACTTCTGAGAGAATCTGTGAGATGTTGTGTGGCCAGAGGCAGATTAATGTTAATACCAAGAAGTAAGCTCGATTTAAACTTTCAGTCCCTCCTTGCTCAGGCTGCTGCAGGTGCTGGGAGTTGATGGGAGTTGTATGGTGTTCTAGGTGAGCAGGGGAGGCCACTTTGCACCCAGAAGACATTTCTATGAAAGTATTTCTTATAAATTGTCTAAAGAGATTTCAGGAGAAAGGGGTCTGAATCTCCAAGCCTTTGGTAATTTACAGTGATTTATTTTCCCGTTCTAAATAAATACTCTTTTCCATAAGTAATTTTCATATTCCCAACTTTGAACCCCCAATTCCTCTTTTGCCTAAAAAATCATTGCCATAGAGTTGATTCCAACCCATAGCGACCCTAGAGGTTGGAGTAGAACAGCCCTATAGGGTTCCCAAGGAGTGTTTGGTAGATTTGAACTGCCAACCTTTTGGTTAGCAGCCATATCACTTAATCACTGCACCACCGGGGCTCAATCTTTCTATGTTTTAGGCCCACGAAAACTGGATCTGTCCTATATGTGCTGTTATTGATTACTGGTCACTAGAAAGCAAATTGTCCCAGTCTAAGACCTATTCTTAGCTATCTTTACATCTACATGCCCTCCTTGGTATCTTGATCATACCAAAAAAAAAAAAAAAAGCATAGTGACCCTGTAGCACAGAGTATTAGTAGTCTAATGCAATTGACTATGCAAAGGCATTCGACTGTGTGGATCATAACAAATTATGGATAACATTGCGAAGAATGGGAATTCCAGAACACTGAACTGTGCTCATGAGGAACCTGTACATAGATCAAGAGGCAATTGTTTGGACAGAACAGGGGGATACTGAGTGGTTTAAAATCAGAAAAGGTGTGTGTCAGGGTTGTATCCTTTCATCATACCTATTCAGCCTGTATGCTAAGCAAATAATCCTGGAAACTGGACTGTATGAAGAACAGCAGGGCATCAGGATTGGAGGAAGACTCATTAACAACTTGCATTATGCAGATGACACAAACTTGCTTGCTGAAAGGGAAGAAGATTTGAAGCACTTACTAATGAAGATCAAAGACCATAGTCTTCAGTATGGATTACACCTCCACATAAAACAAAATCCTCACAACTGGACCAATAAGCCACATCATGATAAATGGAGAAAAGATTGAAGTTGCCAAGGATTTCATTTTACTTGGATCCACAATCAACATCCATGGAAGCTGCAGTCAAGAAATAAAAAGATGCATTGCTTTGAGCAAATCTGCTGCATAGGACCTCTTTACAGTGTTGAAGAGCAAAGATGTCACCTTGAAGACTAAGGTACGCCTGACCCAAGCCATGGTATCTTCAATTGCATCATATGCATGTGAAAGCTGGATGATGAATAAGGGAGACTGAAGAAGAATTGACACCTTTGAATTGTGGTGCTGGTGAAGAATATTAAATATACCATGGACTGCCAAAAGAACAAACAAGTCTATCTTGGAAGAAGTACAATCAGAATGCTCCTTAGGAGCAAGGATGGCAAGACTGCGTCTTATATACTTTGGACCTGTTGTCAGTAAGCATCAGTCCCTGGAGAAGGACATCATGCTTGGCAGAGTACAGGGTCAGCAGAAAAGAGGAAGACCCTGAATGAGATGGATTGACACAGTGGCTGCAACAATGGGCTCAAGCATAACAATGATTTTAAGGATGGCACAGGACCGGGCAGTGTTTCATTCTGTAGTACATAGGGTCGCTATGAGTTAGAATGGACTCAACGGCACCTACCAACAACAACAATACAATTGAAACTTCAAGAATAATTAGTACGTACCTTCACTCAGAGTCCCCGAATAGTACAACGGGTTGACATGCTCAACTGCTAACCAGAAGGCTAGAGGTACCTCAGAAGAAAGGTCTGGTGATCTACTTCTGAAAAATCATCTATTGAAAACCTTATCCAAATTGGCAAATGTTGTATTATATGTACTTAATAAAAAAAAACAAAACCCTGTGGAGCACAATTCCACTCTGACACACATGGGATTGCCAGGAGTTGGAATCAACTCAATGGCACCTGGTAAAATCTCTAGTAGGAAGTTTGAGCTGAATATCAGGCCTAGATGGTAGGTGCTAAATGAATGAATTAATGAAATCATTTTTGTACATGTACGCAAGTGTGATTTGAGAGCACAGAGGTGCCACAAATCCCTATATTCTTGTTATTGAAACTGGAAGAAAAACAGTTGTCTTTCTGAAAACATAGAATCATCTGTTATCCTTTTTATACAGAACATTCTTGATCTTTTTCTTTCAAAAAGAACCCTTTGGCATTTAATTAACGTGTCTGAAATTATTTGTATTCTTTGCAGACTGACATCTATGATTTTTATAGATTTCCTTAGGCTTGAATGGTGCCATAAAAATGCATGTTAAAACCAATGACTGCCATGACAGAGAACACAACACGGAATCCCTGATGGAGCAGGAGAGCAATGGGATTCAGACCTCAAATTCTAGTAAAAAGACCAGACTTAATGGTCTGACTGAGACTAGAAGGACCCTGGAGGTCATCGTTTCCAGAACTTCTCTTAGTCCAAGACTGGAACCATTCCGAAAGCCAACTGTTCAGACAGGGATTAGACTGGACAATGGGATAGAAAATGATACTGGTGAAGAGTGAGCTTCTTGGCTCAAGTAGACACATGAGACTATGTGGGCAGCTCCTGTCTGGAAGGGAGATCAGAAGGCAGAGGGGGACAGAAGCTGGCTGAATGGGCACAGGGAATACAGGGTGGAGAGAGGGAGTGTGCTGTTTCAGTGGGGGGAGAGAAACTAGGAGTACATAGCAAGGTGTATTTAAATTTTTGTGTGAGAGACTGACTTGATTTGTAAACTTCCACTTAAAGCATAATAATAATAATAATAAAAGCATGTTAAGCCACCAAGACTCTGTCTCCAAAGGCCTTGGAATTGCCTGATAATGACAAATGAAACAGCTGCGGGAGGGGTGGCGAGGGGTCGGGGAGCTCACAAGATTCTGGGGTGTCTTTGGTGTACTGAAGCAGCTTTTGGAGATTTTTTAAAATAATTTTTATTGTGCTTTAAGCAAAAGTCTGCAAATCAAGTCAGTCTCTCCCACAAAAACTTATATACACCTAGCTACACACTCCCAATTACTGTCCCCCCAATGAGACAGCCCGCTCCCTCCCTCCACTCTCTCTTTTAGTGTCCATTTCGCCAGCTTCTAACCCCCTCCACCCTCTCATCTCCCCTCCAGGCAGGAGATGCCAACATAGTCTCAAGTGTCCACCTGATCCAAGAAGCTCACTCCTCACCAGCATCCCTCTCCAATCCATTGTCCAGTCCAATCCATGCCTGAAGAGTTGGCTTCGGGAATGGTTCCTGTCCTGGGCCAACAGAAGGTCTGGGGTCGTGACCACCGAGGTCCTTCTAGTCTCAGTCAGACCATTAAGTCTGGTCTTTTTATGAGAATTTGGGATCTGCATCCCACTGCTTTCCTGCTTCCTCAGGGGTTCTCTGTTGCGCTCCCTGTCAGGGCAGTCATCGGTTGTAGCCAGGCACCATCTAGTTCTTCTGGTCTCAGGCTGATGTAGTTTCTGGTTCATGTGGCCCTTTCTGTCTCTTGGGCAGCTTTTAGACATATTTAAACCTTTCCCCAGCCCCTGGGTGGTGCAAATGGTTAATGCCACTAACTGAGTCCACCCAGAGGGCTTTGAAGAAAGACCTGGTGATCTACTTCCAAAAAACCAGCCATCGAAAACCCTATGGAGCATAGTTCTACCCTGACGCACTTGGGGTCACCATGAGTTGGAGTTGACTTAAAGACAATTGGTAAGCCTTTCCCAATATTCTCCAAAAAGGAATTGTCAGGCCATGGTTATATTCTTCAGAAAATGCACTTCAGAAAAGGGCTGTGAGATGTGCGTTCATATCCTCACTTAGGAATGGCTTTGGACAAGCCACCTGGTATCTCCCATCCTCAGTTTTCTCTTCTACCTACCTCACAAGGTTATTGTGAAAGCTCTTTGGAGACACATTAAAGAAATCTTACTTTGCTGCCTCTGACCCAAGGGCTAACTGCTGAGCCAGATCAGAGGTTCCCAGGCTGGACTTGACTCCCATCACCCTGAGCCTACTTTTAAACATTTAAGTATGTTTCTGGGTAAAGCTTTCTGTTGGAAAACTGGTGGGAAATTGTTAAGTCAGCTGGGAACTTCGAAAAGAGGTAAAATAGATAGGACAAAGTATATAAAATAGCATAAATTATTTTACCTTAAAAATCTCCCCCCACCCCCCAGAGATTACCTAGTGTAACATTTTGGGGAAGATTACTTGAGATATCTAGTAACTCCGGGACATCTAAACTCATCTACTTTGCTGCTTCTAGTCACCACATTTCACTCTCAATCATAACTGTGAGTCAAGGAGATTTTCCTTCAGTTCAACTACCAGAATTCCAGAATTGTAGTCTTTTATATATGGACGGTAATGTACATTAATCACTTGTTCTATATTTAGGGAGTGGGGTAATGTTCTAACAGATACCTAAAATATGGAAGCGGTTTTGAAACTGTGAATGGGTAGAAGCTAAAAGAGTTTTAAGGTGCCTAAAAGTAAAAGTAGGAGCCCTGGTGGCACGGTGGTTAGGCGCTCTCTTGCTAACCAAAAGCTGGCAGTTGGAATCCACCAGCTGCTCCTTGGAAACCCTATGGGCAGTTTTACTCGGTAGGATAGGGTTGCCATGAGTTGGGATTGACTCGACAGTAACATGTTTTGTTTGGTTTAGTAGTAAAAGCCCAGCTTTCCTTGAAGAGACTGTTGGTGGGATTATGGATGTCAAAGGCAATTCTGATGAAGGCTCAGAAGGAAGTGAGGAGGGCTGTAACACCAGAGACGGTGCAGATGGCCAGAAGCAGTGGGAGAGAACCAGCAGCAGCAGAACCAGGGGATCGGCATGAGATGGTGTGGGAGCCGACCCACAGAGCAACAGAGCTGACTGCCTTCCTGGTGGGGTGGGGTGCCTCCAGCACTTACTGGTGTAGCTAGGCTTACAACCCACAGAGCAAGACAACTGAGTGCTTTCTGGCAGAGGTTTACTAGTAGAGTGTGGTGCCTCCAGGCACTTATCGGTAGAGCTAAGGAGCTTTGTAACACTTGCCCCAGCAGGGCAGAGGCTGGCCAGCCCAAGAGGCCTGAGGGGCCAAGGGGCCAAGAGGCCAAGAAACCAGGAAGCAGAAGCTGAAAAGACAAGAAGGACAGGAAGCAGAGCTGCCTCATTCTCAAAAGGTAGAGCCACAACTCTGGGGTCTTAAAGAGTGGAACCACAGCCTGCTGGGGTCTCAAAGGGTGGTGCCACAGCCTCCTAGGTTTCGAAGAGTCAGATCTTCACCAACTCAGTTCCAGAGTGTGGGGCTGCTGTTCACAAGTGCCAGGGAGATGGGGCCAGATCTGCTGCTCAAAGCTGAGGGAGAGAGGGTGCCATGCCCAAGAGGCAGAAGAACAGAGCCTGCCAGGGTGCCCTTCCAGTAGAGCTGGAAGGCAGAGATGAAGCCCAGGACTGAGGGGCCTCTACCCAGAATCCAGAGAGTGTGGCCAACATCCAGAGTCTGGAGGGCAGGGCCATCGTCTAAAGGGTCTCCAGGAACAGAGGATCGTTTTTCAAGCCTTGAGAGCTAATGTAATATGTTCTTCTGATTTGCTTGGTGCCTGTTATCCCTTCTTTCCCTCCAATTTCTCCCATTTTTAATGGAAATGTCTACCTTGTGCCTGTTCCACCATTATACTTTTGAAGCAGATAACTTGTATTCTAGATTTCACAGATGAAGAAGGATATTACCCCAGGATGGAATTTGGACCTAGAGTTGATTTAAGACTTTTCTGATGATATGATTGGGTACCTGTGTTTTACATGTGGCAAGGACTGAATTTTTGGGAGCCAAAGGGTGGATTGTTGTGGATTGAATTATGTCCACCCAAAATATGTGTCAACTTGGCTAGCCCATGATTCCCAGTATTGTGTGGTTGTTCTCCATTTTGTGATCTATTTATCCTATGTGTTGTAAATCCTCTATGATGTTAACAAGGCAGGATTAGAGGCAGTTATGTTAATAAGGCAGGGTTCAATCTACAGAATTAGGTTGTATCTTCAGTCAATCCTTTTTGAGATATAAAAGAGAGAAGTGAGCAGAGAGGAGAGGGACCTCATGCCACCAAGAAAGAAGTGCCAGGAGAGGAGCACGGCCTTTGGACTGGACCTGGGGTTCCTGTGCTGAGAAGCTTCTAGACCACAGGAGATTTTTGACAAAGGCCTTCTCCCAGAGCCAACACAGAGAGAAATCCTTCTCTTGGAGCTGATGCCCTGAATTTGGGCTTCTAGCCTACTAGAGTGAGAGAATTTCTCTTTGTTAAAGCTATCCACTTGTGTATTTCGGTTATAGCAGCACTAGATAATTAAAGCAATATTTGACACATACATATAAAGCTGAAAGAATCGAGACGGATTGTTCCGGGTCGCAAACCCAGGCCTCCAAGAGGTAGGAGATGATGTGGTCTCGTATGTGTCAAGGAGCCAAGTTGTGACTAGGAGCAGTGAGATATATTGTTGTTGTTAGGTGCTGTCAAGTTGGCTCCAACTCATAGCCTACGTATAACAGAAGGAAACATTGCCCAGACCTGTGCCATCTTCATGATTGTTGGTATGTTTGAGTCCATTGTTTTGCCCATCATGTCAATCCATCTCATTGAGTGTTTCCCTTGTTTTCACTGACTCTCTACCGACCGTGGTGCTCTTCTCTCTGGGTTGGTCCCTCCTGATAACATGTTCAAACTAAGCTACATGAAGTTTCACCATCCTTGCTTCTAAGGAGCATTCTGCCTGTATTGCCTTCAAGACAGGTTTGTTGATTCTTCTGGAAGTCCATGGTATATTCAATATTCTTTGCCAATACCATAATTCAAATGCATCAATTCTTCTTCAGTTTTTCTTTTTCATTTTGTTGAAGGACTTACTGATAGAGATCAAAGACTACAGCCTTCGGTGTGGATTACACCTCAATATAAAACAAAAATTCTCACAACTGGACCAAGAAGCAACATCGTGGTAAACAAAATATTATTGAAGTTGTCAAGGATTTCATTTTATTTAGATCAAGGATCAGTGCCCCTGGAATCAGCAGTGAAGAAATCAAATGACATATTGCATTGGGCAAATCTGCTGCAAAAGACCTGTTTAAAATCTTAAAAAACAAGGATGTCACTTTGATGACTAAAGTGTGCCTGACCCATGCCATGATATTTTCAATAGCACCATATGCATGGGAAATCTGGAGCAGTGAGAACCTACCTTTTCGTCTTGTGGGTCCCCCAAAACCCACTGCAGTCGAGTTGATTCTGACTCACAGCGACCCTACAGGACAGAGTAGAACTGCAGCATAGACTTTCCAAGGAGCGCCTGGTGGATTCAAACTGCCAACCTCTTGGTTAGCAGACATAGCACTTAACCACTACGCCACTAGCGTTTCCGCCATGTGGGTCAACAGGACAAAAATAAAAAATTTATGAAAATGAAGTGAAAGCAGTTTGAGTCAAGTGGGAAAAAAAGGATATTCTTACTCCTTAGATTCCTCTCCTTATTGTTCGAAGAATATAAAGGAGGAAATTGTCACTGCTTTTCATTTAGATGAAATGTTAATGTTAGAACAAGTTAGCTAGCAATGCTAAAGCACTTTTCTTGTTTTTCATCCTGAACTCTTAGGTGGGGGCCATGGCTGGTATCCAGACAGCCAGATAAGCCCAAGAGGCTCAAGTTGCTCACCATGCTTTATCTCAGTGGTTCTCAAAGGGTGTTTCCTGAACTAGCCCAGCAGCAAGTGAACCCCACCCTATTCCTACCTAATCAGAAACTCTGGAGGTGGGGCCAGCAAATTGGTTTTTAACAAGCCCTCCAGGTGATTCTGACACATGCTTAAACTTGAGCACCATTGCTTTATAGATGCTTAGTCATTAAGCTAATTATGGCCATATTGAGTCAAAAGGGATTTTAGAATACAGATTTTTTTTTTTATGTTTAAGTCTTATACAGAAGGTTTGTATCTGTGACCCTTTCTCTAAACGAGTGTAGGAGTTCTCTGATAAAAACTCAAAGTGCCCTGTGAGAATTGTCGTAAGTAAACCAGGTGCCATCAAGTAGATTCCCACTCATAACAACCTCATATGTATCAGAGTTGGACTGTTCTGGGCTTCAAAGGGTTTTCAATGCTGGTTTTTCGGAAATAGATTGTAAGGCCTTTCTTCCAAGGTGCGCTTGGGTAAACCTGGACCTCCAAACTTTCTGTTAGCTGCTGAGTGTGTTAACCATTTGTACCACCCAGGACTCCTGTGTTGTAAATACTGGACCTATAAAAGAGATTATGAGAATAGAATTGTCAAAGATGGCCAAAGATAATTATGGTTTACTAAAACTATGCATGAAACACATTGAGAATGTTATTATAAAGCATAGTATCCTTTTGAATGTGGAGAATATTTGAACTTGTTGGACAATAAAAGACCTTAGCAATGTAAAGGAGAACATACCTGAAAAGAAGGCACAACAAAACTCAGAAAAGGAGAACAGGGGAGAGGTATTCATAGGAGAGAAGCTGTGCACAGGCTGCCAAACTATGCCAAGTTGGCTACTCCAGTCCAACACTGACCAGGAATTCTAAAATGATTTTGCTGGAGGGAGTGAGAGGGCATATGGGGACCCAGAACTTCTAATTACACTTTCAATTAGGGTACTTACACATTTAGGTTTAAGTTTTGCTGCATATTATACAGAGAATCCAATAGAACAGTCGCTTAAACAAGATAGTAATTCATTTATCATTCATGTAATAGAAATCTGGAGGTGGTAGCCAAGAACTGGTGTGGCAGCTCCATTGTCATCAGGAACCTAGACTTCTTCTGTCTTTTTCCCCCACTATTCTGTTTTTTTTTTTTTTTTTTTATTCTGGCTTAGGAAATCCTGGTGGCGTAGTGGTTAAGTGCTACGGCTGCTAACCAAAGGGTTGGCAGTTCGAATCTGCCAGGTGCTCCTTGGAAACTCTATGGGGCAGTTCTACTCTGTCCTATAGGGTCGCTATGAGTCAGAATCGACTCGAAGGCGCTGGGTTTGGTTTTTTTTTTTTTTGGTATTCTGGCTTATGGCTTCCATTCTCAATGATTTCCTCATGGTCCAATAGGGATGCAGGAGCTCCAACCATTGCATCTGTTCCAGGCTATGGAAAGGTCGAGGAGCAGAAGTGCAAAATAGCAAGAGGGCACGTGTCCCGTTTGAGCCATATTTCATTAAACAGCCTTCTTGGAAATCTCATATATTTAGTTGGCCGGAATTTAGTTACAATGCCCACTGCAATCGAGTCAATTCTGACTCATGGTAACCCCATAGGGTTTCCAAGGCTGTAAATCTCTATGGAAGCAGACCGCCACATCTTTCTCCTACAGAGCCGCTGGTGGTTTCGAACTGCTGACCTTGTGATTAGCAATTGATTGCTTTAACCACTGTCCCACTAGGGCTCCTTTTAATTACATTGACCATTCCTAATTGTAAAGGAGCCCTTAGAAATCTAGTCTGGGTGTTAACACTGCATATATAAATTTAGATTCTCTTCTTAATGGAGCAAGGGGAAAATGAACATCAGGTGTCAATGAGAAGCCTCTGCCACAGAGTCCTTATTTAATCTGATTGCCCAATGTGCCCTGAGATGCCACATTGCCAAAGTTAGTCTATGTTTTGCCTTTCTGTGGGTCTTATCTTCCTCGTTTCAAAAATAGGATTAATCTAGAGACATAATGAGAATAGAAAGTGATTGCAAAGATCAATGCATTATATAAATGCAAAGATGTACAAAAGTGAACGAACAACTGTTGTTGTTAAGTGGCGTCGAGTCATTTCCAACTCATAGTGACCCTATGTGCAACAGAAAGCAACACTGCCCGGTCCTGCACCACCCTCACCATCGCTGTTATGCTTGAGCCCATTCTTGCAGCCGCTGTGTCAATCCACCTGGTTGAGGGTCTTCTTTGCTGACCCCCTACTTGAGCAAGCATAATGTCCTTCTCCAGGGACTGATCTCTCCTGATAACATGTCAAAGGATGTGAGGCATGGTCTCACCATCTTTGTTTCTAAGGAGCATTCTGGTTGTACTTCTTCCCAGACAGATTTGTTTGTTCTCTTGGCAGTCCATGGTATATTCGATATTCTTTGCCAACACCACAGTTCAAAGGCGTCAATTCTTCCTTGGTTTTCCTTATTCATTGTCCAGCTTTCACATGCATATGAGGCAATTGAAAACACCATGGCTTGCGTCAGGTACCTTAGTCTTCAAGGTGACATCTTTGCTTTTCAATACTTGAGGACGTCTTTTGCAGCAGATTTGCCTAATGCAATGTATTATGTGATTTCTTGACTGTAGATTCCATGGGTGTCGATTGTGGATCCAAGTAAAATGAAATCCTTGACAACTTCAATCTTTTCTCCATTTATCATGATGTTGTTTATTGGTCCAGCTGTGAGGATTTTTATTTTTTTTATGTCGAGGTGTAATCCATACTGAAGGCTGTACTCTTTGATCTTCATCAGTGAGTGCTTTAAGTCCTCTTCAGTTTCAGCAACCAAGGTTGTGTCGTCTGCATAGCACAGGTTGTTAATGAGTCCTCCTCTAATCCTGATGCCTTGTTCTTCTTCATGTAGTCCAGCTTCTCAGATTATTTGCTCAGCATACAGATTGAATAGGTATGGTGAAAGAATACAAGCCTGACACACACCTTTCCTGATTTTAAACCACAGAGTATCTCCTTGTTCTATTCAAACGACTGCCTCTTGATCTAGGTACAGGTTCCTCATGAGCACAGAGTGGTCTAGAATTCCTGTTCTTTGCAATGTTATCCATAATTTGTTATGATCCACACAGTCCAATGCCTTTGCATAGCCAATAAAACACAGATAAACATCTTTCTGGTATTCTCTGCTTTCAGCCAGGATCCATCTGACATCAGCAATGATATTCCTGGTTCCAGGTCCTCTTCCAAATCCAGCTTGAATTTCTGGCAGTTTCCTGTTGATAGACTGCTGCAGCTGTTTTTAAATGATCTTCAGCAAAATTTTACTTGCATGTGATATTAATGATATTGCTAAATAATTCTGGCGTTCTGTAGGATCAACTTTCTTAGGAATAGGCATAAACATGGATTTCTTCCAGTTGGTTGGCCAGGTAGCTGTCTTCCAAATTTCTTGGCATAGACTGGACAAAAGGATTGTTTACCTAGCTCCAAATGTCTAGAAGAGGGATATTCTTAAGAGGGGATTTCAGCCTCTACTAAATGAGAGTTTTTTCCCTTAGCATTTAAGTCTCTCCCTGGGATGTGAATTAATCCCCTTTGGGTCGCCGAGAGACGTGGTTGCACAGTAGTTAAACCTTTGGCTGCTGACCGAAAAATGGGTGGTTGGAACCCGCCAACCACTCCGTGGGAGAAAGATATGGCAGACTGCTTCCATAAAGATTACAGCCTTGGAAACCCTATGGATCAGTTGTACTCTGTCCTATAGGGTCATTATGAGTTGGAGTAAACTCAATGGCAATGGGCTTCATTTTTATTTTTTTTTAGTTTTGAAAAAATGAATAGGCATTAAAGATGTCTAAGAAATAGTATTAACTTTTTAGACATCGTGTAATTTGCGTACTTTAAATTTCCCTCATAATAACTGGTGTTCTTTGTTTTTAAAAATCGTTATAGTAAAACATCGACATTGCAAGGTTTGAACCAAAAAAAAACCGAACCAAACCCACTGCTGTCGAGTCTATGACCAACTCATAGCGACCCTATAGGTTTGAACAGTACTGCTTCATATGGCGCAGTGTTTAGGAGCTATAGCCCCTAACTGAAAGGTGAGCAGTTTGAATCTACCAGCTGCTCCTTGGAAACCCTGTGGGGCAGTTCTACTCTGTCCCATAGAGTCGCTATGAGTCAGAATCAACTCGACAGTAACGAGGTCTTTTTTTTTGGGGGGGGTAATATGCTATGGAATTTTCATATTTCATTCATTCACTCAGTAATCATTTATTAATTCCCCATTAGGTGTTGGGCACTGGGGTTTCAGCCCTAGACACAAAACACCAGGTTCCTTCCGTTGTGGAGCTTCTGTTATACTGCAGGTAAGGAGGGGGCAGTGCTGAGCGAGATAGACCATAAACAAATACATGAACAAGACAGTCTCCGGTTGCGGTAAGTGCTATGAAGGGCAGAAGGAGAGAGCGGTAGAGTGCGACTGAGAGGGAGGGGCTGCTGTAGAAGGGGAACTTCTCATTGAGACAAAGCCATTGACAAACGCACAGTTTACAAAGTGCACTTATATTTCACAGATGTGCGTTTCTAAAAAAAAAAAAAATTCAGTTTTAATTGCAAACGTTCTCTCTCCTGTTACACAAATGACAAAGATACTGTTTTATTTAAATCAGCTAAAGATAACAGATTCAGAAAAAGTATTAAAGATTTGATTGTCTGCAATATTAGATTTATTTTGAAACACAAACAGCTCCTAGTAGGAGCAGCTTCAGAATAAAACAATTCAGACACTGCTCTTGTTTATTCCCTACACTAAAAAAAAAAAAATTTTTTTTTTTTTTTTTTTTTACCTCTAAACCCAACCCAGTGCCCTCGAGTCGATTCCGACTCATAGCGACCCGATGAGTTACCTCTGGGAAGTGGAATATTTGAGTAATCTCACTGGACTATTACAGTATAATGTAGCAGCAAACTGGCAAGGAAGGAATATGCAGGGGAATTTTGTCATAAAAATGAACTCTAATTGTTCTTTCAAAAAACCTGTTTTATATTTACGATTCATGATCTTGTAAAATCACACATGTGCAAGGGAAAAAAGTTGACATCTGCCAGGAGCAATATAAATTTGATTAGAAGTTTCAGTGGCTAACCTGTTGCTGTTGAGTCCAACTCATAGTGACCCTTTAGGACAGAGCTGAACTGCCCCATAGAGTTTCTAAGAAGCAGCTGGCAGATTCAAACTGCCAACCTTTTTGTTAGCAGCTGTAGCTCTTAACCACTATGCCAACAGGCTTTCCAAAACCTGTTGTCGTTGAGCTGATTCCTACTCAGAGGGACCCTATAAGACAGAATCGAACTGAACTGCCCCCTATGGTTCCCAAGGAGTGCCTAGTGGATTCAAACTGCCGACCTTTTGGTTAGCAGCCAGTAGCTCTTAACCACTACACCACCAGGGTTTCCTACCACTACTCCGCCAGGGTTTCCTTTCAGTGGCTACATCCCCTTTTTTCATCCAGTGTTTATAATTGGCTTCCTCATAAGCATGAGTGCTGCTCCTCTGGTTATGTGAATTTAAAACACACATGACTGACTTCAGGTTTTATCCCGGTAGACCATAATCACATCATTAACTGGAGCCAAGTGCTTTTGTATCTCTTCAGAATTTGAGGGGTTGAAATTCTTGAGAGAGAATAACAAAACATATGGGGAAGGAAGAAGCCATCAGTGAGATGGTTTCACCGCAGGATGATACGACGTTAATTTAGAAGCCTGTGAACTTTGAAAAATATGCAAGCATGCATGAGTAATACAGCGCAGAATCCGGACTCAGACAGGAAATTTAGCCTCCGAAAGTGAAGCATAAACAGAAGGAGGCGGGGGTGGAGTGAAGGGAGGACTGGAGACTGAGAGGCGTGTTGGAACTTAATGATCTCTAGGTCCCATCTGGAGTCCCCGGACAGTGCCAACGGTGAACACACTCAACTGCTAGAAAGGCTGGCAGTTCGAGTCCACCCAGAAGTGCCTCAGAAGAAAGGCCTGGTTATCTGCTTCTGAAAACGCAGCCACTGGCAACCCTGCTGAGCACAGCTCTTTTCTGACACACTCGGGGTCAGTGGGGGACTGACAGCAAAGGGCACGGGACACTTCCGGGGCTGTTTGTGTCATCATTGGGATGATGTTTGTATACATTTAAGTTCGTTGAGTCGCACACTTAAACTTGGGGAATTTTATTGTATGTGAAATAAAACCCTGAAAACCAAACCCCTTGCCGTCCGGTGGTTTCTGACTCAGAGTGACCCTATGGGACAGAGGAGAACGTCCCATAGGGCTTCCAAGGAAGGACGGGTGGATTTCAGCTGCTGATCTCTTGATTGGCAGGCAAGCTCTTAACCACTGCACCACCAAGGCTCCCTGTAAAATAAAGCTGAGCAAAAAAAACCTCAAAAAATGTACAAAAACCCCCTAAAATATAGCTTTCAATTTTCCAGTTGGATAGTTCAGATAGTTCAATGATTTCACATGTCAGAAGCAAGAGTTAATTCCCAAACTCAGTAAACATATATTTGTTGCGTACCTACTACTATGTACAAGGCAATTTTCTAGGTGCTGAAGAAAAAAAAAAATTTTTTTTTTTGAGGATACGGCCTTGAAGAAGACAAAGACTGTCCCTACCCTCATGAAGCTTAGACTTCAAGGACAAATTATACCCTTAGGTTTGGAGTTACAAAAGGGGTTAGTGCGGGATGCTGTGGGGAGTGCGACTGAGCTGAGGTGGGGAGTCGGGGAGGGGTTAGGAGAAGGGCTTTAAGTTGTGTAAATACCTGACGGTCTTTTCTTTTTCAGTTTTCAAACACACACAGAAGCAAACACAGCGTCCCCGTATCTGAAGACCATGCCCCCGACCCAGTGACCAGTCAGGTGGCTTGATCAAGGTGTCTAGGTGACAGGTGACTGTGACCAAAGCCGGCCCTCTGGCCTCACCATCTGCAAGACACGGTGTTCACCTGGCCCAATGACCAAGTGGATGCTTCCACGGCCCCGGGGGGGCGCGGCTTTGACTTCGGACTCGTCAGCCCTGCGTCCGTTTAGCTCCGGGAGCACGCTAATCCTTCACCTAGGCCACCTGGCCGGCACCTTTAGGTCCCTTCCCAGAGTGCAGGCCTGGTGGGAGAAGACTCAGGACTGCGCGATGGCCCCGCCCACTCGGTGACTCCGCCCACTCGGTGGCTCCACCCACAAGGGCCCGAAGAGGCTGCCGGCTGGGGGCGGAGACGCGTTGAGGGAAGCTGGTTGGCTGCCCCTGAGGGAGCCGCGTGGGGGAGCGGGGCGGAGCCTGAGGGGGGCGGGGCTTGCGGGGGCGGAGGGCCCGGCGCCGGCTGGGGAAATGGGTGCCCGGCCGGCCTGCGGGCGCCGGGGGCGGGGAAAGCTCCCGCTTAGCTGCGCGCCGGGGGGCCAGCCCCTCCTTCCCTCCCTTGCGCTGGGCTGAGCCGGGAGGCTCAGAGCACCCTGCCTGGCTTTGGGGAGGCAGCTGCCGAAGAAGGAACATGGCGCTCGTAGGCAACGGCGCGGAGCTGGACGCAGACGAGGTAGTGACCCGCGGGGAGCGCGGGCCGGGGTCCGGAGGGAGGGGCGAGCCCGGCGGGGCGGCCGAGGTCCCGCCCCCTGGCCCCCAGCCTTGGACAGGAAGGGCCGGGGCTGCGGTGGGGGCCCCCGACTGGGAGGCTCTGACCCCGCGGGAGTGAGGAGAGGGCTCCGCGGGGACCGCGCGACGCGGGGTCTTGGGGGTGCGGGGCCCGCGTCCATGGGCCAGTGGGTGAGAGCCAGCGGGCGGAGCGGGGACCGCAGCCCCGAGGCGTCAGAGCCCTTCCGGACCTGGAGTCTGACCCCGAAGTGCCGACACTGCCTCCGGGGCTGTGTGGATGCGTCCCTCCACCTGGGACTCTCACCTTCCGTGGAAGTTCCCTAGTGGCAGAACCGAAAGGCTTAACAACCGCTGAGAGAAGCGGGACAGAGGGAGGATGAGGGAGCCGAGGGGTATCTGCGAGGGGCTGCCGACGGGTCGGGGACTAGAACCCAGGAAGCGATGGTGCCTCCTCTCCACCGCGCCCGGCCCCTTCCCCAGGCGGGTTCCCCAGAGGTCGGCGTGGCCACAGGAAAGGCGCTTTCAGAACCGACTGTGGCCTCCTCCGACCCTACTGCAAGTGACTGACCATTTCCTCCTGCCGCGGCGCGCGGGACCTGTTGATTTACCGACTGTGCCTTCAGCACTTGGCACCTTGGGGGAGAGCGCTGTTTCCTGCGCTTGACGCCGAGGCGAGGGCTCCCGCGGCGGCAGCCAGTGCTGCTGCCATTTTACCTGACATACTTGACAAGTCGCTGTGGAGGAAGCTTGGTTTCCACTGATGCAATAGAGGACCATCTGGGGGAGGTGGGTTAAAATTCCTGTCCATCTCGTTAATACCAGGAAACTCCTGACCATGAACACTGTGCTTCAAATGTGGGCCTTAAAATAAAAACAAAAAGCCACTATACTTCCTTTACATGACTGGCAGACAAGAGGCAAGTCAGGTTGCCCAGAAACTTCCTTGACAGACTGCCCCTTGCGTTGGGGAACCCAAGACCATAGACCAATGAAGTAGATTGCGTTCAGTTGCATCTATTTATTGTTGAAATTTTAAAACTACGCATAAAGGCAAAAGATGAAATAGCATATCTGTTGCTATTTTCATCTGTGACAACCTTTCTTTATTTATAGCTTTAGGCTGTCTTTTTGGTATGACTTGGAGTTGCTCTTCCCTCCTGCCTTAGCTTGTTCTCTGTCATCTAGGTAGTAATACTTTCACTGTGCTTTCACCATACATTCACTCCCCTGCTCCAAAGATCTTATGGCTCCCTGCTGTATATTAAAGGTCACACCATACACAGAAGAAAGGCCTGGCAGCCTGCTTCCGTAAAGATTACAGCCCAGAAAACCCTATGGAGCAGTTGGACTCTGACACATGGGATTACCATGAGTCAGAATTCACTAGTTAGCAACAGGATTGGTGTTTTTTTTGTTTTGGTTGTGTAGTAAAGAGTCCCTGGTGGTGCAAATAGTTATGCACTTGGCTACTAAAAATTAAATATCCATGTACTTGGCATTCAAGTCTCACTACATTATGGTCTCAATCTGATGTGCCGGTCTTCTCCCCACCTGCTCCCCTTGATATAACCATTTAGTGTTATTATGACCATATTTATTATAAGTGAGGAAATGAGACTGAGAGTACCTAGTAGAAGAATCAGATTTTTGAACCCCTGGTCTGCTTGTTGCAAAAGATTTGGTATGCCTAAAACTATATTTATTGTCCCAAACAAGACATTGTTGAGAGAAATGGGGATGCTATTGATAACTAACCCCCAGACGATAGGTATAAACTAGGACTCGGTGGCACCTGACAACAACAACAACAGGACTACCCTGGGCACACTGGGAATATGGTCACCTTAGCTATTCTCACTGTCTGTGAGATGAACCACAGTATGGAGATGCATTAGCTGGAGGGAAGGGTTCTAGTTCTGTGGGGGAAGTTAGATTTCAGAGCAGCAGGGCGCCTAGCACACAGACACTTGGTAAATATTTGTTGGATGAATAAATAACTGCAGAAAAGATGTTAGTAAATTTAGCTTTCGGTTTTTGCCATACCTTTCCTTTATTTATTCAGTAAGTATTAGGCTCCTGTTACGTGGTAGAAGCTATACTAGTCCTAGGAGTTCATTGAACAAAGCACAAAGAATATTTTGTTCATGCCAAATCCACTTTTGCCCCTCATGGTGAAGCCGTTTCAGTTGGTGTAAATTTAGCTCCTGTGCCCAAACCTGCTAAGTGCATTAGAAAGAGAAAACATGGTTTTGGGTCTTTAGGGTCTGGGTAAGGGGGATAATGACATGTGTATGGGAACTCCAGAAAAGAGCTCAAGGCACAGTAAGCAAGTGAGAAGTAGTACATGGTTAGACTGCATATCCTTGACTGATTTGTAGAAAGTCCCTAACTCTAAACGGCCTGAAGAGCTCTATTCATGAGCGAACAGGATCCTGGTCTTCAATTTTTACCTAGTGCGTGAAAGTAAAATTGTTTATTTGAGGTGGGAAGCTTTTGAAATACTTGAGAGTTTTATAGTCTTTATGGCCATTATTTGATATTTTTGGGAAGTAAAAGAGGACAAAGTGGTGTAGTGGGAAAATAGTAGGCTGGAAATTAGATGAACTTGGCTTTTAGCTCTGTCACAGACTTGCCCCATAGCCATTCATTTGTTCATGTGTGCAAACATCTGACTGTCTTTGCGTGCCAAGCCCTGTGTTAGCCTGCGGACGCAACAGTGAACCAGACAGACAAGATCCCTCCATGACTAGTGACTGTGATTGAGCAAGCCTCTCAGCCTCTGAGGGCTCTTTCAGTTGCCTCATCTGAAAAATGAGGTGGCGGGGCTGGATAAGCCCGAAGTGTTCTTTCAGCTCTAAAAGTCTATATTTTTTTTTAAGGGAGGGAGCCCACCACTGTGGGAGAAAGGCTGATAATATGGGAATGACTTTTCTTTCAAAGTGCCTAAGGGGATGAAGCCTTAGGGGAGCTCACAAAGCAGGTATGAGGCGGGGTGTTTTCTTAGGTTAAAAAAAAAAAAATTTTTTTTTAAGTGCTGGGAGGGCAAATGTAGAAGCATAATGGTTAGAGCTTGCATTTTCAATGGGAGCAAAAATTGGTTCTCAGGGGCAAAAAATCTTAGATATTATAATGGTTTGTGACCCTCCAAAACTCAAATCATTGAAATCTTTTCTTAGCTTATAAATTTCTCTCATTGGATTTTCTTGGGTGTTACATGAACAACGTTGACGTTGCGTTCACAAAAGATACATAAAATGTATACAAGGCAAGTTCTGCAGACCTGTAGTGAATAGAGGACTGTGATTGGAGGACTTTTTCTTATTTATTTATTTTTTAAATAATTTATTTTATTTTTGTTGTTGAGAGTAAACACAGTAGAACGTACACCAATTTAACAGTTTCTACCTGTACAATTCAGTGATATTGATTACATCCTTCAAGTTGTGCAGCCATTCTCACCCTTGTTTTCTGAGTTGCTCCTCCTTCATTAACATGAACTCACTGCCCCCTTAGTTTCCTATCTTTTGAATTGCTGTTGTCAGTTTGATCCCACACAGATAGATCTTAAAAGAGCACAATGCTCAGGGCATACGTTCTTTAGGAGTTAAGCTAAACTATTGTTGGTTTTAAGAAGACTCCCAGGGATATTTTTGGTTTAAGGTTTATGGTTTAAAGATTATCTCAGGGCAATAGGTTTCTTGGTTCATTCAGCCTCCATGGCTCCAGAAAGTCTGGATTCCATGAGAATTTTAAATTAGAGGACTTTTCTTGGTATTGCTTGATCTTGAAGTCATTTCTTGATTGATGACCTCTACATCCTTATGGACTGGCATTGGCTGCCTTATGGATACTGCTAATATTTGACCCTCAGGGCTTTTTTGTGTGACTTGAATTTTGTGAATTAAATACATATAGTTTCTATTTTATTATTTAATTCTACCAAAGTTTTTCAACCCATAAGTAATTATATCTAGTGCTGTAAAGAGAAAATATCAACAGTATCTGAATGAATGTCAAGCAGCTAGCTAATAGTTATTTTTTCATATGAAATAAAAGTTTATTTTTATTTTTTATTTTACTTTAGATGAGCATTTACAGAGCAAATTAGTTTCTCATTAAACAGTTAATACACCTTGTTTTATGACATTGGTTGCCAACCCTACAACATATCAACACTCTTCCCTTCTTGACCTTGGGTTCCCTGTTACCAACTTTCCTGTCCCCTTCTGCCTGCTTGTCCTTGCCCCGGGGCTGGTGTGCCCCTGTAGTCTCGTTTTGTTTTATGGGCCTGTCCAATCTTTCACTGAAGGGTGAACCTCAGGAGTGACTTCTTTACTGAGCTAAAAGGGTCTCTGGGGGCCATACTCTTGGGGTTTCTCCAGTCTCTGTCAGACCAGTAAGTCTGGTCTCTTTTTGTGAGTTAGAATTTTGTTCTATATTTTTCTCCAGCTCTGTCTGCGACCTCTATTGTGATCCCTGTGAGAGCATTTGGTGGTGATAGACAGGCACCATCTCATTGTGCTGGACTCAGTCTGGTGGAGGCTATGGTAGTTGTGCTGTCTTGATCCTTTGGACTAATTTTTCCTTTGTGTCTTTTAGTTTTCTTCATTCTCCCTTGCTCCCGACAGGGTGGGACCAGGGGAGTATCTTAGATGGTTGCTCACAAGCTTTTAAGACCTCAGAGGCTACTTATCAAAGTAGGATGTAGAACCTTTTCTTTATAAACTATGTTATTCCAGTTGAGCTAGGTGTCCCCCAAGACCATGGTCCCCAGCCCTCAGCACTGAAATTCAGTCCCTCACGGAGTTGGGATGTGTTTGTGAAGTTCCATGACTTTGCCTTGGCCAAGTTGTGCTGACTTTCCCAGTATTGTGTACTGTTGTACCCATAATGAAAGTTACCACTTACCTAAGATGTTTATTTAGTGTTTTTCCCTCCTCACCCCTCCCCTCCCTAGCAACCATCAAAGATTGTTTCTGTGTGTAAACCTGAAACAGAAGTTAATTTCACTAAAAATAACTTTTAATTTTGATGAAAAAATAACAGCTTTAAATGTTTTTTTAAAAATCAATTTAACCGGTTGTTGTGGCATCAATTCTGACACATGGTGACCCCAAGTATGCCAGGGTAGAACTGTGCTCCATAGAGTTTTCATTGGCTGATTTTTTTGGAAGTAGATTGCCAGGCCTTTCTTCCAAGGCACCTCTCAATGGACTTGAACCTGCAACCTTTGGTTAGCAGCCAAGCATGTTAATCATTTGCACCACCTAAGGACTCCAGAAACTCTCCAATGGGAGGGGGGCGATAATGAACAAAAGCTGAAGACTTAATATTGTTAAGATGTCAGTAGTACCAAAGCGATTTATAGATTCAACACAGTACCAATCAAAATTCCAACAGCTTTCTTCCTCAACTTTAGATGGAATGGTAAGAGGCCCTGAATAGCTAAAGCAGTGTTGAAAAAGAAGAACAAAGGAGGAGGACTCACATTTCCTGATTTCCAAACATACTGTACAGGTATAGTAATCAAAACAGCCCAGTACTGGTATAACAATAAACACATAGACCAATGGGACAGAATTGAGAGTCCAGAAATAAACTCACACATATGGTCAGCTGATTTTTGACAAGGGTGCTAAGTCCATTCAATGGGGAAAGAAGAGTCTATTTAATCAGTGGTGCTGGGAAAATTGGATTTCCACATGCAGAAAAATAAAATAGGATCCATTGTTCACACCATACACAAAAACAAATTCAAAATGGATTAAGGACCTAAATGTTCCAACTAAAACCATGAAGTTCTCCTTAGAAGAAAAAGCAGGGGCAATGCTGTCAGGCCTCACTTTCAACAATGAGTTATCTAATATAGTAACAACAGCACAAACAGCAAAAGACAAAATAAATAAATGGGACCTGTCTTAGTTATCTAATACTTGCTTACCGCAAGTAAGGTGACTTTAACAAACAGAAGTTTACTGTCTCACAGTTTAGGAGGCAACAAGTCTGAATTCAGGGTGTCAGCTCTAGGGGAAGGCTTTCGTTCTCTGTCAGTTCTGGGGGAAAGTCCTTGTCATTAATCTTCCCCTGGTCTAGGAGCTTCTCAGTGCAGGGACCCTGGGTCCAAAGGACACATTCTGCTCCTGGTGCTACTTTCTTGGTGGTATGAGGTCCCTCTCTCTCTTTCTCTGCCCACTTCTGTTTTATATGTCAAAAGAGATTGACTCAAGATACAACCTAATCTTGTAGATTGAGTCCTGCCTCATTACAAACTGCCTTTAATCCTGTCTCATTAACATCACCGAGATAGGATTTACAATGCACAGGAAAATCACATCAGATGACAAAATGGACAGTCATACAATACTGGGAATTATGGTTTAGACAAGTTGACACACTTTTGGGGAACACAATTCAGTCCATACCAGCACCTCACAAAAATTAAAAAGTTTTGTTTATCAAAAGACTTTACAAAAAAAAGTGAGAAGATAAGCTACTGACTGGGAGAATATATTTGGAAACTATGTATCTGACAGGAATTTAATAACCAAAATATATATAAACCTTCAACAGCTTAACAACAAAAAGACAGGTAACCCAACTATAAAGTGGACAAAGGACTTGAAGAGACATTTCACCAAAGAGGACATTCAAATGCCCAGCAAACACATGAAAAGATGCTCATTGTCTTAGCCACAGAGAGATGCAAATCAAAACTGCAATGAGATACCATTTTATTCCTACGAGGATGGCTAAGCTAAAAAAATAATAAATTGATGAGGATGTGGGGAAACTGGAACCCTTATCCGTTGCTTGTGGAAATGCAAATGGTACAGCCATTGTAGAAAACAGTGCAGCGGTTCTTCAAAAAACTAAAAATAGAACTACCGTATGTATCACCCAATAATTTCACTTCTAAGTTTATACCCAAAACACTCGAAAGCAGAGACTCAAACAGAAACTTGTACACCAGTGTTCAATGCAGCACTATTCACAATAGCCAAAGGTGGAAACAGCCTAAATGCCCATCAACAGATGAATGGATAAACAAAATGTAGTTCGAACTACTCAGCCAGTAGGAGAAATGAAGCCTTGATACATGCTCAATATGAATGGACTGGAAGACATGCTGAATGAATAAGTCAATCACAGAAGGACAAATATTGTATGACCTCACTGATATAAAAAAACAGGAAACGACAAATATATAGAGAACAAAGTTTATTAGTGGTTACCAAGGGGAGGGAGGGAAGAGGAAAAGGGGGCTAATGGTGATGGAAAAATCACATCGATTGAGGGTATGGTTACACAGCCGATTATTGTAATTGCTGGCAATAAGTTGTACACTTGTAAAAAGTTTAACTGGCAGAAGTTGTGTGATACATTTACAATAGTGACCAAAAAAAAAAAAAGAAAAAATGTAGCTGCTGAGGCTGCTTTTGTATAAGCAAACACCTCAGGGGATTTGGTCTCTTGGTTTGGAGGTTTAGAGTCCTGATTTCATAGAGCACCTCAGTTAATTGGTCTGATAACACGTTTAGCCTCTACTTCGGTGCATAGTGTGTGGGGTCTTAAAAGTTCGCAGGCGGCCATCCAAGGCACGGCAATTGATCTCTACTCCCGTGGAGCAACGGAGGAAGAAGGAGAGTCAAGAATAGGAGGAGGATATGGAATGTGTGGCTCATTGCCTCCATGAGCTGCTGCCTCCTTTGTCATGAGACCAGAAGAACTGGATGGTGCCTGGCTCCCATTACTGAACTTTTTGATCAAAGATTTTATAGAAGAATCTTTGATCAAAAAGGGGAAAAATGCAGAACAGAATTTTAAATTTTTGTAGAGTCCAGCCTTCCTGGAGCAATGAAGGTTGAATGAACCCCTGAAACTATTGCCCTGAGATAATCTTTAAAACTTAAACCAAAAATATCCACTGAAGACTTCTTAAAACCAGAACAGTAGTTTAGCTTAACTAGTAAAAAATGTCTGCATTTAGCATTCTGCTCTCTTAATAGCTATCTATATGGGATCAAATTGACAACAGCAACTCAAGAGATTAAATAGAAACCTTTGTGGGCAGTGAATTAATGCTAATAGGGTAGAAATGACTAAGAAAAGGAGGGTGAGAATGGTTATACAACTCGAAGAATGTAATCAGTGCCACTAAATGCTACATGTAGAATCTGTTGAATTATGTGTGTTTTGCTTTGTATATTCTCAACAACAATAACAACAACAAAATAAATACAACTGTATACATATATAAAAGAAGCCGAAAAACACTAGATTAGGGAAAGAAATGATTAGCGAAAGAAAGATAGAAGCTTTCAAGTTTTGTTTTTTGGTCCAGGATTTAGATCTAATTCTGATTTAGAAAGTTTCTCGTCTGGGAGTTTAGATAAAATTGATTACCACATGTTCTTGGAACCATATTCATTCTTTCATTCCACAGATGTTTATTAACATATCTCAGGTACTGACTGGTCTTTAGATGCTGGAAATACACACTAAAGTAAGACAAGGTTATTGTCCTTGAGGAATGGTCTAGCAGGAGATGCAGATAAACAACTGGTCTGTCTTTGGGCCAGGGCAGGTTTTAGGTATGGGCACTGTTATGGATTGAATTGTGTCCCCCCGAAATAGGTGTTGTAAATCCTTACCTCTACGCCTGTGGTGGAGCCCTGGTGGCACAGTGGTTAAATGCACAGCTGCTAACCAGAAGGTCGGCAGTTTGAACCCACCAGCCGCTCCTGGGGAGAAAGATGTGGCAGCCTGCCTCCGTAAAGATTTACAGCCTTGGAAACCCTGTGGGGCAGTTCTGCCCTGTCCTACAGGGTCACTGTGAGTCTGAATGGACCAGACAGCAGTGGGTTTATGCCTTTGGTTATAATCCTGTTTGGGAATGGGTTGCCTTTGTTATGTTAATGAGGCAGGATTAGTATAGAGTGTATCTTGAGTCAATGTCTTTTGAGATATAAAAGAGATTAAACAAGCAAGTGAGCAGAGCAGAAATGGGGGAAGAGAGATGCCAAGCCAAGTGAAGATTACCCAGGAGCAGAAGCTCAGAAGAGACAAGGACCTTCCTCCAGAGCCAACAGAGAGAGAAAAAGCCTTCCCCTAGACCCAGCACCCTGAATTTGTACTTCTAGCCTCCTAAACTGTGAGATAATAAATGTCTGTTTGTTAAAGCCATCCATTTGTGGTATTCTGTTACAGCAGCACAAGATTACTAAGACGGGCACCATACAATTTCTTGTCTATAGCAGCATACCATGAGAGTACATGGGGTGCTTTTAGTAATTATGCCAGGACAGTAGATGCAAACACCGATGGTTGGCCACTCTAGTTTAGAGGATGCAAAGACTTTAAAGAAGAGATGGTGTGTGGACTGAGTCTTAAAGAGTAAGCAGGATTGTGCTGGGCAGAGCAAGTGAGATCAGGCACAGGCTACGTGGAAGTAAAGCTTGGCCTGAATGAAAGCATACCCTATATTCAGCTGAGGACCCAACTCAGTGGGACGGAGAGGGGTTGAGAGCTGAGACTGAAAAGGTGGGTTTGGCTCAGATGGTCAGTGTCTGGAATGACATGCTAAGGAGTTGGGGATATAGCTTCTAAAAATGAGGAACCTAGAAAATTTTTAATTAGGCCAGTGTGGTAAGGTTTGTTCATCTGTTTTGGGATAATAAATCTGGTGAAGTTGATGCAGCTAGATTGTGGAGGTGGTAGCAGGAAGGGCAAGAGGCTGTTGCAAGAGTTCACGTGGGAGGTGAGGAGGGTTGAAGTACACCAGAGGTTGTGGGTTTGGGGAGAAGGTGGAGTTGAGTGCTTCTCAGTGAGAACATGACAGAGGACTTGACTTGGTGGCCGGTTCACCATTGTGAGGGCCTGTGGTGTGGGGCAGGAAGGAGAAGCTGTTTAGTGATAATCCTCAGTTCCTTGTGTGGCTGGGCGGTGGGGCTGGTACCTAACGAAGAGGAAAGGTTTCAGCCCTACCTCCTTCAGGTGGGTGCAGAGGACAGAGAAGGAAGACCAGGAAAATAAAGTAACCCTTGTGGCTAATTGTGACTTTCTTACTGAGGGAGCATGGGCCATTTGTTCACGAGTGCTTGTTTATTTATTTATCTATTTTAGCCATTTCATTAGTTCAGCGAGGTTAAGGAAGAGTGTTTGTGAATTGTTAATACAAGTAAGAGCGAGGAAAACGAGCATCAGTTTACCATCAGCCTCAATGCCAGCTCAGGTTCACAGGCAGTTTTCTCTGAAATGTTCAATCTTGAATTTCTTTGGAAATCCCATCCATTCTTGGGGTGCTATTTTCTCAGTGAAACTTTCCCCTCATTCCTCCTCCCACCCCCTTCCCCCCCACCTCACGCCATCTTCCGTCAAGTCTAGTAACCACTTAGCTTCCCGAAGCAGGTATCAGTTCCTCCTCCTTTAGGTGTTTGCCCTCTTCTCTGAGTTCCCTGCCTGCGGGTGCTGTTACTAATTATCCACCTTGTGATTTTGGTACTGTGAATTCTGTAAGGCTCATGGCTTCCTTCTGGCTGTCCCTTGACAGCCACCTGCCCCTCAATCTCTGGTGCCCCAGTGGCCGTCTCAGGTGGGGTCTCATGAAGTCATTGTGTGCAACCTCCTAGAAGATGAGTCCTGAGGACTCCCGTGGGCACTTGTGAGGTTTTCTGGGGACAAGCTTTCCTGTGTCAACCTCCGTTTGGTCACCAGCTCTGTCAGAACTACTGTGCTTGGATCGGTGCTCCCTCCTGACGTGCCAAATCTGTTATACACCCAAGGTTGTGAAGGCCCGTGATCTTATTGGTGAGGTAAGCACACCTTTCTAAGAGACTCCTAAAGTGTCTAATGCCTGGCAGTTCCTAATGCCATTATGTATCTTAAGCTCTTTATTTGAAGACTGTGGGTGTGAGCTTTTTGCTGTGGCCTGGGGCCATGTCCCCTTGGTGTTGCTGACATATATGCCGACGGGTGGGTAGGGCCTGAATATATTAAAATACATTAGTAAAATGATGCATGATATTTGTTGGGTCTGATTTTAACTAGTAAGTGAGAAGGATTTGGTCTAATTTAATATGTTGGCAAGGTCCCTGGGTGGTACAAATGGTTTCACTTGACTACTAGCCTAAAGATTGGTGGTTCGAATCCACCCAGTGGCTCCACAGAAGACAGGACTAAGTGATCTGCTTCTGTAAAGAGTATAGCTAATTTAATGTATCATCTACAGATAAATTAATGGGCTGGTGCTAGAGAGGCAAACACAGCCCCTGCCCTGGATTATGGTCTAGTGGGGACTGGTAGGGGCAGTTGTGTAAACAGATGCAATAATCTGTGTTGAGAACTGTCATGGATTGAATTATGTCCCCCCCCCCCAAAATGTGCTTATCAATTTGGCTGGGCCATGATTCCCAGTATTGTGGGAATCCATTTTGTGATTGTAATTTTATGTTATAAGAGGATTAAGGTGGGATTGCAACACCCTTACTAAGGTCATTAATCCAGTGTAAAGAGAGTTTCCCTGAGGTGTGGCCTACACCGCCTTTTATCTTACAAGAAAAAAGGAAAGGGAAGCAAGCAGAGAATTGGGAACCTTATACCACCGAGAAAGAAGCACCAGGAGCAGAGCACGTCATTTGGACCCAGGCTTGCTATGCAGAGATGCTCCCAGACCAAGGAAAGATTGATGACAAGGGCCTACCTCCAGAGCCGACAGAGAGAGAAAGCCTTCCTCAGGAGCTGATGCCCTGAATTTGGACTTGTAACCCATTAGGCTGTGAGAGAATACATTTCTCTTTGTTAAAGCCCTCCACTTGTGGTATTTCTATTGTAGCAGTACTACGTAACATAAGAACTGTAGCAGAGTGATGCCCAGGGTGCTTCAGGAGCACAGAGGAGGGTACCTCTCCTAGAAGGGTGGGTGGTTGGGCAGGGATCGTTTCCAGGAGGAGGCCATTTCTTTTCTGAATCTTGCAGGGTGAGTAGGGTTAGCCATGCAGAGGGACTTGGGGGTGAGGGGAGCTATTGATGTATGTCCCAGGGAGGGGACCAGCAGGCACAAGGCACAGAGGAGAGGGAGAGCTTGTGGGTGCTCTGGGTGGCTGGAGTGGTGGGAAACGAGGCTAGAGGGAAAGAAGGGCTGTTCAGAGTCTTTCATGCCAAATTGTGGAGACCACAGTGCACCTATAAGGGTGGTGTGATGAGATTAGCACTTTCGATGGTGCCCTCTGGCGGTGCATGAAGGCTGATTGGGGGGAGATAAGACTGAGGGTGGGGAGGCAGGTGGTGTTCTGGAGTTTGGTGAATGAATGCTACAGCTGACTGAAGGCCTACTTTGTGGGAGGGTAGCTAACTAAGTATGGGGTGGGGGGTGATAACAGACAGGTAAGACATGGTTTTGACCCTCCGTGGCAGACTGTCAGGAATGTGTATGCAAACAGACCACTCTAACCTACAGTGTAGGAGAGAGTCCAGAGTCCAGAGAGTGTAAGGTGCCCTGGCACTCTCATGAGGAGAAGAGGGCTTTCAGGGCAGTCAGTCAGCCAGGACATCATGAGGAGGGGACGCTGGCTTGGAAGTCACCTGACTTGGTTTCCTGACCGGGGCTTTAGACTAGCTGTGTGACATGGAGCAAGCCCCTTAGCCCTACTGGTGGTCCTTGGTTTCCTTGTAGGTAACATGAAGGAATAGACATTGATGTTCATCTGTAAAGTTCTTCTCAGTTTTAACATCTGTGATCTAGAGGATGACATTTGATCTGGACTTTGAGGTGGAATTTCAGCAGATAGCATAGAGTGGATCACTCTTTCCCTTCTTCAGGGGCATGCTCAGGTGTGGATGACATGTAATGGAGGCCGTTTTGGCCGCTGCAGAGGGTAGTGAGAGGTGGTGGAGGCTGGAACGCACGTGTTCCAGCCAGATTTTGAATGGTCTGGAATGCTTCACTAAGGGGTTTGGGTGTGTTTTTTTTTCTTTTGGCAGTGGGGAGACAGATGTACCCCTTCCTCTGTGTCTGGGGAATGTTTTTTCTGTTCTTCTTTTCTACGCCCTCTCTCCATCCCCCAGCCCCTACCCCCTTTTTTGGTTGTGGTTAATACAGGAAGCAGTAATGATCCAATTTCTTTGGTTTCACTTTCCCCTTTTCCAGCCTCATTTTCAAAGTACAGTTTTAAAGTGATGACTGTGAACTTTAAGGAGATAGACAAGGTCAGGCATGTCTGAGTAATTCCGTTGGCTTGTGTTTCGTCACATAGGCTCTTAGCTGGGTTAAGTTCTGAGATACAGAACCGACTTGGCCTGCCATGCTGGTGCGGGCACAGGACCAGCCACGGTTTCTGGGGGTGTGCTGCTCCTCCTTTTCTCCCTCCCCATTTCCTTAGACCACTTTGTCCTGGAGTTCTGAGGTTCCTGGTCTTTTTCAACGTATGATTCACGGTCCCTCCACTCAGAACTAAAGGAAACAAACCTCCGATTTGCACATATCGATTCTCAGGCCAAATGGGATGTAATTTTTGTGAGAGGGGGTGGAGAAGACAGATGAGGACAGAGTGGGAGAATCCTGAAGCAAGGGGAGTGAGGCCTGATCTGAACCCTCTCCCAGATAACTCATGTGTCATCGTCTGTGCAGAGTCATCGATCAACAGTGCTCATTCATCAAGAGCAACTACCCCCATCCCCGTAACAGTACCAAACTTCTGAGAGAGCAGTCAGCTGGGGTCAAATCCTGACTCCTTGTTTGCTGCTGTGACCTTGGGTGCATTATTTAACTTCTCTGACTCTTCATTTATAAAATGGGAACGATGCTAAGCCAAAATCAAACCCGCTGCCGTACAGTCGATTCCAACTCATGGCAACCCTATAGGACAGAGTAGAGCTGCACTGTAGGGTTTCCAATGCTTTAACCTTTACAGAAGTAGACTGCCACATCTTTCCCCCATGCAGGGGCTGGTGAGTTTGAACTGCTGACCTTTTGGTTAGCAGCTGAGTGCTTAACCACTGTATCACCAGGGCTCCTTGGGGATGATGATACCTACCCCATGATGATGAGATGATGAGGAAGAAATAAGATCGTACTTCCAAAGAACCTGACACACAGAAGTGCTTGTAAAATGCTACGTCTCTTTTCCTTTATGCTTTTCCCTTAAGGTATGGCTGCTACTGTTCATATTTAAGAATTTGATGAAGATTCTGCCAGCTAACGTTTTAGAGTGTTTTTTTTACCCTATTCTTGCAGTCAGCTGAGAAGGAAATTCTACAGAAATACACATCTTAGAAACAGAGAAAGGGAGTGATTGGCCCAAGGCCACCCAGCTTGCTTAGGCACAGAATCAGGGTGGGAAACAGGTGTCCTAAATCTTAATTCAGTACCCTTTCCAGTAAGTTAAAGAGTGGTGAACTTTGCCCATGGGCCAAATACAGCCCCCCATCTCCTGCCCATTTTTGTAAATCAAATGTTATTGGAACACAGCCATACCCATTTGTTTAGGGATTTATGGATGCTTTCGTGCTACAGTGGCAGAGATGGGTAATTAGGGTATAGACTGCATGGCCCACAGTGCCTAAAATATTTTCTGTCTGGCCCTTTATAGAAAAAAATTGATGACCTTGTGCTAATTGATACCTAGGGCTAGATGTAAATTTGCTTTCCATGTATTATAAGCCTTAGGAATTAAATTTGCTTACTTCCTTAATACTCAGGTACAAAAAACAACAACAACAAAAAAGCAAAACAAAACCTGTTGCTGTTGAGTTGATTCCGACTGATAGCAACTATCATGGATTGAATTGTGTCCCCCCACAAAATATGTGTCAACTTGGTTAGGCCATGATTTACAGCATTGTGTGGTTGTCCTCCATTTTGTGATTGTAATTGTATGTTAAAAGGGTTAGGGTGGGATTGTAACACCACCTTTACTCAGGTCACCTCCCTGATCTACACCCTGGGGTATGGCCTGCACCACCTTTTATCTCTCAAGAGATAAAAGGAAAGGGAAGCAAGCGGAGAGTTGGGGACCTCATACCACCAAGAAAGCAGCACCAGGAGTGGAGTGCGTCCTTTGGACAAGGGGTCCCTGTGCCTGAGAAGCTCCTTGACTATGGGAAAATTGAAGACAAAGAACTTCCTCCAGAGCCGACAGAGAGAGAAAGCCTTCCCCTGGAGCTGATGTCTTGAATTTGGACTTTTAGCCTACTTTACTGTGAGGAAATAAATTTCTCTTTGTAAAAGCCATCCACTTGTGGTAACCCTGTCATAGCAGCACCAGATGACTAAGACAGAGACCCTATAGGTCAGAGTAGAGCTGCCCTGTAGGGTTTCCAAGGAGTGGCTGGTAGATTCAAACTGCTGACCTTTTGGATAGCAGCCGAGCTCCTAACCACTGAGCCACTAGGGCTCCAATACTCGTATAGACGTGAATATTAAAACTAGGAAAAAATATAAATCTATTTAGCACGTTAAGTGATATGGTACAGGGTCTAGAATCAGACAAGAGTTTGAATGTCTGCTCCTCCACGTTCAAGCTATGACCTTGGATAGGTTCCTTAATCTCACTAATCTTAGTTTCTTCGTCTGTAAAATGGAGATGGTAGAAGCTACTTCATAGAGTTATTGTAAGGATTAAAGGACCATAGAGAGCTTAGCACGTGGGGCTCAAATTTTGGCCCCGTACATTGCTACTATTAAGGCTTCAGTATGTGGCTCCTTGCATTGTGTTTCTAGCCCTGTAAGGAATTAGCATTTATGAAGGTTGACCCGTCCAGGGTCTTGCCCAGGTCTTCCTCCCTGGAGAATTTCTTTAGGATAGTTGTAATTACCTCTCAGGCTAATTCCCACGACTTCAGTTGGGTAAATTCTGCAAGTTTACAGTCCTCTCACCTTTCCTTTCCTAGGGGGAGAGGGGAAACCACTTACCACAAAAGGGAGTGGTAAACATGGGCTCAAAAGGCCATCTGTTCTAGCTCCATTTTTGACTGAACGATGTTAATACTTGTCAGCAAGGAGGTGGCACTTAAATTGGCACTTTTCACTAGCACATCAATGGTATGTGTTATAACCTCTGGCTTCTCCCAGCATTTTGCCATGCAGTCCCCTCTTTCCACTGGTGAATGCAATAAGTTCTTTCAGGATTTGCACCTAGATATTAATAGAAATCTATGACCTGTGAAACATATGTTTGTGGTTGTTATCTAGTAGAAGATGTCAAAGGTAAAGGAGGTATAAGGATCAATCACAATCAATTCATTCATGTTCCTTTCTGTTTCACTCCTGTTATGACACCACTTGCACGTGTAGCATTTCTTCTGACCTTGACCACCTAGAGCTAGTTCAGACCTCACGAATGAAAGGGCACACAGTCCCCTAGACTGCCAAGTCTACCCAAGACCTGAGGTACCAGCCACAAACCAGGATACACTCACTTCTAATATGCTGGCTACAAATTTGGGGTTTCACCCTACACACTCAGGATACCAGCCTCAAGCTCAAGGGTCTCTAGCCCTCCGCATTTTTGACCTGGTGGCTCCCACTTCTCCCTCAGGTTCAGTAATTCACTTGAAGGAAGTCACAGGAAGTACTGTACTTACGATTACTGTTCTGTTATAGGAAAAAGGATACAAATGAAGAGACACATAGGGAAAGTTCTGGGAGGGTCCCAACAGGGAGCTTCCATGTCCCTAAAAGGAACTTGCTACCCTCACATGTGCACTGATGTCCTTTGTCAACCTGGAAACTCCAGGAAGTCCAGGTCCTTTATTGGGGCCTCAGTACATAGCCATAATTGATTGGATCAGCCTACCTCTCCTGAGGTCAGCAGATAATCAAGCTGATATCCTAGCCAGTCCCCGACCTAAGTCACTTCATTAGTATAAACTCTCGGGTGTAGTCTGGAGGTTGATAATAACAAAGACACCTCAGTTACTCAGGAAATTCAGGGGTTTAGAGTTCTCTCTCAGGAACCAAGGACAAAGACCAAATTACCTTAAATAAAAAAAAAAAAAATTTTTTTTTTTAAATAGGTGAGGTTAATATAAACCCCACAGGAGGTGACAGTGTGTGTGCACTGCTGGACCCTGGACAGACTCTAGGGTTTGTGCCATGCTGGACTGCTCTTTCTGAGGTGCAAGTCCCGTCTCACCTTGCTGCTTAAAACCTGTGCATAGTTTCTCATTACCTTTGAGGTAAAATGCAGACACCTTAATGTGGCGTAGAAGCCTCTTAGGATCTAGCATAGTGGTTCTGACACTTTTGTGTGCATAAAGATTACCTGATTTTCAGTGTGGGAGACTTGCTAAGATGCACATGCTTGGTTCTCTAAGTCTAGGATGGGTCCCAGGACCTTGCGTTCTCACATAGACCTTTAACATCAGCCATTCTGAAGTGTTTTAGTTCTCCCTCCAATGGCCCATCTCCCAAAAGGTCAGTCCTTTCTCACTTCCCAGCGTTTTCATATGCTCTTGCTTCTCCTGGTCAATTCCTTTTCATCATTTAAGACCTCCCTCAGGAACCACTCTTCCTGGAAGTCTTTGCAGATACTGCCTCCTTCCCCACCCCTCCAGGTGCTCAATAACTGCCTCAAGGAAGACATATTTCCCTTTTGGTGGACATGCTGTGGCACTAACAGGAAAGCTGGAATATAGGTGCTCTGGCATTCCAGCCAAGGATGGCCCTTCTCCCCCATAGGAAGCAGCAAAGGAGCTCTTGGTAGTGCTTTCTAACAACTGATGTTTTTACGCCCTTAACCAGGAGGGAGACTTTACCTCCATAATCCGTTAGCATTATCTCAAAACACTTAAAAAACAAACTGCTTTATTCTGGTTATAATTTATATACCATAAAGTTCACTTCTTTATTTGTACAGTCCAATGATTTTTAGTAAATTTATGGAATTGTGCAACCATTACCACAATCTAATTTTAAAACATTTTCATCATCCCCAAAGGAGCCTTCATGCCTATTTGCTGTTACCTCAATACATTTTAACACAGAGTAATTGAAAAATTGAAGATCATTAAGAGAATTAAAATTTCCCGGGCAGAAGTGAAAATGAGCAGCTATCATTTGCTGTAGTTGTTGTTAGCAACCCCACGGACAACACAATGAAACACTGAAGGGTCTTGCTCTATTCCCATGATGGGTTACAGGTCTGACCGTCGTGATCCATAGGATTTTCATTGGCTGATTTCAAAAGTAGATTGTAAGGCCTTTCTTCCCAGGCTGTCTTAGTCTGGAAGCGCCACTGAAACCTGTTCAGCATCATAGGAACACAAAAACCTCCAGTGACAGACGAGTAGCGGCTGTGCATGGGGTGCGTTGTCTCGGAATTGAACCTGGTCTCCTGTGCGGAAGGCAAGAATTCTACCACTGAGCCACCACTGCCCCTATAGCCATCACACGTGATTGGGATAAAGCAAAAGTGTTGTTGTTAGGTGCGGTTCAGTTGGTTCTGACTCATAGCTACCCTGTGTATGGCGGTATGAAACACTGCCTGGTCCTGTGCCATCCTCACAATTGTTGCTGTGTTTGAGCCCATTGTCGCAGCCACTGTGTCATTCCATCACGTTGAGGGTCTTCCTCTTTTTTGCTGATCCTCTACCAAGCATGATGTCCTTCTCTAGGCACCAGTCCCTCTTGATAACATGTCCAAAGTACATGAGATGAAGTCTCGCCATCCTTACATCTAAGGAGCATTCTGGTTGTACTTCCTCCAAGGTAGATTTGTTTGTCCTTCTGGCAGCCCACGGTATACTCAGTATTCTTTGCCAACACAGTAATTTAAAGGTGTCAGTTCTTCTTTGGTCTTCGTTATTCATTGTCCCCCATTCACATGCATATTAGGCATTTAAAAGCACCATGGCTTGGATCAGGTGCGCCTTAGTCCTCAAGGTGACATCTTTGCTTTTTAACACTTTAAAGAAGTCTTTTGCAGCAGATTTGTCTAGTGCAGCACATCATTTGATTTCTTTACTGCTGCTTCTATGGACGTTGCTTGTGGATCCAAGTAAAATGAAATCCTTGGACAACTTCAATATTTTCTGTTTATCATGATGTTGCTTATTGGTCCAGTTGTGAGGTTTTTTGTTTTCTTTATGTAGAGGTGTAATGCATACTGAAGGCTAGTCTTTGATCTTCATCAGTAAGTGCTTCAAGCAAAAGTGTTAGGCATCAAAAAGCAAGACTGGAGAGCGGAGTGCATTTGGTTCAGTGTGTGGTTTGGCTCTTCACTGTGACATCAGCAGGAGAGAGGGTCAGGGCTGCATGAATTTTCCCTGTCAAAATGAATAATTTTTCAGTTTGCAAGAAAGCGTAAGATGTGTAGTTTATATGCATGATGGCTTACTGATTTCTAGGTCATTCCCCAGGGCAGCTGCTATTTATCCAACATGATTAGCTTCCTCCTGGAAGGATGAACAAACAGTTGTATTGTTAAGCCATTAAGAGTTGAATAAGAGTCTGTTGCTGTATCTAAAGCTTTAATTAGGACAAAGAGTCAAACAAAATCAGGCTCTTTACAGGTACACCTAAATTTCAGATTTGTCCTTTCTGTCCAAGGAGGAGATAGAAGAGGAAGAGCGTGGTTGGGCTGGGAGGTTAGCCAACATGGACTGGATTCTGCCACTTGTTGGCAGTGTGACCTTGGACAAGTTATTTAACCTGTCTGAGCTTCAGGCCCCCATCAGTCAAATGGGGATACTAATGCCCACCTCATAGAGTCGCTGCATGCAGCCTGGCACCTTGTCATGTGCCTGCACAGTGCAAATTCTTAGTTGCAGCCATTCATCCGATCAGGAGTTATGTGTACATTGTGTTTTGTATGTGGGAGAATGATGTGGTAGTCTGCTTCTGTAGAGAAATCCTCTGGGGTCACTGTGAGTCTGAATCGACTTGATGGCAGTGGGTTTGGTTGGGTCTTGGTGTTTTGTGTAAGTACATTCAGCTGGCTAGAATTTTACAAAGTGAGAAAACACTCCCCAAAAGAGGCCCTAGACTGCAACTAGCTGTATTGAATGTCTTGGTGTTAAATATTAATTCTTTATTTGTATTATTTTTAAGATCGAGTTTTGGGAGAGGAGCTTTTGTTTACATTTTTGAATACAGTAAGTGATATTTCTCACAACTTTTCAAAGTAGAAAACATTGAGATTCTTGGAATTTACATCTGCCATATAAAAACATAGTCTGATTTCATAAGTAGTAGTGATGGCTTTACTAAGGTGTAAACTAAAAACCAAACCAAGCCCATCGCTGTTGAGATGATTCTGACTCATAGCCGTCCTAGAGGTCAGTGTAGAACTGCCTTGTAGGATTTCCAAGGAGCGGCTGATGGATTCAAACTGCCAACCTTTTGGTTAGCATCTGATTATGCGCCACCAGGGCTCCTTACTAAGGTGTGAGGCTCTACAAATCTAATCATATAACTAATTATATTTGAAATTTAGGAAGTAAAGCTACTAGCTTGGAAAGAATTTTTTTTTTTTCATTAAAGGTTTTCCTGTCTACCTCCCTTTTGTAGTTTATGGAGGAGGAGGCTGCATTTTAACTTAAATGATGCCATGCTGATGCATACAAGTCCCATCTAAGTCAGAACTCTAAGTCTGGTGAAGCAGGTTTCACATGGTGGTAGATTACCCCCCAAAAAAAAAAACCCAGTGCCATCGAGTCGATTCCAACTCATAGTGACCCTATAGGACAGAGTAGAACTGCCCTATAGAGTTTCCAAGGAGCGCTTGGTGGATTAGAACTGCCGACCCTTTGGTTAACAGCCATAGCACTTAACCCCTACGCCACCAGGGTTTTCGGTGGTAGATTAGGCTCAGACAATTTAAGACTGAAGGACATGCTTAAATGAACTCTTGTCTGTCTGCCAGAGACTGCAGATCATTCCATGCCAATTGTGGCAATTTGGAGACACTTGTCTTTTCCATGAGGAACCCTGGCAGCACAGTGGTTAAAGCGCTTGGCTGCTAACAGAAAGGTCAGTGGTTCAAACCCACTAGCCACCCCACAGGAGAAAGGTGTGGCAGTCTGCTTTCATAAAGATTTACAGCCTTGGAAACCCTATGGGACAGTTCCACTCTATCCTGTAGGGTTGCTATGAGTCACAATTGACTTGATGACAGTGGGTTGGGTTGTTCTTTCCATAATTTTCTCAGGAGGAAACACAGGGTTTTGGGGAAAGATTTAAAATAGCATTGCTCAACCCAAAAAGCCCTCACCACACCTTCTCCGTAATTCTCCCTTTGTGTTCCAGTCAACTTCTCCTTCCTCTGCCATAACATCCCTGTCATCAGCTCGTCTTGCTAAGTCTACCTCTAAAACATAGTTCCAGACAGGCCCCTTTTCTCTGTCTTCACTGCCACCACCCACACTGTCCACACCACCATCTGTTTATGCCTGGACTCCTGGAAGACCGTCCTACCTGGGCTCCCTGCTCCCTCTCTGCCCTCAATCCATTGTCAACACTCCAGCTAAATTGCTCTTTTACAAACATTAATCACGTGTTATGCTCTTGTTTAAAACTTTTTAGTGGCTTTTCATAACATTTAGAATAAAACCCAAGCTCCTGCCTGTGGCCAAGTGGTCTGGCTTTTGCCCTCCTCCTCCAGCTCATCAGCCTTTTTCCCTCTTGTTCCTTTTGCAGTAGCCCCCCTGGCTTCCATTAAATTTCTGAAACATGCCACATTCTTTCTTTCCCACCATGACGCTCTTGCGTGGGTGCTTCCTGGCCCTGGAACACTTTACCAGTTCGTACATGACCAGCTCCTTCTCAGGTTTCCTTTCTCACTTTAAAGGTCAGGTTTGAAATGAGGCTTTCCTTGGGTCTCATCTTGTAAGTACTGTTTCTTTTCTCTATTATGTATCCTTTTTATTTCCTCTTATATATTATCCCAGGCTTTGTTATCTTGCCTGTGTATTTTCTTCTCCGCTGTCTGTCTCACTCTGTGAGGTTTCAGTGCAGGAAACAAAACCTACTCTAGATATTTCAAGTGGGAAGAGTAAGAAGAGAGTTCCCAAAACCAAAAACCCGTTGCAGTTGAGTCGATTCTGACTTACAGTGACCCTGTAGGACAGAATAGAACTGCCCCATAGGGTTTCCAAGAAGCGCCTGGTGGATTTGAACTGCTGACTTTTTGGTTAGAAGCCATAGCTCTTAACCACTATACCACCGGGGTTTCCAAGAAGAGAGTTAAATGCTTACAAAGTTTGTTGTTGTTAGGTGGCATCGAGTCACTTCTCACTCATGACAACCTTATATATAACAGAATGAAACACTGCCCGGGTCTGCGCCATCCTCACAATTGTTGCCTTGTGTGAGCCCATTGTTGCAGCTACTGTTGTTATTCCATCTCTTCCAGGGCCTTCCTCTTTTTCACTGATCCTTTACTTTACCAAGCATAATGTCCTTCTCCAGGGACCGGTCCCTTCTGATAGCATGTCCAAAGTATGTGAGATGAAGTTTTGCCATTCTTGCTTCTAAGGAGCATTCTGGCTGTACTTCTTCCAAGATAAATTTATTTGTTCTTCTGGCAGTCCATGGTATATTCAGTATTCTTCACAAGCACCATAATTTAAAGGCATCAATTCTTCTTCAGTCTTCCTTATTCATTGTCCAGCATTTGGATGCATATGAAGTGATTGAAAATAGCATGGCTTAGGTCAGGTGCAGCTTAGTCCTCAGAGTGACATCCTTCCTTTGAACACTTTAAAGAAGTCTTTTGCAGCCAATTTGCCTAACGAAGTACATTGTTTGATTTCTTGACTGCTGCTTCCATGGGTGTTGATTGTGGATCCAAATAAAATGAAATCCTTGACAAAGTTAGGTGCTTAAAAAAGAATGGCTCTAAGTGGTTTTCAACTGGATCGCTAGGAAAGACTCTGTCCCTTCTGGAACTGACCCACCACGAGACCTCCTTGTGCTCTGTGACTGACACCGGAGCTAAGCACTCACCACAGTCTTCCGTAGCTGTGATTCAGGGATCTAGAAGCTGAAATCAAGAGGCTTCTGCTTCCACTGCCTTTTATTTCCAGGAAGCTGGAGAATGGAGGCTGGATCACTGTTGTTGAAAGGACCTCAGTCTCCCTATCTTGCTTGACGCAGGAAAAGTCAGAAGGGGGCAGGGAAATGGCCTCAGCCTTCCAGAGCTTGCACAGTGCACCTGAATGGGTAGAACCTAATTCACACCAACTCGGTTCATGTCTGCCACAGCCTCAAATCTGGAAGGTGCTTAGGAGTGCCTGGTTCTCTGAATTTCATTGAAGTTCTAGTTTCTGTTGTGATTGACCTGATGTCTGTTTCTGAGCTTTCTTAATTTTGGCAGTTCTTTATTTTTAGATTGGCTGCACATTTTTCCCAGTTTTCATTATAGTTAGCTAGTTAGTTCTCTCTGAGTTAAAAAAGAAATGATTTAAAGTGACTGGGCTTTAGAGGTGTGCACCATTATTCTGACACTAATGCCCATGGTCCTTTAGGTTCTCCTGCAAGCATTCAGAGCAGTGAGTAAATAGGTAAACTAAGGCCTCGTAAGGAAAGTCAGCTTTAGATGGCAGCAAATCAGGCAGACCCATAATATTCTCATTTTAACAAAATCCGTTTTGGAATGTATATCAGTGTGCCAAATATGTAAATCAGTGGCTACCTACCTCAGTTTTCATTAGAGGAATTGAAAAAATAATTGAATCTTACTTTTGAAGGTTAGTTTAGATATGTCTTAACTTTATAAGACTCCTTGGCAAAACAGAAGGCTCATGAAAAGCAAGTTTAGGTATTAAAGTTTGCCCTGAAGAGGTAATTGTGCGTAATTTTAAAGATGTCCAGGCCAAATTTGGGACAATTTGAGCACCAACATAATTAAAGTCTGGTTTGGTTTGGTTTAATGTATTGTAGATCATTGCAGATAATAGAAATCCTCAAATTCTTATCAATGATAAATAACTAGAGAAGTAGGGGAAACAGGAGGGCTCTTGCTTTCAAAAGAATGCTCAAAAATGTGGAGAGGTACCGGAGTTGAAAAATCCTTTTTCAGCTGTAGTAGTAAAGGTTGATTCAGGCAGGCATCATCCTGGGTGCTGAATTTAGGGATGGTTTTGGGTGGGCAGCATGATATTTACCTGGTCTTACAGGGTCTCACCAAGCATCCTTATTTGTTGCAAAGTAAAAATAGTAACTGTGCAGTGGAAAAATTTGGTAACACCTTGATCAAGTGATGAAAATTAACATCAGTGGAGCAGATGGACATCGGGGCCTCCAGATACAATCCCTTGAGAAGGACACAAGGACACAGTGTTCCTTCTGTAGTAGTTTAACCTGAATCTAATCATGAGAAAACATCAGAGAAACTCTAAATGAGGAACAGTCTATTAAAAAAAGAGAGAGGGCTGTACTCTCAAAAAATATCAATGTCGTAAAGCACTAAGAAAGGCTGTGAGAATGTTTCAGATTAAATGAAGCTAAAGAGACATGACAGACAAATGCAGTTTAGCTGACCCTAGACTGAATCCTGTACCGTAGGGGGAAAATGCTACAAAGAAGATTATTCAGTCAACTGACAATATTGGAATGTGGACAGTCATTTAAAGTAGTTAAATTTACGAAGGTGGATAACTCTACATTGGTTATGTAAGAGAATATCCTTATTTTTAGGAAATACATGTTGAAATATTTAGAGGTAAAGAGCTATGATGCCTGTAATTTACTCCTAAATGGTTCAGAAAAAAAAATTTATGGGGAGGGAGAGTAGGAAAGGGGAGAGGTAGGAAAGAAGGGTAGGGGGAAGGAGAGGAAGGAGGAGGAGTAGATTATAAACAAATGGGGGAGAATGTTAATATTGGATGAATCTGGATAAAGGCCATAAAGGTGTTCTTTGTACTATTCTTATTCTGGCAACTTTTCTGTAGCTTTGAAATTATTTCCAAATAAAAAGTTTTTTTAAGCTTGTGAGTGGCCATCTGAGGTACTCTATCGCTCTCACCTGTTGGGAGCAAGGGAGAATGAAGAAAACCAAAGACACAAGGGAAAGCTTAGTCCAAAGGACTAATGGACCACAACTACCACAGCTTCCGCCAGACTGAATTCAGCACAAATAGATGGTACCTGGCTAACACCACTGACTGCTCTGACAGGTATCACAATAGAGGGTCCCAGATAGAGCTGGAGAAAAATATAGAACAAAATTCTAACTTAAAAAAAAAAACCAGACTTACTGGTCTGACAGAGTCTAGAGAAACCCCGAGAGTATGGCCCCCGGACACTCTTTTACCTCAGTAATGAAGTCACTCCTGAGGTTCACCCTTAAACCAAGGTTAGACAGGCCCATAAAACAAAACAAGACTAAATGGGCACAGTAGCCCAAGGACAAGGACTAGAAGGCAGGAGGGGACAGGAAAGCTGGTAATAGGGAACCCAAGGTCAAGAAGGGAGAGTGTTGACATGTCGTGGGGTTGGTAACCAATGTCACAAAACAGTATGTATGCTAATTGTTTAATGAGAAGCTAGTTCTGTAAATCTTCATCTAAAGTACAATAAAAAAAAATTTAAAAAGTTAAAAAAAAAAACATTGTGTAGCAACTGAAAGTAAGCATAGTATCAGGGAAGTAGGATTGGTTGCTGTTCACTTAGATTGGGCATGAAAGGATCTGGGTTATAAAACAAAAATAGTTGAAATGTCTTTTTACCTTACTGTGCTAGAGTTTTTCTCTAAGTGTGTTGCGTTTGTTTATCTCAACTAGTGCTTTAACATTGCTGAGTATGTTGTTGCTTTTCTGAGTATGTTGGTGTCATTGTTAGGTGCCATCAGTCGATTTTTCATTCATAGTGACCCTAGGTGACAGAGTGCAATTGCCCTCTAGGGTTTCCAAAGCTGGAATCTTTACGGAAGTAGACTGCCACATCTTTCTCCTACAGAGCAGATGGGTGAGTTTGAACCACCAACCTTTTGGTTAACAGCCAAGCGCTTAATCTTTGTGCCACCAGGGCTCCTTTTCTGAGTGTAAGGACGCTTTTTTTTTTTTAATTGTGCTTTAAGCAAAAGTTTATAGTTCAAGCTAGTTTCTCATATGAAAATTTATACACACGTTGTTATGTGACCCTAGTTGCTCTCCTTATAATGTGACAAGGACACCTTTTTGTAATTGTTTAAATTGTTTATCCATTTTACATTACACAAGTAGTACATAAAATCATTCTTGTTGCAAAAGACTTCAATCATTCAGAAGCCAAAACATGAACTTTCCCTTTACCGCTCCCACTTTTTCCCTTCTTCAGAAGAAACAAGCATTAAGAGTTTTGTTGTAACCATTTAGTCTTCCTCTCTTTCTCTCTTGCTCATTTGCTCTCTGTGTTTATGTGTATGGATAACAGAGAAGGTTTGCTGTCTGTGTTTATGTGTATGTATAACACAGAGGAAAGATCGTTGGTTTTAAAATATGGCCATGGTGAAAGAAATGATGCTGGAGATCGCATGGTAGAATTTTGCAAGACCAGCGACTTCTTCATTGCAACTACCTTTTTTCAACAGCATAAACCGTGACTATATATGTGAACCTCGCCAGATGGAATACACAAGAATCAAATCGATTACATCTGTAGAAAGAGACAATGGAAAAGCTCAATATCATCATGAGAACAAGGCCAGGGGCTGACTGTGAAATAGACCATCAATTGCTCATATGCAAGTTCAAGTTGAAACTGAAGAAAATTAGAACAAGCCCATAAGAGCCAGAGTACTACCTTGAGTATATCCCACCTGAATGTAAAGAGCATCACAAGAATATATGTGACATATTGAACACCAATGACTGAAGACCAGAGGAGTTGTGGAATGACATCAAGGGTATTATACATGAAGAAAGCAAGTGGTCATTAAAAAGATAGGAAAGAAAGAAAAGACCAAATGGATGCCAGAAGAGACTCTGAAAGTTGCTCTTTAACATCGAGTAGCTAAAGTGAACGGAAGAAATGATGAAGTAAAAGAGCTGAACAGAAGATTTCCAAGGATGGCTTGAGAAGACAAAGTAAAGTATTATAACAACACATGGAAAGATCTGGAGTTAGAAAACCAAAAGGGAAGAACACACTCTGCATTTCTCAAGCTGAAAGAATTGAAGAAAAAATTCAAGCCTCGACTTGCAATATTGAAGGATTCTACGGGCAAAATTCTGAACGTGGGAAGCATCAAAAGATGATAGAAGGAATACAGAGTCATGTACCAAAAAAACTGGTCAACGTTCAGTCATTTCAGGAGGTGACATATGATCAAGAACCGATGGTACAGAAGGAAGAAGCCAAAGTTGCACTGATGACATTGGTGAAAAACAAGTCCCCAGGAACTGATGAAATACCAATCGAGATGTTTCAACAAACAGATGCAGCACTGGAAGTGCTTATTCGCCTATGCCAAGAAATTTGGAAGACAGCTACCTGGCTAACTGACTGGAAGAGATCCAGATTTGTACCCATTTCAAAGAAAGGTGATCCAACTGAGTGCAGAAATGATAAACCATATCATTAATATCACACACAAGTAAAATTTTGCTGAAGATGATTCAAAAGCGGATGCAGCATCAGATTGACAGGGAACTGCCAGAAATCCAAGCCAGTTTCAGAAGAGGACGTGGAACCAGGGATGTCATCGCTGATGTTAGATGGATCCTGGCTGAAAGCAGAGAATACCAGAAGGATGTTTACCTGTGTTGTATTGACTATGCAAAGGCATTTGACTGTGTGGATCATAACAAATTATGGATAACATTGCAAAGAATGAGATTTTCCGAACAGTTAATTGTGCTCATGAGGGACCTGTACATAGATCAAGAGGCATTTGTTCAAACATAACAGGGGATTACTGCATGGTTTAAAGTCAGGAAAGGTACATGTTAGGGTTGTATCCTTTCACCATACTTATTCAATGTGTATGATGAGCAAATAATCCAAGAAGCTGGACCATGTGAAGAAGAACAGGGCACCAGAACTGGCAGAAGACTGGTTAACAACCTGCGTTATGCAGATGATACAACCTGGTGTGCTAAAAGTGAAGAGGGCTTGAAGCACTTACTGTTGAAGATCAAAGACTACAACCTTCAGTATGGATTGCACCTCAATATAAAGAAAACAAAGATCCTCACAACTGGACCAGTAAACAGCATCATGATAAACAGAGAAAAGATTGGAGTTGTTTTATAAGGGGCTCGAGCATGCATGAATTTTGGTGTCCATGGGGGTTCCTGGAACCAATGTCTCTCAAATAATGAGAGATGACTGTATTTGTACATTTCTTTGGGTAATATTGACATTTTCACAGCGTTAAGCCTTCTTTCATGAATGAGCATGGTATATTCTTTCATTTATGTGGGTCTCTTGGTTTCTTGCAGTAGTGTTTTGTAGTTTTCTTTGTATAAGTCTTTTACATCTCTAGTCAGATTTATTCCCAAGTATTTTATCTTTTTGAGAGCTATTGTAAATGGTACTGTTTTCCTAATTTTTTTTTTTTTCTGAGTTCTCTTAGTTGGTGTAGAGGAATCAAGCTGATTTTTGTATGTTGATCTTGTAGTGTGCCACTTTGCGGAATTCTCCTATTAGTTCCCCTAGCTTTTTTGTGGAGTCTCTGGGATTTTATATGTATATGATCATATTGTTTGTGAATTGTTTTACTTCTTCCTTACATAGAAACCGTTTAATGATGACAATTGGGATTTACTTACTGAGTGTCTGTTGTGCTAACACTGTTCACTCAGACCCAGTGCCATCGAATCGATTCCGACTCGTAGCGACCCTATAGAACAGAGTAGAACTGCCCCATAGAGTTTTGTTAGGTGCATTAAATATATCTCAGTTATACCCCATAGAGTTTTGTTAGGTGCATTAAATATATCTCAGTTATTTAATATATCTCATTAAATGTATCACAGTCCTTTTAAATTTAGTGGTACTATTCCCATTGTCATCACTCATCTCACTCATAGTGACCCTATAGGACAGAGTAGAACTGCCCTGTAGTTTCCAAGGAGCGCCTGTGAGTCAGAATCGACTCAATGGCAGTGGGTTTTTGGTTTATTCCCATTGTACAGAGTGGAAACTGAAGCTCAGCTGTGGGATGTTGGATAATTAAATCTCTCTAAGCCTTTTTTTTTTTAAGCCTTAGTTTCCTCATTTGGACGTGATGCTAGTCCTACCACAGGGTTGTTATGAAGGTTAAATGAGTTAACACACATTAAGGATTTAGAGCAACAATTGGCACTCAATAGTGTTACCTGTTATTGATGTTGTTGTTATTATCATTAGAACATAGTAGTAGCAGTAATTGTAGAGGTGAAATACTCACTTTTTATAATTGCAAGTTAGAAGTATATACGTAAGTGTCCAACGCAGTGCCTAGGTGCTAATAAGTGGAACCTGTTGTGATTATTTATTCATAGGAAGAAGCAATAAGCTCTGCTCATTTTGATTTTTAAATACCTCCGCTAGTAATGGTTTCATAATTAAACACTTTGAAATGTTGAAACTCTCTTGGTTGTGGATTTTTTTTGTTTGTTTTATTTTTTGTAAAATTATTCTCCAGCAAAAATGGAATGCCTTAGGTATTCCTCAGTTTACCATAGATCAGATAGGGTAGGCACTAGAGGACAGTGATGCTTGACACATTAAGTAATTTACAAGGTTCATCTTACAACCGTGAAAATGGTAGCTGAGAAATATGTACAGGGAAGTAAAATCACTTGCTCATTTACATTAGACAAATTCAATTCTATGCATTTGTAAAAAATGTATTTTGCATATATGCTCTTAATTATATACCATATGTTACTGTACACATTTTATGTCTATACATAGACCTATTACCAAGTGGAATTATGTCTAAAACCATGCATACTCTAATATAATGGCAATTTTATGTGTTTATTCAATGTTAGTTTTGACTCCTTGGTAGAAACTAAAGGAATGTTGTCTGTCTTAGTTATCTAGTGCTGCTGTAACAGAAATACCACAAGTTGATGGCTTTAACAAAGAGAAGTTTATTTTCTCACAGTAAAGTGCGCTAAAAGTCCAAATTCAGGATGTCAGCTCCAAGGGAAAGCTTTGTCAGACTTCTCATCAGTCTTCCCCCATACTAGGAGGTTCTCTGCACAGGGATCCCAGGTCCAAAGGACACGCTTTGCTCCTGGTACTGCTTTTTGGGGGTATGAGGTGCCCCTGCCTCTCTTTTATATCTCAAGAGATTGCCTCGAGACACAATCCAGTCTTGTAGGTTGAGTCCTGCCTCACTAACACAGCTGCCTCCCATAGTCACGTATGAACATCATAGAGGCAGGATTTGCAACATATAGGAAAATCACTCAATACTGGGAATCATGGCCCAGCCCAGTTGAAAAACACATTTTTGGGGGGACATAATTCAATCCCTGACACTGTCCAATCCAAGATTTTTTTGTGAGAGTGACATCTGGTGGTTCCTCTTTAGTTTTAGTTTCTTGTCACTTGGTTAGCTGTTGTTAGAAATTCCAGAGGATGGTTATGGAAACTGCTTTGCTTGGTATTAACATGCTAGCTATCATGGGTTAAGTTAACACCACTGTTATTGCTCAAACTTTGAAAAGTCCAGCAGTGCTCACTATTGATTCAAACCCACTGCTGTTGAGTCAATTCTGACTCATAGCTACTCTATAGGACAGAGTAGAGCTGCGCCATAGGGCAGATCTTTAGGAGAGCTGACAGCCATGACTTTTTCCTGCAGAGCAGCTGGTGGGTTCAAATCACCGACCTTTCAGTTAGTAGCCAAGCGCTTAACCACTGCACTACCAGGGCTCCCTCACTATCGATTCAGTCACTCTAAATTCCAGATCTCCCTGAGGGCTTTTATTTTATTATATATGATAGAAAACAGCTGCCTTACTGGAGAGGATTTCTGTTTTGTTCAGAGGAGGTAGGATTTTGAGTAAGGAGCCCTGGTGGTACAGTGGTTTAATGGCTCGGCTGCTAAACGAAAGGTCGAGTGGTTCGAACCCGCCAATGGCTCTGTGGGAGAAAGACCTGGCGATGTGCTCCTGTAAAGACTGTGGGGCAGTTCTACTCTGCCGTGTAGAGCCACTATGAGTCAGAATTCACTAAACGGCACAACAACAGGTATGGTTCCTATGCCAATGCCAGCCTCTCTGCTTTTCTCTTGAGGAGACAGAGCCCAGAGAGATTGAGCCTATTGGCTGGGATCACACTGCTCCCTGGCGAGCTGAGTCCCAGGCTATGTGGCCATAAGTTACATCATTCATGCAGAGTAACCCACTGAGTGAGAAGGGTCTGGGCTTGAAAGGGTAGAAGGTGAAGCCATTTTAAGACAGAAGGCATGTTGAATGAACAGTTTTGAGTACCTGCTATTTACTTTAAATGTTCCTATATGCTGCCTCTTTTCTAAAACCCTTCCATAACAGGGTGCAGAATCTTTGGTATAAAAAAGAATTGTAAAGGAATGTGCAATGAAGAATCCCAGCTCTATCTCCATGAGTTCACTGACTCAGCCTACATCTGAGAATTTAATATGCTGTGAAATTTACATTTATTGAGCCTGCTTTGCCTCAGACCTGTTGTATGTATTATCTCACTTCCACCTTTACAAAATCAGTAAATGTTTGAATGAGTTGTTGAATAAAACCTAACTAACTGATTTATTTATTTATTTATTTTTTTAATAGTGTTCCATCTAGTTTATTCTTTATAGTTCCTAAATTTATAGAAAGTAATTCTTCCTAGTGACATGACTATTAACCCTGTATCACCAATTTTTACTATCTGATCTGTTATTTATGGTAAAAATGAAGCTTAAAATAAAAGACAACTTATACGGGAAAATGTTAGAGCACTTACCATAAGAGCAACTGGAAAACAATATTAATGCTACACTTTGAGAATGTGTGGGGTTATTTTCAATCTCAGGTGATGACTTTAAAATAAAAGTTTCTAAGGTATAAATTTTCCCATCTGGCAGCTGATTTTACAGTTTGTTTTATTAAAAAAAACATAAAACTCTGTTTATGAGTATTGTTTTGAAAGCTTCCAAGTTTTTTTTTTCTTTTTTAACTAAGTGTATCAAAAAACCAGATTTAACAAACCTTCTGGCAAGTTCTGAAGAACCTATGTGTGAAGAATTTTGTGTCAGGTTGTTTTTTAGTTTGCTGTATTTGAGAATTATGTTTATAGTCTGATCTTTCAAACCTTGGGAAGATCACATTTTGTCCACTGCAAGGGCCAGGAGCATGTCGTTACAGGGGGCGACTTGGGTGCGAGTGGTCTCTAGTGTATGGGTCTCAGCTGCCTTCTTTCCCTTTAAGAGCTCTGTGGGTCAGTTAACATTTCACAGAAATTGCTTTGACATTAACACTTTTAAGGCTCAGTGGTTAAGCGCTTGACTGTTAACCAGAAGGTTGGTGGTTCCAACTCACTAGCTGCTTCACAGGAGAAAGATGCGGCAGTTTGCTTCCGTAAAGATTTCAGCCTTGGAAGCCCAATGGGGCAGTTCCCTGTCCTGCAGTGTCGCTATGAGTTGGAATCGACTCTAGTGGCAATGGATTTGGTTTTTGCTGGTTTGTGAGTGATGTTAAGGTCCCTGGGTGCTGCAAATGGTTTGTGCTCGACTACTAACCTTAAAGTTGGTGGGTCGAACCCACCCAGTGGCTCCATGGAAGAAAGACTTGGCAGTCTGCTTCCACTAAGATTAAAACCTGTTGCCATTGAGTGGATTCAGACTCATAGCAACCCTATAGGACAGAGTAGAACTGCCCCATAGGGTTTCCAAGGAGCAGCTGGTGGATTTGAACTGCCAACCTTTTGGTTAGCAGCCAAAATCTAAACTACTATGCCATCAGGGCTCCCCATTAAGAATAAAGAAAAGTGAAAAACTTTTTTTTTTTTCATTAAAATTACAGCCAAGAAAACCCTGTGGAGCAGTTCTCCTCTGAAATACATGGGCCCGCCTTGGGGTTGGAATTAATTTGATGGCAGCAGATTTTTTTCATGAGTGATGTTAGTCCCTGGGTGCTGCACATGGGTAACATGCTTGATTACTAACCCAAAGGTTGGCGATTTGAGGCACCTTGGAAGAAAGTTGTGGCAGTCTATTGCCAAAAAATCAGCCATTGAAAACCCTATGGGGGCACAGTGCTGCTCTGACACGTATGAGGTCTCCATGGGTCAGAGCTAACTCAACAGCAATTGGTTTTATGAGAGATGTTTGTACTCTTCATACCCAGCAATGTTGGAGGCGTGTTTGCAGTTCTCAAGACCCCGTACCCAGGGCTCTTAACCCCTGCTGTAGTCCCAGGGGGAAGTTGGGACATCTTCTTCCTGTCTCATCTCCCAAGGAATCCTCCAGATGTGCCCCAAAGCCAGGCATAGAATCTGTGATTTGTTAGAATTCTCACAGCTCTAGGGTTCTTTGAGACATGGTACCAGACACACAGTTTCATTGGTCAATAGATCGGAATGTTGGGCGGAACCTCCACTAAGGAGGGCCTGGTGCCATCAGGGAGGGGAGCTGTTCATTGAGGAGGAAGTTGTCTGCAGAACCCTGTTAAACCTTGTTATTTCTTAAAGGAGAGCAGTTAAATGAGAACATGGTAGCATCAGCTCACAGACCTGCAAAATCATTTGTATGAGAAAGTGGAAAAAATGGAGAAGGAGGAAGAGGAGGAGAAGGAGGTGATAAGGGGAGAGAAGAAGGGGCCCTAGAGAGGTGATTCACCTTTTTGGATTTGTGGTTGTGTGCCATCGAGTTGATCCTTACTTGTAGCGACCCTATAAAAAAGAGACCCTATAGGACAGAGTAAAACTGCCCCACAGGGGTTTTTAGGGTGTAATTGTTAGTGGAGCAGATTGCCAGGTCTTTTCTCCCATGGAGCAGCTGGTGGGTTCGAACCACTGACTTTTCTATTAGCAGCCGAACACTTAACCATATGCCTCTGGGGGTCCTTTGGATTTTTGGTACCTAATTCTTTTAATTTTTGTCAGGTTACTTTCTACTTCCTTTTCCTTCTTGGAGTAATATTTATCACATAATCCTTTTATTGCCATAAAGTGAACTAAAATTCAGGAAGTCTGTAAAGTTTGTAAATGTATTTGATCTCTTCTGAAATTAATACATAGATTTGAAATTGCTACTGTTAGTAGCGTATTTGTTAAATCTTTATTCTCGACTCTCCCCTCAGGGTAAAAATAATGTAAACATTTGTATTCTGGCTTATTTTCATCCTTAATATCTTCGTCATTTAAGATTTTTAAATTAAATATTTATTAAGAACCTGTTGTTTGCATGCCTTTTTGCTACTCAGAATATGACAAGTTACAAATTAAGAAGAAAATTGTCTAGAAAGGTGACTAGCACTCCCATGCCCTTTCTTCACATCTGTGTCGGTTAGCATGACCACAGTGAGTCATCTGGGAGTGGGGTAGGTTTCAGGGGTAGGTTTACCTGACTTGGTAAAGGTAAGCATGGCTGGGCTCAGCAGTGATGCCAGTGGGACTGTGAGCTGGGCTCTGACACATACAGGCAATTGATACGTCACAGCCAGATGTGGGTTCTTGGAGAGCAGATTGTCTCCTTTCTCCATAGCTCCTAGCACGATGACCTGTGTGCCAGCAGGTGGAACGTTGAGCTGTGACTCAAAAATACAAAATCTGTGATACCAAGAGGCGTTTCAGACTTTTCATTTGGAGAAAAAAGTCTTTCTCCCTTTGGTACTTTTCTAGAGGCCAGGGAAGAATCTTTTTACTATTAGGCCCTTTTGCTTCAGGACTAGCTCATTTCTCTTCCAGTAACTGGTTTATGAACTTTCGATTTTGCTTAGTAACTCACCTCTGAAGAGTGAGGCTGATATGTAGTTGTCTCAAACCCTACCTCCTTTACTGGCAAAATAAAAAATTAATGTAGATTAATAGGGTCAAAAAACAAACATAAAAACCCAAACCTGTTGCTGTCGAGTCAGCTCTGATTCATGGCAACCCTATAGGACACAGTAGAATTGCCCCTTAGGGTTTCCAAGGCTTTGAATCTTTACAGAAGCAGAATGCTCTATCTTTCTCCCGTGAACTTGTTGGTGGTTTGGACCACCTACCTTTTGCCTAGCAGCTGAGTGCTTAACTGCTGCACCACCAGGGATCCTAGATCAATAGGGTTCAAAACCAAAAACCAAACCCACTGTCGTCAAGTCGATTCCAGCTCATGGTGACCCTATAGGATGGAGTAGAACTGCCCCATAGAGTTTCCAGGGAGCACCTGGCAGATTTGAACTGCTAACTTCTTGGTTAGCAGCCGTAGATCTTAACTACTATGCTATGAGAGTTTCCTCAGTAGGGTCAGGGATCCCAAATTCTAAATTCAGTTCTGCCACTACTTATAACCTTGTTTCTTCTTTTTCAGTATTTATACAATTTTTTCTTTCCTGTCTAAATGCAGACTCCAGTATGGCCTAAACACTGTTCAATATTAATAGTTACACAAGGGGAAAGGTCTCTAACCCTCCTTCTTCATTTCTGTATCATATCTCTAAGGGGGTTGTGAGAGTCCTAGCTGGATCCATTCATAGACAACAAGTGTTTATGGAGCAACAGCTCTGTGCCAAGCTCTGGTGACTCTTCTGTGAACATGATAATGAAGAGCCCGCCCTGAAGAAGACAGACAGGAACCAAGAAAGCAAACCAGATGATTAGAGATTATGACAACTATTATGAATGAAATAAGTCGAGTGATGAAAAACTATTAGTGAGCTGCTGTTCTTAGGAATTTTAATGAGGGTAGTCAACGATGGTCTCTTTGAGGAGGTGGCTTTCTGAGCTGACAAGGGCAGGATGACAGTGAGTCAACCACATCAAGAGTTGAATGAAGAGCATCCTAGGGAGGCGGAAACAGTGCAGAGAGGTGTGGGATGAGTTGCTTGGTTCACAGAGCACGAAGACAGACCTGTGACTGAAGTGGAATGAGCAGGGAGGCGGGCAAGTGGGTGAAGATTTGGTCATAGTCACGTGGGGCTGAATGGCCTTGGGCTCTATAGATCACTGAGAGGACTTTAAGTGCAATGGAAAGCTCTTAAAGGGATCTAGGACCCTGGAACGTATGAGCTTATTAAGTTAAAAGAAGAGAAAGAAAAGAAGAGAAAAAAGTTACTGTCACTGTTTTTTCAAGAATTAAATGGAGGTTATCAGGTGTGGGAGTAGGGAGACCTGAGGTGATCTTGCAGAGATCCTTCTGGCTTGGGTTGTGTGGGTGAGTGAGGGTGTGAGTGTGTGTGAGTATGACTGTGAATTTGTATGTGAGACTGGGTATGAGTTGGGGGTATATAGATTTGTGAGGGTGTGTGAGTGTGCATGTGAATAAGCATGACTGTGTGTGAGCTTGTGAGTCAGTGTGTATGAATTGGGGGTATATGGATTTGTGAGTGTGTGAGTGTGCATATGGATAAGTATGACTGAGTTTGTATGTGAGACTGTGAGTTATGAGTTAGTATGTATGAGTGTGGGGTGTGTTCAGGTTTTTCTCCTGTTGTATCTTTTCAACAGGCCAGTGGCGTAAAGGAAGGGGCTGTCATATGTGGTACAGATTGAACTGGGGGAAAGGCTGGTGAAGGAGGGTAGTGCATTTAGATGTGAAATGAAGGCCCAGAGGAGACTAGCTTGGCTAGCCACGGAGAAAAAGAAGACTAAATTGAGCAAGTCCTGTTATTTGTTCTATTCTAGATCTGGGGTAAATCAGTCTGAGGAGTGAAATACAGCTCTATTAAAGAAGTCACACTCTCTTCAAATTTGCCTGGTTTGATTGCTAGCTGAGTGGTTTACCTGTCTTAATTACCAAGAAAAAAGAAAAAAAAAAAAGGATCTCACTTGAATTCATATGGTTGATTTCTCTGAAGGGAATGCTATTCGCCTCTGAAGCTGAGCAATTCACCAGCATGCTTTACTCTCCTGCAAAAAACTGCCTCCCTCTCCCTGCCCTGAGGCTCAATCTACCCACCCACCCCACTGCCATCCAGTTGATTCCAACTCATGGCGACCCTATAGGACAGAGTAGAGCTACCCCACAGGGTTTCCAAGCTGTAAATCTTCATAGAAGCAGACCGCCACGTCTTTCTCCCGTGGAGTGACTGCCGGGTTCAAACTGCCGACTTTTTGGTTAGCACCCAAGTGCTTAACCACTGCACCACCAGAGCTCCTTCCGTACACAATAAAACCAAATCCTGCTATCGAGTTGATTCTGACTCATAGCGACCCTATAGGACAGAGTAGAACTGCCCCATGGAGTTCCCAAGGAGCGCCTGGCGGATTTGAACTGCCGACCTCTTGGATAGCAGCCGTAGCACTTAACTACTATGCCACCAGGGTTTTTCCATACACAATATGCATAATCATTTTCTCTTTTAAATGTAGAGTTCTTAATTTTTGAGAAACTCACTGTATTTTTTATCCCCCCCCCCCCCAGGATATCTTTGAAGATGCTTTGGAGTCCATCCCTGTGTAAGTAATGAAGTAATAAAAGTTATGTAGCCAAGAAAAATAGATGGTTCTCTTATACAAAATGTAAATATCTCATTCTTTTTTTTTTTTTGAAAGTAGTGGCTACTCTCAGAAAACACATCGTTTCTGTAATTTAAGAGTTAGGATGTGATTAAGGGGGGCGTCTGTCTAAAGTTACTATCAAATATATTTTTGAGTATTATTTCTTACAACACTAAATTAAAAGAAAAAAGTTTTACAACAACTTAAATTATTTTTATTTGTTTATAGCCAACCTTTTAATTCTTGTCCATACTTATTTACATGATTGGCTTCATAGTGTACATTTTTGCCTTCGTCTTACACAAAATTACAAGCATTTCTGATAAGCCTACATAGATTTTAATTTTTTTTTTTTAATGATTACATCATATTAGAACAAGAGGAATGCCATAATTTACTTACCCATTTCCTAATTGTTAGACACTTAGGTTGCTATCGGTTTAAAAACTTAAAACTAAGTATGGAATATTTTCATGTGTATAGATAGCTTTGTCGTATTTTTAAGTTGTTTCCAAGGGGTAATTCCATAGATGTAGGATTACTGGATTAAAAAGGATGAATATTTTTATTGTTGCCTATATGTATCTCAAATTGCTTTCCGAAAAGTTTTATCAGTTTCTGTGGCCAGCAGTAACTCTAAGTGAAGAACTGTAGAATCACTGTAACTGAGGATTTCTGGAAAACCATTTTACAACTTTAAATATTAAATGACACATAATTGTTTCAGTTTATAAATTTCCTTTATTAATCATTATTGTTTGTTTAGTAAAATGCATTTCCTTTTGTATGGATTCTTCTTTGATTTTATTTATTGTGTTTTAGGTGAAAGTTTATAGCTCAAGTTAATTTCTCATAAAAATTCATACACATATTGGTATGTGATCCTAGTTGTAGCCTCTACAATGTGACAGCACACTCTCCTTTTCCACCCCAGGTTCCCCGTGTCCATTCAACCAGCATCTATCCCTTTTTTCCTTCTCATCCCGCCTCCGGAAAGGAGCCGCCCATTTAGTCTTCTGTCTCTACTTGAACTAAGAAGCACCCTCTTCATGAGTATTATTTTATGTTTTATAGTCCAGTCTAGCCTTTGTCTGAAGAGTTAGGTTCAGGAACGGTTTTAGTTCTGGGTTAACAGAGAGTCCGGGGGCCATGTCTTCTGGGGTTCCTCTAGTCTCACTCAGACCGTTAAGCCTGGTCTTTTTACGTGAATTTGAGTTCTGCACCACACATTTCTCCTGCTCTGTCAGGGACTCTCTGTTGTGTTCCCTGTCTGGTCTCAGCCTGATGGAGACTGTGGTTTATGTGGCTCCTTTGTTTTTTGGGGTAATATTTTCCTTGCGTCTTTGGTGTTCTTCATTCTCCTGTGCTCCAGGTGGGTTGGGACCAATTGATGCATCTTAGATGGCCACTTGCAAGATTTTAAGTTCCTAGACACCACTCACCAAAGTGGGATGCAGAACATTTTCTTAGTAAATTTTGCTAGGCCAGTTGACCTAGATGTCCCCCAAAACCATGGTCTCACGATCCCGCCCCTGCTACTGTGTCCCTCAAAGTATTTGGTTGTGTTCAGGAAACTTCCTAGCTTTTGGTTTAGTCCAGTTTTGCTGACTTCCCCTGTATTGTGTGTTGTCCTTAACTTAACCTAAGATAATTCTTCTATACTATGTAGTTTTTTTTTAATGTAGATTCCTCTCTCCCTTCCTGCGCACCTTCATAACCATCAAAGAATGTTTTTTTCTGTTTCAACCTTTTCTTGAGTTCTTATAATAGCAGTCTTATACAGTGTTTGTTCTTTTGTGATTGACTTATTTCACTCAGCATAATGCCCTCCAGATTCATCCACATTGTGAGATGCTTCGCAGATTCATCATTGTTCGTTATTGTTGCATAGTACTCCATTGTGTGTATGTACCATAGTTTGTTTATCCATTCATCTCATTGATGGACGTCTAGGTTGTTCCCATCTTTTGGTATTGTGAACATGCTGCAGTGAACATGGGTGTGCATATGTCTATTTGTGTGTTGGCTCTTATTTCTCTAGAATATATTCCTAGGAGTAGGATTGCTGGATCATATGGTATTTCTATTTCTAGCTTTATAAAGAAGTGCCAAATGGATTTCCAAAGTGCTTGTACCATTTTACATTACCACTAGCAGTGTATAAATGTTCCAGTCTCTTCACAACCTCTCTAACATTTATTATTTTGTGTTTTTTTGATTAATGCTAGCTGTGTTGGGGTAAGATGATATCTCAGTATAATTTTGATTTGCATTTCTCTAATGGCTGATGATCGGAACATTTTTTCATGTATCTGTTAGCTGCCTGAATGTCTTCTTTGATGACGTTCCTGTTCATATCCTTTGCCCAATTCGTAATTGGGTTATTTGTCTTTTTGTTGTTGAGGTTTTGCAGTATCTTGTAGATTTTAGAGATTAGGCCCTAATTGGATATGTTGTAGCCAAAAAATTTTTTTCCCAGTCTGTAAGTTGTCTTTTAACTATTTTGGTGAAGTCTTTTGATGAGCATATGTGATTTTTAGGAGCTCCCAGTTATCTAGTTTCTCTTCTGGTGTTTTTGCATTGTTAGTTATGGTTTGTAGTCTGTTTATGCCATGTATTAGGGCTCCTAGTATTGTCCCTGTTTTTTCTTCCATGATATTTATCGTTTCAGATTTTGTATTTAGGTCTTTGATCCATTTTGAGTTAGTTTTTGTACATGGTGTGTGTTATGGATCTTGTTTCATTTTTTTGCAGATGGATATCCATTTATGTCAGCACCATTTGTTAAATAGACTGTCTTTTCCCCATTTAACTGACTTTGGGCCTTTGTCAAATATCAGCTGCTCATAGGTGGATGAATTTACACCTGGATTCTCAAATCTGTTCCGTTGGTCTATGTATCTGTTGTACTAGTACCAGGCTGTTTTGATGACCATGTCAGTATGATAGGTTCTAAAATCAGGTGGTGTGAGGCCTCCCACTTTGTTTTCCTTTTTCAGTGTAAAAGTTGATGATTTGTTTCTCCATCTCATTAAAAAATGTCCTTGGAATTTGGATTGGGATTGCATTGTATTTGTAGATCACTTTGGGTAGAACTGACATTTTCACAAGGTTTGGGACTTCCTATCCATGAGCAAGGTATGCTTTTCCACTTATGTCAGTCTCTTCTGGTTTCTTGCAGTAGTGTCTTCTAGTTTTGTTTGCATAGGTCTTCTACGTCTGTGGCTAGATTTATTCCTAAGTACTTTATCTTCTTGGGGGCTATTGTAAATGGTATTAATTTGGTGATTTCCTCTCTGAAGCTCTCTTTGTTGGTGTAGAGGAATCCTACTGATTTTTGTATGTTTGTCTTGTATCCGGATACTTTGCTGAAAACTTCTATTACCTCCAGTAGTTTTCTTGTGGATTCTTTGGGGTTTTCTGAGTATAAGATCATATCATCTGCAAATAGGGATGCTTTTATGTCTTCCTTACCAATTTAGGTGCCCTTTATTTCTTTTTCTTGCCATATTTCTCTGGCCAGGACCTCCAGCACAATGCTGAATAACAGTAGTGATAAAGGGCATCCTTGTCTGGTTCCTGTTCTCAGGGGAATGCTTTCAGACTCTCTCCCTTTAGGATGATGTTGGCTGTTGGCTTTGTATAAATGCCCTTAATATGTTGAGGGATTTTCCTTCTGTTCCTATTTTGCTGAGAGTTTTTATCATCAGTGGGTGCTGGACTTTGTCAAATGCCTTTTCTACATCACTTGATAAGATCATGTGGTTCTTTTGTTTTATTTATGTGATGGATTACATTGATTTTTTTTCTAATGTTGAACCATCCCTGCATACCTGGTATGAATCCCACTTGGTCATGGTGAATTATTTTTTTGATACGTTGTTGAATTCTATTGGCTAGAATTTTGTTGAGGATTTTTATGTCTGTGTTCATGAGGGAGATTGTTCTGTAATTTTCTTTTTTCATGGTGTCTTTACCTGGTTTTGGTATCAAGGTTATGGTGGCTTCATAGAATGAGTTTCTAGTCTTCCAGCCTTTTCTATGCTCTGAAATACCTTTAATAGTAGTGTTAACTCTTCTCTGAAAGTTTGGTACAATTCTCCAGTGAAGCCGTTAGGGCGAGGGCTTTTTTTTTGTTGGGAGTTTTAAAATTACCTCTTCAATCTCTTCTTTTGTTATATGTTTATTTAGTTTTTCTACCTCAATTTGTGTTAGTTTAGGTAGGTAGTGTGTTTCTAGAAATTTGTCCATTTCCTCTAGATTTTCATATATGCTGGAGTACAATTTTTCATCGTATTCTGATTCTTCTAATTTCAGTTGGGTCTGCTGTGATATCGCCCATCTCATTTCTTATTTGGCTTATTTGGTTTCTCTCCTGCTTTTCTTTTGTCAGTTTGACAATGGTTTATCAATTTTGTTAATCTTTCCAAATAACCAGATTTTGGTCTTGTTAATTCTTTCAATTGTTTTTCTATTCTCTATTTCATTTATTTCTGCTCTAATTTTTAATATTTCCTTTCTTCTGGTGCCTTTGGGCCTTTTTTGCTGTTCACTATTTGTTCGAGTTTTAGGGTTAATGTTTTGATTTTGGCCCCTTCTTTTTGGATGTGTACATTTACTGCTTTAAATTGACCTCTGAGCACTGTTTTTGCAGTGTCCTAAAGGTTCTGGTAGGATGTATTTTCATTCTAGTTTGATTCTATGAGTTTATTTTGTATTTGATTTCTTCTGTAACCTAGTAGTTTTTGAGCAAGGTATTGTTCAGTTTCCATGTATTTGATTTTTTTCCCTTGCTTCCTCTGTTATTGATTTCTACTTTTTTGACTTTTGGTCAGAAAAGATACTTTGTAATATTTCAATGTTTTAGATTCTTTTAAGGCTTGCTTTTTGGCCTAATATGTGGTCTTTTCTGGAGAATATTCCATGTGCGTTGAAAAAGGGAAGTATAATTGGCTGCTTTTGGGTGGAGTGTTCTGTATATGTTTATGAGATTAAGTTGGTTGATTGTGGTATTTAGATCTTCATTGTCTTTATTGAGTCTCTTTCTGAATGTTCTGTCCTTCACTGAAAGTGGTATGTTGAAGCCTCCTACTATTATTGTGGAGCTGTCTATTTCTCTTTTCAATGCTGTTAGAGTTTGTTTTATATATTTTGGAGCCCTGTTATTGGGTGCATAAATGTTTATTATGGTTGTGTCCTCCTGGTGTATTGACCCTTTGATCATTATATAGTGTCCTTCCTTATCCTTTGTGGTAGATTTTGCTTTAAAGTCTATTTTGTTAGAGATTAATATTACCACTCCTGCTGTTTTTTCATTGTTGTTTGCTTGGTATATTTTTATGCATCTTTTGAGCTTTAGTTTGTGTCTTTGAGATTAAGGTGTGTCTCTTGTAGGCAGCATGTAGATGGATAGTGTTTTTTGTATGTTCTACCATAGTCTCTTTATTGGTGCATTTAGACCATTTACATTCAGTGTAATTATTGATAGGTATGAGTTGAGTGCTGTCATTTTGATATATTTTGTGTGTGTGTGTGTGTTGTTGACAGTTTTTTTTGTTCCACTTAATTTTCTTTGCTGAGTTGTTTTTCTTTATGTATTTTCTTTTCATCTTTTTCATTGTTGTTGATTTTTTATTTGCTGAGTCTTTATGTTTTTCTTGTTTTTTATTTTGATGTGTAGGATTGTTAGTTTCCTTTCTGGTTACCTTAATATTTACCTCCATTTTTTTAAGTTTAAACCAATCTTTTATTTCATGATATCACCTCGACTTCCTCTCCATATGAAAGTTCTATGACTACATTGTTTAGTCCCTCTTTTTTGTTTTAATGTTGTCATCTTTTACATATTGATGTCTCTGTTTCCCTATTTTCAATGTTTTAGCTTTATTTTTGTGCCTTCTCTATCTGGGTTGGTATTTGGTTGTTCTGTCCTGTGTTCTAGTCTTGGGTTGTTATCTGATGTTATTGATTTTCTAACTGGAGGACGTCTTTTAGTATTTCTTGTAATTTTTGTTTGGTTTTTACAAATTCCCTTAACTTCTGTTTATTTGGAAATTGCTGGATATGTAATTCTTGGCTGGCAATTTTTTTCATTCAAGGCTTTATATATTCCACTGCCTTCTTGCCTGTATGGTTTCTACTGAGAAATCAGAATTTAGTCTTATTGACTCTCCTTTGTAGATGACTTCTTGTTTGTCCCTAACCATTCTCAAAATTCTCTCCATATCTTTGGTTTGGCAAGTTTGATTATAATATGTCTTGGAGACTTTCTTTTGGGATCTACCCTCTGTGGGGTTTCATGAGCTTCTTGGATAGATATCTTCTCATCTTTCAGATATCAGGAAGTTTTCTGTCAACAATTCTCTCTGTATTTTCTGTTATACCCACTGTTCTTGTACTCCAGTCACTCCTAGGTTATTTCTCTTGATAGAGTCCCATATAATTCTCAGGGTTTCTTCATTTTTTAAAATACTTCTGATTTTTCCTAAAATAAATTGGTATCTAATGGTTTATTGTCAGTCTTCCTAATTCTGACTTCCATTGCCTCAGTTCTCCTCCTGTGACTTTTTATTGAGTTGTCTAATTCTGAAATTTTATTGTTAATCTTTTGGATTTCTATTTGCCATCTTTCTATAGATTCTTGTAGCCTGTTAAATTTGACATTATGCTCTTGTACAACCTTGTTATGTTCCTCTGTTGCTTTGTGTGTTTCTTGGCTTGTTCTATGTTTTGCCTGATCTCCTTACTGATTCCTTGAAGGCTCTGTATATTAATCTTTTGAATCCTGCTTCTGGTAATTCCGAGATCTTATCTTCCTCTGGGAGGTTTTTTAGTTCTTTGTTTTGGCTGCTTACCAAAGCCATCATGGTCTAACTTTTTATGTGAGTTGATAATTGATTGTTGTCTCTGAGTCATCAATTAGTTATTATATTTATGGCTCGTTATGATTTGAAATTGAGTCAATGGCAGCAGTTTTGTTTTGGTTTACTGTGTCCTAGCTTCTTCTTTTTTTTTTTTAATTTTATTGTGCTTTAAGTGAAAGTTTGCAAATCAAGTCAGCCTCTCACATATAAACTTATATATACTTTACTACATACTCCCACTTACTCTAATGAGACAGCCTGCTCTCTCCCTCTACTCTCTTTTTTCGTGTCCTTTTCGCCAGTTTCTAACCCCCTCTACCCTACCATCTGCCCTCCAGACAGGAGGTACCAGCATAGTCTCAAGTGTCCACCTGATACAAGTAGCTCACTCCTCATCAGCATCTCTCTCTAACCCATTGTCCAGTCCAATCCATGTCTGATGAGTTGGCTTCGGGAATGGTTCCTGTCCTGGGCCAACAGAAGGTTTGGGGACCATGACTGCCGGGATTCTTCTAGTCTTAGACCATTAAGTCTGGTCTTTTTATGAGAATTTGGGGTTTGCATCCCACTGGTCTCCTGCTCCCTCAGGGGTTCTCTGTTGTGCTCCCTGTCAGGGCAGTCATCGGTTGTAGCCAGGCACCATCTAGTTCTTCTGGTCTCAGGATGATGTAGTCTCTAGTTCATGTAGCCTTTCTGTCTCTTGGGCTCATAGTTACCTTGTGTGTGTCCTAGCTTCTTATTGTTTTGTTTTGATATACCCAAATATACTAGTCTTATGAGCTGCTTTGATTATTGGTGTCTTTGAAGCTCTCACGTCCTGTCACCAGGTGGTTAGAGCTGCTATTAGGTATGTGAGCCCGGGAGTTCATTTACTTGTTTTGCGTGGATTCAGCTAAAGTGTCCAGGTTGTCAGTCATGGAGTGCGTGGTGAAGGCTCTCACCTACAACCCTAGATGGGCGGGGCTATGTAGGGGTGATTGGAGCAGGCACAGGTATCTGGCTGCAGTCGGGGGTTATGTGCTGAGCAAGGAAGGTAGGGAGCTGATGGCTGCCCTGAGTACCTGGGTGGAAGGCGTGTCCCTGTTCCCTAGAGTACGTAGGTGGGTAGGTTTTACAGCCGGATTTTGGACACTCAATGCTGTTGGCTGTAAGGACCGGAAGGCACCTCTTTTTCTCAGACCCCTGTCCTGGGTGGCTCGGTGGAGTGGTTGGAGCCACCAGTCCTCAGGCCCCTGATGTGGGTAGGTAAGAATGCTGCTTAATGGGCAGGGTGGTGTCAAGTGTCAGGAATCTGCCAACTCCTCCTTACTGTTGCAGTTGAGAATAGGCTTCAGGTGTTTATCCTGTTGTATTGTGCTCATGAGGGCTTACACTGTTGAAGTGGGTCCACATGGGTCTGGGCAGGGTGAAAGGCATTCAGAGTCCATGGACCCTTTATGCCTGTGCCTAGGCAAAGGGGCTGTACCTGCCCTGAGGCCCTCGCCTAGGAGAGCTGGAAGATTATTTTTCCCATTTATTGTTTGTTAATTTGTTCCTGCTCCAAAGCTGGGAGAATGGCTCAGGGCACATGATGTGACCCACTTCCGGCCCAGTTGGCGCAGCAATTGCTGAAGCTGGCCTGGGACTGGAGCAGAGTGGGGAGGGGGCGGGCGAATGGGAGAAAGGTACTTCCTAGAGGGGAAAGGATTTTTTTTGATTCTGTGCTGTAGGTTAGCCGCTTGCACTTAACTTTCGCAGATTCAGTGCTGCTCTTCCCTGGTTCCAGAGGCTTGTGCAGACTCTCTGCCACTTGATTTCTCCTGTCGTGGAAAACGGGTCCTGAGCGCTACTACTTGCCTCAGTCAGCACGCGTTGGCTGACCCAGCCTGTAAGGTGCTGGCCAGGTCAGGTCTGGCAAATCTTCGCTGCTTCTGAACTGTCTTTCCCTTCCCTTGCAGCTCAGTTTGACTCCTCAGCTTTGTCTTTGATGTTCAGAACTCCTAGGTTGTCATATATAATCGATTCACCTGTTTTTTCGGGTCTTTGTTGTAAGAGGGACCGCAGGAAGCGTCTGACTACTCTGCCGACTTGTCCCTGCCTCCTCCTTTTGTATGAATCCTGTTCTTCTTTTGCTTGTTTTATTTTTTTCTGATTGTTTTTATGTGTTTAATAGACTTTCAGTTATATACACCTTAATCTTTTGTCATATTTGCTACAGATTTTCCCCTCCAAACTGTGATTTTTGTTAGTTTCAAATTTTTAAATTGTCTGTTAATACCCCACAGCCAGCTTCCTCTATTATTAACATCTTATGTTAATTTGATAACATTTGTCACAATTAATAAACCAGTAAGTCCGTATTTTCTTGTGATTTTCTTAGTTTTTACCTCATTTCCTTTTTCTGTTCCAGGATCCTGTTCAGGATCCTACATTGCATTTACTGATCACATCTCCTCAGGTTCCTTTCAGTTGTGACGGTTTCTCAGACTTTCCTTGTTTTTGATGACCTTGACAGTTTTGGGGAGTACTGGTCAGGCATATTGTAGAATGCCCCTCTATTTGGATTTGTCTGATGTTTTTCTCATGATTAGGCCGAGGTAATGTGTTTTTTAGGGTCCCTGGGTGGCACAAATGGCTTGAGCTTGACTGCAGACCTGGAGGGTGGTGGTTTGAACCCACCCTGCAGCACTGTGGGAGAAAGGCCTAGTGATCTGCTCCCATAAAGATTACAACCAAGAAAGCCCTGTGGAGCAGTTCTATTCTGTAGCACTTGAGGTCACTATGAATGGGAATATGTTTTTTGGAGGAAGATCACAGAGGTAAAGTACCCTTCTTGCCACATCATGTCAGGGATATATGCTTTCAAGGGGACTCATCACTGTTGATGTTAAGCTTGGTCACGTGACTCGAGGTAGTGTTTGTCAGGTTTCTCCACTCTAAAGTTATTCTTTTCATTCCCTGTCTTTCTGTACTGTACTTTCTGGGAGTAAATCTGTTTATGTGAATCTCTAAAAATCACTTTTAAGGTTAATGAGTTATCACCATCCAGAAATCTAGTAACTTTTCAATTCTGTTTGCTGTTGCTGCTCTGTGTGTTGGCAGGAACTGAGTGCAGGCTGTAACGGGAGACTGCGGTCCAGGACGTAGAAAAGGATCAGGCTGTGGCTAGTAACTGGAGCTCTCCAGTGGAGGCAGTGCTGTTCCCAGGGGAAGCTAGCAAGCCAAAGGCACACACCAGAAAGGGGTTCGGGCCTCTCAGGTGAGGACAGGTCTGACAGATACAATCAGTGGGACCAATGAACAGCTCATGTCATCACTTGTGTTTCTCCAAGCTTTCCCCGACTGTGTGAGGCTGGCAGTTGCTTTGCCTTTGGGAAGTCTTAAAGGTACTGAATAATTGTAACATCTGTTATTAAAAATCAAATTATTGGAAAAAGGAAGACAAAAAAAAACAAAAACAAAACAAAACAAAAAAAAAAAAACCCTGAACTTACCCCAGCTGAAGTTAATTTAGATCCCTATCTCACACCAGCCCTAGTATTGCCAGCCTAGTATTCCAACACCATTTGCTGAGTCCATGAAGGCAAGAAAATTTGTGTATGATACCTCCTTTATCACATAACAAATTTATTAAAATAAATACATTCTGTTTCTGGGCTTTCTACTCTGTTCCTTTGGTCTATATGTCTGTATTTGTACAAAAACTACTCTTCAGCCCTTTTAGATGATGTTTTAATGTTTGCATAACTGGTTTTCAGAAGAACAGCATCCAAAAAGGACCCCTGGGATGGAGGTATTTTTGATTTGTGACTTTCAGAAACCTTTCATGCCCTTTTAAAATGTGGACCTCAGAGACCTTGTATGTCTTGGCTTCTTTTATTCTACTCTCAACCATGTTACAGTTTTTTCATGCTGAAAACTCTAGTCCTTTAACTATTCCTCGCTTTCCAATTATCTGACATTTTCTTTTCCCTTCATTATCTTTCCAGTGGTTTTTTTTTTTTTTCTTGGCTTTATTATTTACTGTTGTCACCATTTTCTTCTTCTAAATTTAACTTCCCTCTTGTGCTCAGTTTAGCAAATCCAAAGATTTACTCGTTCTAGAATTTATCTTCTTTTTTGGGTTTCTGTTGTGTATTATTTCCTGTGTTCCTTGAGAAGGTCTCTCTTCATTGTAGCCAACATTTCCCAGGTGCACACTCTTCTCATCTTGGTTGTGACAGCACATTATAATAATGCTTCACCTAATAGAGAACCATGCCTATTTGGAATAGAACCAGAAGTCAGAAAGGTTAACTAAAGTCTGTGCTCTAAAAAGCTTACACTTTATTTGAAGTAGAGGCCTTCATTCAGCATCTATTTAAATGAATTAAAAAAAAAATTTTATTGTGGTAAAATTTGTGTAACAAAATTTTCCATTTTAACCTTTTCTAAGTGTACAATTCAGTGGCATTTATTGCATTTAGAATGTGCAACCATTCCCACCATCTGTTTCCAAAAGTTTTTCATTACCTCAAATTGAAACTTAGTACCCTTTAAACAATAACTCCTCCTTCTTCCTTTCCCCAATCTGCTTTCTGTCTTTACGCATTTACCCATTCTAGATATTTCATATAGACAGAATCATACAGTATTTGTCCCTTTGTGTGTGGTTTATTTTACTTAGTATAATGTTTTCAAGGTTCATCTGTGCCATAAAGTGTATTAGAATTTCATTCCATTTTATGGTTGACTAATATTCCATCATATGTGTATACTACATTTTGTTTGTCCTTGATGGACACGGATTGTTACCACCTTTTGGCTATTGTGAATAATGCTGTAGTGAACACTGGTGTACAATATGTGTTCGAATCCTTTCACTTCCTTTGGTTATACATCTAGGAGTGGAATTGCTGGGTTTTATGGTAGTTCTGTGTTTAATTTTTTGAGAAACCACCAAACTCTTTTCTACAGTGGCTGTACCATTTTGCATTCCCATCATCAGTGCACAAGGGTTCCAATTTCTCCACATCCTTGCCAACCTGTATTTTTTGGTTTTTTGATAATAGCCGTCATAGTGGGTGTAATGCAGTGAATTTTGGCCAGACTCTGATGAACTTTGCTTCTTTTTCTCTTGTATAATTTTGTCATAGGAAGGCTCTGGAAGGTATTGTGAGGGGGTGGCTTAGATGTCAGCTTACTAATAGTATCAAAAAAGATGAAATACAATATTTCATTCAGTCCTAGAACTCCAGAGGATAGCAGTGTGGTGTCACTTTGCTCAGGTGCACACTACAACACATGCTATAATGGAGAGACCAGACTCTGGACTTGGCAGGCAGACTGGGCCCAACCTACCCTTTACTGGCTGAGAGGCCTGGGACCAGTTTCTCTGAGCCTCGCATTTCTCATCTTCTCATAGATTTATTGGGAAAATTAAATGTGATAAACGATCAGTATTGCCCCCCAGCCCAGTTGCTGTCAGCCTGTACTGAGAGAGTCACGTTGGTGATGCTGTTCCTGAAACATTAGAAAAAGGTAAGTACATTCCATTCAAGGAGGCAGAGACTTGTGTCACATGTGTTAGGAAAATTTCAAAATGACTTACAATGTTTTGAAATAACCTTATGAAAGTCAGTTGCCTATACTTCATTCACAGGGAAAGATCTGTTGGATGGTTCCATGGTTCCCTTTATTTCCACAACATCATGTGTGGTATTCCTGTACTTATGTCTCTTGCATTACTGACCCTTTTTGAAACTAAAAATATCACAAAAGTAATCTGTTACTCAAAATTTTCTTCTAAAAAATTGTTTATGTTTATAAAGACATGTTAATTGTAGAAAATTCTTTATTTATTTTTTTTTAGTGAGCTTTTAGTTTGTCCTAATTCCATGGTTTGCCAATATATTTCTCCCATTTCCTCTTAGATTTGTGATGCTTTGACCTTCCCTTTGTGATTCAGTAGCTGCTAAACTCAGTTGAGCTCTTTTCCTTAGTCTTACTAAATCATATGTTTTGATTTTATGTGTTCATACCAGTAATGCTTCAATATCCCTGTTTTAGCAAGATACGGTCCTCTTGTAGATCTGATGATTAGTTTCTTTCTGTTAATATTTGCTCTTGAATTTCTAATGAAAAGATGCAAGCTAACAGATAAGCTTAAAGTGAAGAGGACTTGAGGGACTTACTGATGAAGATCAGACTAGAGCCTTCAGTATGGAGTACGCCTCAACATAAAAAAGACAGAAATCCTCTCAACTGGACCAGTAATCAACATCCTGACAAATGGAGAGAATACTGAGGTTGTCAAGGATTTTATTTTACTTGGATCCACAATCAACACTCATGGAAACAGCTGTCAAGAAATTAAATGATGCATTGCATTAGGCAAATCTGCTGCAAAAGACTTCTTTAAAGTGTTCAAAAGCAAAGGTGTCACTTTGAGGACTAAGGTATGCTTGGCCCAAGCCATGGCATTTTCCGTCACCTCATATGCATGTAAAAGCTGGACAGTGAATAAGGAAGACTGAAGAAGAATCGATACCTTTGGATTGTGGTGTTGGTGAAGAATATTGAATATACCATGGACTGCTAGGAGACTGAACAGGTCTGTCTTTGATGAAGGACACCAGAATGCTCCTTAGAAGCAAGGATGGGGAGACTTTGTCTCACGTACTTTGAACATGTTATCAGGAGAGACCGGTCCCTGGAGAAAGACATCATGCTTAGTAGAGGGTCATTGAAAAAGAGGAAGATCCTCGACAAGATGGATTGACATAGTGGCTGCAACAGTGGGCTCAAACATAGCAACAATTGTGAGGATGGCGCAGGACTGGGCAGTGTTTCGTTTTGTTGTACATGGGTTGCTATGAATTGGAACTGACTCAACAGGACCTAGCAACAGCAACAGATGAGCAAGACCTTAAATTGTTTCCACAAAAGAAAACTATTTTCCTACTTTCTTTTTTGACCTAATGGATTTACCACCGAGACATCAATTTTCCTAATTCTGGATCTTTGTGTTAACAACTGTGTTATTGTAATTGTAATTGAGTAACTATTTTGGGAAGTTGGTAGTTTCAGCACACTGGTAGATCATACAAAAATCTCAGCCATTTAGAACTGGATGAAAAATGACAGATTACCTAGTCTACCCTCTCTCTCCCTCTCTTTATTTAAATAGTGACACATTGAACATGTCCTTTTTAAAAATAAAGCTTTTTATGAACTTTATGACCTACATAAAGGGGTAACCTCTTAAGAAGGGACTGTAAATTACACCTATTCCATGCATAACAATTTGCTATAAATAATATGCAGTTCTAGATTAGCTCTAGTGTAGTCTCCTGCTTCCTGATTTAACCATTCCATGGCTGGCGTGGGCTTGGTGTAGAGCTCTGACGACTGGCTATTACTTTTTCCAATGTTTGCACGGTACCACCATCTCTGACAAGATAGTGACAGGTGTAAATAAAGACTATTCATAAATGGGAAACCCTGGTAGCGTAGTGGTTAAGTGCTGCGGCTGCTAATGAGAAGGCCAGCAGTTCGAATCCGCCAGACGCTCCTTGGGAACCCTGTGGGGCAGTTCTGCTCTGTCCTGTATGGTTGCTATGCGTCAGAATTGACTCGATAGCAGTGGGGTGGGGTGGGATTCATAAATAAGTGTGATATGAGTTACCAGTTGCTATCAAGTTGACTTAGACTCACGGCAACCCCGTGTGTGTCAGAGTAGAACTATGCTCCATAGGGTTTTCAGTGACTGATTTTTTGGAAGTAAATTACCAGGCCTTTCTTCTGAGGAGACTCTGGTTGGAGTTGAAATTCCAACCTTCTGGTTAGCAGCTGTTTGTACCACCCAGGGACTAATAAGTAAAATGCTTGAGAAGTTCCAAAAGATAGCTGCCTTTTCGTTGGGAGACAGGAGATACTGGCATTTGCTTCGGATCTTGAGGGACGGGTGGGATTTCAGTCAGTGGAGCTATGGGGGCCTGGCACTCCAGAAGGAGAGGAACAGATGTAGAGACACAGAGGTAGGAATATGCTGATGAACAGCACTGGGGACAGTGTGGCCAGAGCAGCAGGTAGTGGGTGTGGGGACTGGCGGGCCCTGTGGTCACGTAAGAGTCCTTGGTCGAATGGGGAGAGAGGTCTCGTCACTTGGAATTGTTATCACATGATGATGTTTTTGATTTACTTCATTTTCTTAGGAACCACAGTGGGGAATGGGACAAAAATCTAATTAACTGGGGACCTGGTCAGGTCCTAGTTAATCAAGACTTTCTTTTTATAGTAGTTTAGAGAAGTTGTGAGAGACAGACATCAAATTTATGTTCAAAGATTGTTAGAACAGATGCGTGCTTAATATGTTCTCAGCGGTGATCTCCCACACTCCACAGCATCTTATTAGTTTTGAATTTATCCTTACTTAGGAAATTGTTTGTGTTTAATCGAGTCCTGAGGCAGTGTAAATGCATGGCGACAAATGTGTTTATTATGCACCAGAACTGCTATGAATTTGTCCTTACCTCTACACGTTGAAGTAGGTGGCGGTTTGTAGCCAGGAGAGGAGAAGCTTAAAATGGAAATAAAACTGTTTTGTAGTCTGTCATTTCTCATGGACTTGTTCCTTCCTCACATCTTCTCTTTTGAACCATAAATTGTAGGTTAGAATGAGATGAGGCTTGGAGGGCTATTTTTTCCTGATCAGGTTTGACCAATTCGTGATGATATAATTGTTTGGCCTGTTTTTAAAGTTAAGGGTGAAAATGGGTGAATGATTATTGGGAAATATCTGGTTAGTATGTTTCTTAATAGTGGTTAAATTATAAATAGTAATTAGAGGCACAATTGATTTTATTTTCATTTTTCTGGCCCCAACTCCCGTCTAGGTAATCCAAATGTTGCTCTGTTCTAGAAAACCAAAAACCAAACCCATTGCTGTCTACGTAGACCAGTCGATTCCTGTCTAGTTGATTCCAACTTATAGTTACCCTATAGGACAGAGTAGAACTGCCTCATAGGGTTTCCAAGGGGGTGTTGGTGGATTTGAACTGCTGACATTTTGGTTAGCAGGCAAGCTCTTAACCACTGTACCACCAGAGCTTCTCAGGTCTAGAAAGGGGCTTTTATTTCTTTTACCCTAACCTGATTTTCGTAGCCATGCTGACACTTATTTTACTGGATCTAAGGTGCCCTCTGGCCCTCTCTCAAACCAGGTAACAATGCTGCAGTTGTGTCTGAAAGCGAGAGGGGCTCTGTTCCCCATGTTGAGGTCCTTCCCTCCTCTGCAGTAACCTTATGGACACTAAGAGTGCTCTCTGCTGCTGTATCTTGGGATATTTTGATGGTTATAATGGGAAATAAACCCAATCATTGCTTATTAGGTCACCCACTTGAAAGTTTCACAAACACCTTAATTTATGTGTACCACAGTAAACTCTTGGTACTCACTTTCCTCCTTCATCTGAAACCTGCTTCTCCCCTACTCTTCTCCACCTCTGAAAATGTCTCCATCCACTACCCACCCAAAATCTTCAACAAAATTTTACTTGCGTGTGATTGTTCAAAAGCAGTTGCAGCCGTACATCGACAGGGAACTGCCAGAAATTCAAGCCAGATTTAGAAAAGGAGGTGGAATGAGGGATATCATTGCTGATGTCAGATGGACCCTGGCTGAAAGCAGAGAACTCCAGAAAGATGTTTGTTGTTGTCATTGTTGTTAGGTGCTGTCGAGTCAGTTCTGACTCATAGTGACCCTGTACACAACAGAACGAAACACTGTCCGGTCCTGCGCTATCCTCACTATTGTTGCTATGCTTCAGCCCATTGTTGCAGCCACTGTGTCAATGCATCTTTTCGAGGACCTTCCTCTTTTTCACTGACCCTCTACTTTACCAAGCATGATGTCCTTCTCTAGGGACTGGTCCCTCCTGATAACATGCCCAAAGTACGTGAGACAAAGTCTCCCCATCCTTGCTTCCAAGGAGCATTCTGGTTGTACTTCTTCAGTGCAGATTTATTCTTTTGGTAGTCCACGATATATTCAATATTCTTCACAAACACTACAATTAAAAGGCATCAATTCTTCAGTCTTCCTTATTCATTGCCCAGTGTTCACATGCATATGATGTTTACCTGTGTTTTATTGACTATGCAAAGGTGTTTGGCTGTGTGGACCTTAACAAATTATGAATAACATTGTGAAGAATGGGAATTACAGAACACTGAATTGTGCTCGTGAGCAACTTGTACATAGATCACGAGGCAGTGGTTCAGACAGAACAAGGGGATACTGCATGGTTTAAAGTCAGAAAAGGTGTGCATCAGGGTTGTATTCTTTCACCATACTTACTCAGTTCATATGCTGAGCAAATAATCGGAGAAGCTGGACTCTATGAAGAAGAATGGACATCAGGATTGGAGGAAGACTCATTAACAACCTGCATTATGCAAATGGCACAACCTTGCTTGCTGAAAGTGAAGAGGACTTTGAAGCATTTACTGTTTTTTACTGATGAAAATCAAAGACCACAGCCTTCAGTATGGATTATACCTCAACATAAAACAAAATTCCTCACAACTGGACCAATAAGCAACATCATGACAAACGGAGAAATGATTGAAGTTGTCAAGGATTTCATTTTACTTGAATCTGCCATCAACACCCATGAAAGCAGCAGTCAAGAAATGAAATGACAAATTGCATTGGGCAAATCTGCTGCAAAAGACCTTTTTAAAATGTTGAAAAGCAAAGCTGTCACCTTAAAGACTAAGGTGCGCCCGACCCATGCCTTGGTGTTTTCTGTTGCCTCATAGGAATGTGAAAGCTGGACAGTGAATAAGGAAGACTGAAGAAGAATTGATGCCTTTGAATTATGGTGTTGTTGAAGAATTTTGAGTGTATTGTAGAGTGCCAAAAGAATGAACAAATCTGTCTTGGAAGAAGTACAGCCAGAACACTCCTTAGAAACAAGAATGGGGAGGCTTCGTCTCACATACTTTGGACATGTTGTCAGAAGGGATCAGTCCCTGAAGGAGGACATCATGCTTGGTAAAGAATGGGGAGGCTTCGTCTCACATACTTTGGACATGTTGTCAGAAGGGATCAGTCCCTGAAGGAGGACATCATGCTTGGTAAAGTAGAGGGTCATCAAAAAAGAGGAAGACCCTCAACAAGATGGACTGACACAATGGCTGCAACAATGCGCTTGAGCATAGCAATGATCACGAGAATGGTGCAGGAGCGGGCAGTGTTTCATTCTGTTGTACATAGGGTCTCTGTGAGTCAGAACCGATTCAATAGCATCTGACAACAAAAACAGTCATCCGTGCACTTGGTTAAACCAGATGCTTGGGAGACATCCTTGATTCCTTGGCTTTCCTTTAACTTCCGTATTACCAAGTCTGTGGGTTTCCGCTTCCAACATGTATTTCCCATCTGTTCGCTTCCTCTCTCTCCAGTCTGTTAGCTCAAGTTACTATCAGATCTTCTCTGGATTACTTTAAGAACAAAGAACCCTGGTGGCACAATGATTAAATGCTTGGTTGCTAACCAAAAGTTTGGTGGTTTGAATCTACCAGCTGCTCAGTGGGAAAAAAAGGACCTGGTGATCTGCACCCCTAAAGATTATAGTCTAGAAAACCCAATGGGACAGTTGTCCCCTGTCTTATAGTGTCTTATAGTGAGTAGGAATCGACTCAGTGGCATACGAGAACAACTTTAAGAGCCTGCTGATGAGCTTTCTTGCTTCCTTTGGTCTCCTTCCCTCCACCTACCCAGATGTACCCCACTCGTTCTCCACACAGCAGCCAAAGTTATCTTATTTTTATAGAATCTTAATATGAAAAATTTCAAATATATGCAAAAAGTAGAAAGGATATTAAACTGGACTCTTATGTAATTATTATTCAATCTCAAATGTTGGCCTTTCTTTTGAAGTGCCTCTTGCTGGACTCAAACTTCTAACCTTTCATTTAGCAGCTGAGTGCGTTAGCTCTGTACTACCTGGGGACTCCTGTCCATTTAAGGCCAACCTTATTTCATCTATAATCCACCCCTAGATTGTTTGGATTTAAATCCCAGATAGAATTTATTTTTCCCTCTAAATATTTCAGTATGTACTTCCTGAAAACAAAGATGTTCTTTTATCTAACTAAAGTTCAGGTCCAAGCTCATGTAATTAACATTAATACAGGGCTATGAATAAGTGTCATAGATTGAATTATGTCCCCCCAAAAATGTGTGTATCAACTTGGTTAGGCCATGATTCCCAGTATTGTATGGTTGCCCTCCATTCTGTGATTGTAATTTTATGTAAAGAGGATTAGGGTGGGACTGTAACACCACCCTTACTCAGGTCACCTCCCTGATCCAATGTAAAGGGAGTTTCCCTAGGGTGGGGCCTGCACCACCTTTTATCTCTCAAGAGATGAAAGGGAAGCAAGCAGAGAGTTGGGGACCTCATACCACCATGAAAGCAGTGCCTGGAGCAGAACGCATCCTTTGGACCCAGTGTCCCTGCGCCCGAGACGCTCTTTGACAAGGGGAAGACTGAGGACAAGGACCTTTTTCCAGAGCCGACAAAGAGAGAAAGCCTTTGCCTTGAGCTGATACCCTGAATTTGGACTTGTAACCTATAAGAGTGTGAAAGAATAAATTTATAGTTGTTAAGCCATCCACTTGTGGTATTTCTATTTTAGCAATGCTAGATGACTAAGACAATAAGGAATACTGAAGAAGAATTGAAACCTTTCAATTATGGTGTTGGTGAAGAATATTGAATACACCATGGACTGCCAGAAGAATAAACAAGTCTGTCTTAGAAGAAGTACAGCCAGAGTGCTCCTTGGAAGCAAGGATGGTGAGATTTTGTCTCACATACTTCGGTCATGTTTTTGGGACGGACCAGTTCCTAGGGAAGGACATCATGCTTGATAGAGGGTCATCAGAAAAAGAAGAAGACCCTCAACAAGATGGATTCACACAGTGGCTGCAGCAATGAGCTCAAACATAACAATGATTGTGAGGATAGAGCAGGATGGGACAGTGTTTAATTCTGTTGTAATAGGGTTGCTGCGAGTCAGAACTGACTCCGTGGCACCTAACAACAACAGCAACAGAGGAGTTATTAATCTAATCTATATGCCTTATGGAAACCCTGGTGGTGTAGTGGTTAAGTGCTACAGCTGCTAACCAAAGGGTTGGCAGTTTGCATCCGCCGGGCACTCCTTGGAAACTCTATGGGGCAGTTCTACTCTGTCCTATAGGGTCGCTATGAGTCGGAATCGACTCGACGGCAGTGGGTTTGGTTTTGGGTTTATATGCCTTATATAACATCATTTTATCTGTATTTTTCTATGTAAATATAAAAGATAAGGTTTCTTTTTAAAAACATCACAAGATCTTTACCATACCTAAAAAAAAATTAACCCATAAAACTGTTGCTGTTGAGTGGATTCTGACGCATAGTGACCCTACAGGAGAGAGTAGAACTGCACCATAGGGGTCCCAGCGAGCGGGTGTTGGATTTGAACTGCCAACCTTTTTGTTAGCAGTCAAATGCTTAACCACTGTGCCACCAGGACTCCTAGAAATGAACAGTATTCATTAAATATCCTGGCAGTGTCCAAATTTCCCCAGTTGTCTCATAATTTATTTTTTAACAGCATGTTTTTTTTCAATCAGGACAGAGTGATTCTTTCAGAAATTAAATTGTATGATGTCACTCCCTTGCTTAAGGTCTGTCCATGAGTTTGTATGTCTCTAAGGATGAAGAATTATGATATTGGAGGAGAATATTGAATATACCATGGATTATCAGATATTATTATAATCTGTCTTGGGAGCAAGTACAGCCAGAATGTTCCTTAGTTGCGAGAATGGCGAGACTTCATCTTGCTTACTTTGGGCATGTTTTCAGGGAAGGACCTATCCCTGGAGAAGGACATCATGCTCGGTAAAGTAGAGGGTCAGCGAAAAATAGGAAGACCCTCAAAGAGATGGAGTGACAGTGGCTGCAACAATGGGCTCAAACATAGCAACAGTTGTGAGGATGGCACAGGACGGGACAACATTTTGTTCTGTTACAAGAAGGGTCATTGTGAGTCAGAACTGACTGGACAGCCCCAAACAGCAAACAACAAGGGTGAAGACCCCGATCTACCTTAGTCCACAAGGCTTGACATGATCAGGCCTCTTCTAGGGCAGCCCTCATCCTTGTTCATTGCACCTCAGCCACAAACCTTTTTCCAGCTTTTGACAGCTCCCCACTGCTTTGTGCTTTGTGCAAGTGCTTTGTGCTCTGTTCTGCTCCTCCCATGACTTCTTCCTGCCCATCTCTCAGCTTAAATGTCTCCTACTGGCCTTGCCTCCCACTTTTCTAATGACTCCACCTAAGTAGGTTATGCCTCTCTCGTTTCTCTCTCAGCATCCTGTTTGTTTCTTTCCATTTTCTCAATCTGTAGCTAATTGGTAGCTTTTTTTTCTTTTCAGATTTCATAAAATATATTTTTTAAATTTTATTTTAGGTGAAGGTTTTCAGAGCAAACTAGCTTCTCATTAAACAATACACATATTGTTTTGTGACATTGGTTGCCAACCCCATGACATGTCAATACTCTCCGCTTCTCGACCTTGGGTTTCCCATTACCAGCTTTCCTGTCCCTTCCTCCCTTCTCGTCCTTGCCCCTGGGCTGGTGTGCTCATTTAGTCTCATTTTGTTTTATGGGCCTGTGTAATCTTTGGCTGAAGTGTGAACCTTAGGAATGACAGCATTACTGAGGGGCCATACTCTAGGGGTTTCTCCAGCCTCTTGTCAGACCAGTAAGCCTGTTCTTTGTTTTTCTTTTGTAATTGGTACTTACTTTTTGTCCATCTGCTCCTTTGGGCCCTAAGTTCCGTAAAGATGGAACTGGTCTATTTTTGCTTGTCATGGTGTATTCTGTGCATAAATATCAGGCACATAGTAGATGCTCAGTGAGTATTTGTTAAATTAATGAATTTGCTGAATTAATATACTAATCAGAAAATATGGATGGGTACTCAAGTGGACTGCAAGTCTATAGCAGTGCATTAAAAAAAAAAAAATCCAACCATCATTTATGAGCACTTACTAAGCCTGTGGCACACTGGGAATTGCTGTGATTGTTTGAAAGGTGAGTGAGTTAAGACAGTTTTTGGAATGTGTATTTGTTTTTCTAAATGGTATTCACAGCTGTTCATCAACTAAATACATGCATAATTACTTAGGTAACATCCTGTTGTTTGGGGATAGTAAACACTATCCAAGGTTCCTGGCATCTCCTTTGCCATTTCCCAATATGGGCTGACCCACTTTTCATCTGGAGTTATGTAAATGAGCTGTCAGACTATTAGGATACAGTGTGTTTCACTCCCTTTGGTTAACTTGTCTTACTGACTTTTTTCTGCCTTGTTTCTGATACCACCGTTCATTCCCCTTTCATTTACATCCTGATAAACATAACCTAAAAAACTAGTAAAACAACCAAAAAGCAGATACTTGGGAGCTTTGTCTTTTAAAATGTGCCAAACTTCTCCCATTGCTTATGCTTTAAAAATCCATCTCTCTGGTTCTCTCTTCCCTCTCTCCCCTTTGTCTTCTCATCATGTCTCCAGAACATCATGGATAGAACTCAAAGGCAAGCTGGTATTTGTTTAGATACATTTATGAATATAATGTATAACTCAGAATCATACATCATATACATTCAATAAATATTTTGAAGACTTACTAGCCATTGGAGCCCTGGTGGTGTAATGGTTAAGAGCTCTGCTGCTAACCAAAAGGTCGGCAGTTCGAATCCACCAGCTGCTCCTTGGAAACCCAATGGGGCAGTTCTACTCTGTCCTATAGGGTTGCTATGAGTCAGAACCCACTCAGTGGCACCTCACAACAACAACTAACCATTAGCAAATTCAGAGGACTCTGAAATTTCTTAAAATTGAAGAGGTATTTGGGGATTTATGTATGACTTTTATTATTGTGTTATTTCTGTTTTATTTTTATCATCCAGAATGAAAGTATTGAAGCCAGCAAAGGCTCTATTTTTTTAATTAGTTACGGGCAGAGTGTTATAACTAAAACTTGAAAACTCCACCTATCTCTGAAGAATTAGCCGTTTTAGAGGTATAGGCAGAGTTTAGTTTCCCTTTTAGGAGCCTTGGTGGTACAGTGGTTAAGCGCTCAGCTGCTAACCAAAAGGTTGGTGGTTTGAACATACTAGCCACTCTGTGGGAGAAAGATGTGGCAGTCTGCTTCCGTAGAGATTACAGCCTTGGAAGCCCTATGGGGCAGTTCTGCTCTGTCCTATAGGGTCACTTTGAGTTGGAAATAACTCGATGGTAGTGGGTTTTTTTTTTTTTTTTTTTTTTGTAGGCAATACCATCATAAACCTGTAATCTCTATTTATTTTGGTGCTTAAGAAAGTTTTCTGCAAGGGTAACTTGACTTCAGTGTATGTAGTTAAAAAAAAAAAATATCAACGGCTGTGGGTCAAGTCTCCCAGTCACCTGAATTCTTTACCATTTAAAACTTTGGTCCCAATTTCAAATGTATAATTTCTGTGGTTAAAATAATTGTGTGCAGTCACTACAAGAAAATTAATTCCATGGCTGGCTAATTAAAGCATATGTATTTTGCAAGAGGATTCTCTTTGTCTCAGTAGCAGTTGATTTAGATACGTAGGTGGATTCCATGTTTTCAGTAGAACTTAGTCACTAAAATAGTGTAGTATAAGGATGCCTTTTTGGACAATTCAGCATGAGTAAAAAAATTATCTTGTATTATATGTCTTTAACCTATGAAATAATTTATGTGAAAGCATTTTATGAAACTGCAAAATGTAAAGCAAATTTAAGGTAATATATATGCCAGTTACGTATAATGTCATATTGGAGAGAACTGCTATTTTTGTAAAACAGTTATCCTTCCCATGATGCAAGAAATTTTGATATAGCTATTTTCTCAGCTCAAGATATAAAAACACTGTTTAAAAAGAATAAAAAAGAGGATATTTTGTTAAATCTGACAGGTAAGAAATAAGAGTATCCATTATCCCTGACCGTTTCCCCATTTCTGAGGCCCATCCTGTTAGACCAGGGATAAGGTGAGCGTGCCTGCTTGGCATGGTTCTTTGTTTCTTTTTTAATGGCAGTTTTATGAATTTATAGACACTGCAAGTTTAAAAAAAATTTGTTGAGCACGTTCCCTACACCAGGCGTTGAGCTAGTTTGGGAGGCGGGCTTGCCAATGGGGGTGTTGTTGGGAGTCTCCAGAAGGTCGTCAGTCTCCCTCCTCAACCGCTCGTTCTCTAGCTGAGTCTCTGTGTTGACATCTGGGCCAGGGGCTCAAGAGTATGGAGTTGTGTGGCTTTGCATCGTTCCTGACCATAAAAAATGGGAGATTTTATTGTTTAAATATTCAAATCAAATTAAGGCAAGATCGTTTTATATTCTTTGGGTAGGAAAATGTGTTTTAAGTATGACACCAACAGGAAAAAGAGTGATAGTTTTAACCATGATGACATAGCCCTTAAAAGCCCAATTAAAAGAAGATTAACTGGGGAAAAAAACTGAGCATATATGAAGGAGGGTTAACACCAAAACAAAGAAAGAGAAGAACCCTTTGGTAGAAAAGTTGGCAAAGGGATTTGTGCAACAACTGAGAAGAAGACATATAGGTCAGTAAGGCTGCTGTATTAGCTTCCTATGGCTGCTGTGACAAATTACCACAAATTTTGTGGCTTAAAATAACACAGAATTATTCTTTGACAGTTCTGGGGTCAAAAGTCTGAAATGGGCCTCACTGGGCCCAAAGCAAAGTGTTGCCAGGGCCACGTTCCCTTTGGCAGCTCTCGGGGTGAATCCATTTCCTTGCCTTTCTCCAGCCTCTAGAGCTGGATTCCTTGACTCATGTCCCCTTCCTGCGTCTTCAAACATAGCATCATCAAATCTCTTTCTGCTTCCGTAGTCACATCACTTCTGCCTTCTGTGTCTAATCTCCCTCTCCCTTTCTCTTAGGAGGACACTTGTGATTGCATTTTGGGTCCACCCAGACAATCCAGAATAATCTTCTCATCTCAAAACCTTTAATTTATTCACATCTGCAAAATCTCGTTTGTTTTGTAAAGTAACATTCTCAAGTTTCAGGGATTAGGGGGCCATTTTCGTCTATTTTTGGGGGCCATTTTCAACCTGTTACTAAGTTGCCATGGAGTTGGCATCGAATCATGATGGCCTTGTGTAAAACAGAATGAAACAATGTGCCATCTCCGTGATCTTTGATATGTTTGAGTCCATTTATTAGGGCAATCATGTTAGTCCATCTCATTGAGGGTTTCCCTTGTTTTCGCTGACCCTCTACCAAGCATGATGCCCCTTTTCTAGGGATTGGTTTTTCCTGATGATGTGTCCAAAATTAGGAAACCCACCACAGCTACCAAATAGCGTGCATGATGGAGCAGTACACGTGTGTGTATATATGTACGTGTGTGCATGTGCATGAAGCCTGCGCAAAGACAAACATACATACAATATGTTTGGGATTGAGTTATCTCAGTGTGGTAAGGATTACAGGGTATTTATAATTTTCAAAACGTCCCTTTTAACTTTCATATTTGTTTTATAAATGATCAGAAAAAACAAAGTTACTTTTGCTTTGGAAAAGAGAATTTTTTTTTTACTAGACTTTCTTTTTAGAGCAGTTTTAGATTTTAGAAAAACTGAGCAGACAGTACAGAGTTCCTGTATATCCTGGCACACAGTTTCGCCTATTATTAACACCCTATTAGTGCAGTACATTTGTTGGAATTAATGAACCTGTCATGGCTTGAATTATGTCCCTCTGAAAATGTGTGTATCAACTTGGTTAGGCCATGGTTCCCAGTATTGTGTGGTTGTCCTCCATTTTGTGATTATAATTTTATGTTGAGAGGATTAGGGTGGGATTGTAACACCACCCTTACTCAGATCACCTCCCTGATCCAAGGTAAAGAGAGTTTCCCTGGGGTCTGGCCTATACCACCTTTTATCTATCAAAAGATGAAAGGAAAGGGAAGCAAGCAGAGAGTTGGGGACCTCATACCACCAAGAAAACAGCGCCAGGAGCAGAGCATGTCCTTTGAACGTGGAGTCCCTGTGCCTGAGAAGCAACTTGACCAGGGGAAGATTGAAGACAAGGACCTTCCTCCAGAGCTGACAGAGAGAGAAAGCTTTCCCCTGGAGCCGGCACCCTGAGTGTGGACTTATAACCTACTAGACTGTGAGAGAATAAATTTCTCTTTGTTAAAGCCATCCACTTGTAGTATTTCTGTTATGGCAGTACTAGATGACTAAGACAGAACCAATGTTGATACATTATCACTGACTAAAGTCCGTACTTTACTCAGATTTCCTTAGTGTTTATCTAATATTGTTTTTCGGTTCCAGGATCCCATCCAGGACACCATATTACATTTAGTTGTCACGTCTTCTTAGGCTCCTCTTGACTGTGACAGCTTCTCACACTCTCCTTGTTTTAATAACCTTGACAGTTTTGAGGAGTATTGCTCAGGTATTTGTAGAATGTTCCTCCGTTGGAGGAATTGGTCTGGTGTTTTTCTCATGGTGAGTATGTATCCTTGATATGATGTGATGAAAATGGCACTTCACCTCTGCACATTTGGGAGGAAGACTACAGAGGTAAGGTGCCATTTTCATCATATCATATCAAAAATAAATACTATCAACATGATTTCTCATTGTTGACACTGACCTTGATCAGTTGGTTGGGGTAGTGTTTGTCAGATTTCTCCACCGTCAAGTTAGTGTTTGCTTCTCTCGCTCCATACTGTGAATGAAGTCAGTATGTGCAGCTCACATTTATGGAAATACGATGACTGTGGAGGATCTACATCAATTATTTGGACGTTTGATGATCTTTTTTCTTAGATTGCATCAAAATGGTCATGTAAAAAAAATTCATGTCAAATTGTCATTTTTTCCAGCATTCTCAGAGGAGTCTTATATTTAGCTTTCACGAGATTCTGAGTATATCTAAGTTAATTTTAGGCTAGAGATTACTGACTGGCCTACCTTTTGTAATTTCTCAAAGGTTTTGTTCTAGTTGATTAACTGCGTAAAATCTTTACAAGTTGAATCAATTATTGTCTTACATATTGCACATTATTCTAAAAAATATAATTAGAAACCAAGACAAAGTTTCTTTTTAAAATTTTATTGTTGGGAATATGCACAGCAAAACGTAACAGCTACTCAACAATTTCTACATATATCGCTCAGTGACACTGATTACATCCTTCAAGTTGTGCAACCATTTTCACCCTCCTTTTCTGAATTGTTTCTCCCCCATTAATGTAAACTCACTGCCCCCCTGCCCCCAGGTTCATGTGTAATCTTTTGAGTTGCTGTTGTCAGTTTGATCCCAAATAGTTCTTAAAAGAGCATAATGATCAAGGCAGACCTTTTTTACTAGTTAAGCTAAACTATCGTTCTGTTTTAAGAAGATTTCTGGGAATATTTTTGGTTTCAGGTTTAAAGATTATCTTAGAACAATAGCTTCGGGGTTCACCTACCCTCCATGGCTCCAGAAGTCTGGAGTCCATGAGAATTTGAAATTCTATTCTGCATTTCCAACCTTTTGATCAGGATTCTTCTGTGGAATCTTTGATCCAAATGTTCGGTAATGGTAGCTGGGCACCATCCAGTTCTTCTGGTCTCATGGCAAAGGAGGCAATTGTTCATGGAGGAAATTAGCCATGCATTCCATATCTTCCTCCTATTCCTGACTCTCCTTCCTCTGTTGCTCCAGGTGAATAGAGACCAATTACTGTGCCTTGGATGGCCACTTGCTAGCTTTTAAGACCCCAAGGACTATGCAACAAACTAGGAGGTAGAACAGAAGCACTGAACATGTTATTAGGCCATTTAACTGGGATGTCCCATAAAACCTTGACCTTAAACCTCCAAATCAAGGAACCAAATCCCATGGTGTGTTCTGTTGTACATAAGCAGCCTTAGCAACTACTCTTTTTTTTTTTTTTTTTGTCATTGTTGTAAATATATCTATCACACAACTTTTGGCAGTTCAACTTTTTATAGGTATATAACTTAATGACCTCAATTACAGTAATCAGCTATGCAACCCTACACTAAATCAATGTGATTTTTACTGTTAACGCCTCTTTTCTCCCTCCTTACCATTGCTGGTAACCACTAATAAACTTTGGACTCTATGCATTTGCCTTTTCTTTTTATGTTGAGGTTATGCAGTATTTGTCCCTTTGTGATTGGTTTTATTTCACTCAGCATAATGTTCTCAAGCTCCATCCATACTGTAGCATGTATCAAGACTTCATTTTTCCTACTGGCTGAGTATTCCGTTGTGGGTATATACCACATTTTGTTTATGTGTTCATGTGTTGATGAGCATTCTTTCTACCTTTTGGTTATTGTTAACAGTGCTGCAGTGAACCAGTGTATCTGTTTGAGTCTCTGCTTTCAAGTCTTTTGGGTATATACCTAGGAGTGGAATTGCTGGGTCATATAGTAGTTCTGTTATTAGTTTTTTGAGGAACCACCACACCGTTTTCCACAACAGCTGTACATTTTGCATTCGTACCCGCAATGGGTAAGGAGTGAAATGGAATCTCATTGCAGTTTTAATTTGCACCTTTCTGATGGCTAATGATCCTGAGTATCTTTATGTGTTTGCTGGCCATTTGAATGTCTTCTTTGGTGTAATGTCTCTTCACATTCTTTGCCCACTTTACGATTGGGTTATTCGTTGTCTTGTTAAGTTGTTGAAGTTTTATATATATTTTGGTTATTAACTTCTTGTCAAATATATGGTTTCTGAAGATATTCTCCCAGTTGTTAGCTTGTATTTTCCTTTTTTTGGTAATGTCTTTTGATGAACAAAAGTTTGTAATTTGTATGCAGTTCCATTTTTTTTTTTTTTGTGCTTTCTTGTTTGTGCATTTGTTATTTTATTAGATAATCCATTGTTGAAAGTTAGGTCTGACAGCATTGCCTCTGCTTGTTCTAGGAATTTCACGGTTTTGGCTTGTACATATAGGTCTTTAATAATCCATTTTGAATTTGTTTTTGTTTATGATGTGATGAGGCATGGCTCTTGTTTCATGTGGAAATCCGATTTTCCCAGCACCACTGGTTAAAAAGACTCTTCTTTCCCCCACTGAATGGACTTAGCACCCTTGTCAAAATCAGTTGACCATAGATATGTGGGTTTATTTCTGGACTTTCAATTCGATTCCATTGGCCTATGTGTCTGTTGTTATGCCAGTACCAGACTGTTTTGATTACTGTAGCTGTACAGTATGTTTTAAAATCAGGAAGAGTGAGTCCTGCTATTTTGTTCTTCTTTTTCAACATTGCTTAGCTGTTTGGGGCCTCTTCCCATTCCATACAAAGTTGAGGAATTTTTTTTTTTCTATTTCTATAAAGAAGGCTGTTGGAATTTCGATCGGGGTCATATTGAATCTATAGATTGCTTTGGGTGCGTTCACTTGACATAGGAAAAAAATACATATATAGGGTAAAATATATTTACATTAGTGGGAAAATGTAGGTGTAAAATACCTTGTACTAATAATTTTGCAGCTGGGCTTGCCTTTCTCCTTCTATTCCTTGAGAAACCCTGACCTTTGTAATACCAGGTCTCTTACATAGTTCCAAAGCCTCCTTTTTCTCTTATAGTACAATACTGATCACATTTGCTGTCATTAGGTGAATATCTTGCTTCCCTTCAGGACTGAGAACTCTATGGGGGCAGGGACTGCGTGTGCTCTGCTTGCTACTATAGCCTCAGTATCCCCGGTGCTCAGCACAGAGTGGGCACACACGTTTCATGTGCCAAATCTTTGAGCACTTTTAGAATTTAGATGGTTAACAGGGTGTTTGGAAGAAAGGCCTGGTGATCAACTTCTGAAAAAGCAGCCACTGAAAATCTTATGGAGCACAGTTCTGCTCTGACACACTTGGGGTCGCCATGAGTCAGAATCAACTTGATGGCAGCTGGCTTAACAGCGAGCTGCACTTATGGGAAAAGAATCATAATATAATGCTGGGTGTGTGAAAAAAAGTAGTTTGTAACACAAAAACAACAATATTGAAAAAATATGGTTATGTGGAAGAAGACTGGAACCAAATAATCCAAAATATTAGCAGTGGTTGTCTCCAGGTTATGAGATTGTGGCTAGTTTTAATTTTCTTCTTTGTTTCCCATTTCTCTCCAAAGAGTTTATGAAGTATCAGAATATAATCTTTGATATTAATTTTATAATCAGAAAGACAGTGAGCCCCATAACCAAGACAGTTCAGTTTTAGTGTACACAAAACCCCCAAGGCAAGACAAGAAAGTTGCCAAGCCACTGACCATGTTGTTCCCCTGGAGCACTTTTACCTACTGAAGCTGAACTTCAAAATTGTGTTCCTTCATACAGTCTTTGCACGAGTGCTTTTAAAACCTACATTATTATTATTATTATTATTATTTAAATTTCATCAAAACCACTTCCAATATTGTCTGTCTGATTTTAATTTCAAAGGTCTGTTTCTAACTACGTTGGTGTGACTGTCATGCCGTATGTGTGATTAATTCACCTTGGTAATTTAGATTTTCTGCATTTCATCTGTCAGACTGAAAACTTCAGAGAAATTGACTTTCTCTTATTAGTGTTTTCAAAAAGTTCATGGGGGTATAAAATCAAGGTCTAACCTGGGAATACCGGTCTACTCTTAAATTTTCCTATAAACAAATGTAACTCATTAGAATCTGTGGATTAAATGAAAAGTCACTGGTAGAGCGTATAGATTTTATAAATCCAGGTCGTTTGTTTTTTTCTTGCATGTTTCCTAAGGATAATTAAACAGTGATGGATTAGCATTAGACTGCAGCAAAGATTGGGGAGAAAAATCTCCCAGCATCCCTTCCTGCTGCGGGTATCAGCTACAGCAGTGAGTGTAGCTGCCACTTTAAGTGACATGTCTTAAATTCTGGTCTGGAAAGCTTTAGGATGCTGTCAGCTGCCTCGCCTCAGGAACTTCTTTGCCTATTCCTGATAATCGAGAGCCTCCCAGGCACCAAGGAATAAAACAGAAATTGAGGATTTTTGTTGACTTCTAAATCGAAGATTGTTTCTCCTTTTTGTTGTCTTAAAAAAATAAATCTGGTAGAAGAGAGGGAAAGACAGCTTCACAGTGGGACTATATTCATTCCTCCAAAGTTACAGCAGCTTTAAATCTGTGAGTATGTTGTATTTATGTAGCAGTTCTCAGGAGAAGGATTACCATGTTCTCTTTAAAGATTTAATATAAGGAAAGCTAAATAGATTTTTCAAATCAGAGTTAAATTTCATTGGAGACCTGCGTTTTTTTTGTTGTCTTCATTAAAGACTTCAAGATTGCTAGGAATTCTGTAGTTCTCACCTATTTATTTAACTTCCTAAGGGCCAGTGCTGAAATTGCAGAAAATAGCATCCTTTGCTGCTGCGGAGACCTGGTCTTCCCAGGATAACATGGCTGGTTTATTGCTAGTGCAAGGTGTACGGAGAGATTGCCAAGACTCCAGCTGCAGAACAATGGCAGGATCGTGATGGCTCACTTTGTATTTGCTGGCTTCCTGATAGGATTTGTTCTTTTGTTTTGTTTTGCTAGGGTAACGAAAACCTTAAAGATTTAGTAAAGTGGCATGCTGTCAGAAATAAAGTGTGTTGATAGCCATAGGCCTTCACCTCCTGATGCACTGTGTCGGCTTCAGCCGGCCTCTTTGTAGCAGATGACAGTAAATGGGAGTTTGCACAAAGTGACCTTTACATCATCACCCGTTTCTAATTGTTCATTTGAATTGGGGCTGTTTTCTTCATGACGCAGACCCTGAAGTCTCAACATCTGTCCTTGGTCATTGTGTCCCACTTTCCTTCTTTGGACATCATTAGAGGCTAGAATTGTCTCGTTGCTGAGGCCTCTTTGAACATTTTGTAAAGATAGAGGTTAATTTTGATTCCTGCCATAACTGCCTCGTGTTCTTGATTGGTCTTTGTTGAATCAAAGTCTTATTATTCTAGTAAACTGATTCACATCATTTAGTTACTGATCTCAGTCCTTTATCTTAAAATGATATTAGCTAAAGTGATTTGTAAAAGTTGGTATATTCAGAGATCAGTAACAGTCATCTTTGGTGATGTGGGATGTGTTTGACTTAGGCTGACGTATTGTGCAAGCTTCTGGGTGCCAGTATTTTGGTTGATTTCCTGCAGTGTAAAATAAATCAAGAAGTTAAAAAAAGAAACGTTCCCCACCACCCAGAAATCAAACATCTGCTGTTTTTATTTTTAACATTTTGTCATACCTAAATGCAGCAACTTTGAATTTAAGGAGGAAGCATTCCTAAAAATAGAAAATCCTGCCTTACCTTGACTTGTAAAGAACTTATATACATTCATTCGTTCTTTTAATTTGTTCAGTCAGCACATGTTTACATTTGTTGCAAAGTTCTTGCCAGGCTTTGGGATACACTCCTAAGCAAGATATTATACCTGCCCTCATTGAAAAGATATTTTTAGTAGACGAGAGTGCCATTCGAAGACCAATTACCTAATTATTTCATTACAGTCGGGTAGTGAAATAAGCTATAGAAGAATGAGCACTTTGCTGCCAAACATGCACAGGATGCAGATACTTGCAACTAATTCTGCCTCAGATCCTCTGATGATCCTTAGAATGCTTGAGCTGGAGAGAGATGTTGGAAATAATTTAATTAGATCAACAAACAAAATGTGCACAATGTGAAGTGCTGGGTTTAGTTTGGTCCTTGCGTTGGGGGAGCTCACAGTCCAGTCTAGTGGGAGAAGAAAGGAAATTGGTGATATTAGTATATTCTAGTGAGTGATAATAATTCATTAATTCAACAGGCATTTATTGAGGTCTGCTATCGTGCTGGGTACTCTGCTGGGCGCCATGCTGGGCACCTGGGATAGAGACTAAGGCAGAGATGTCACTGCTCTCTGGAATCCCTCAGGGCCCCAGAGAGAAAGGTCAGGAGTGTACACAGGAGAGGGAAGGGCAACACTTGTATTTACAGAGCATAAACTGTGTTCTGTATACACCAACTAGAATGTAATTTTCCCTTCAGTCCTATAAACTAGTTACTATCTCTCCTGTAATAAGCAAGCAAACCGAGGCTCAGAGAAGGTAGTAATTTGCTCAGAGGCACACAGGAAGTGAGTGGAGCAATTAAGACTGCATCCCAGATATGACTTGATTTCAAATCTCTGTCCTTCTGGTGGTGCCTAAACCTGGCTGCTCATCACAGCTCCCAAGGGCTTTAAAACCCAATGACTTCTTGAACTCCAGAGGGGCTGTGGTGTTTATTACAGGCTCCCTGATGACTCTGGGCGCCTAGGCATAAGATCTGTTATTATACTGTCCTCAGAATAACACATGGGGAAAGAGATGGGTAAAGAGATTGACATCATACAGTAGTTGAAATGAGGCCAGGAACCAAGGTTTCCCGACTTCTCAACCACTGTTCATTCCATTTCAATACTTTGCAAGATTTTAGGAAAACCAGAACTAGAACCGAAAGCAAATAACAGACAAAAACCCAAAATTACAGCAACAAGCGCATGAACCTCTGTGGTTTTCGTTGGTCTTGGCTCCAAGCATGAACCCTGATGGTCCAGCCTGACTTAAAGAGTTCTCCCTATGCTGCCTGGTGGTTTTTATGACTTAAAAATGAACTAGTTAGAATTATTTTTTTTATAAAGCAAGTTACCTTGGTTTATAAACATTCATTCAGTGAATATTAATTGATCACAATATATCAGTACTAGGCTCTGAGCTTATGTTGTTGTTGGGTGCTGTTGAGTTGGTTCCAACTCATAGTGACCCCATGAGACAGAGTAGAAAAGCCCTATAGGGTTTTCTTGGCTGTAATCTTTATGGGAACAGATTGGCAGGTCTTTCTCCTGAAGAGCCACTGAGTGGGTTCAAACCACCAAGCTTTTTTTTAATATTGTGTTTTTGGTGAAAGTTTATACAGGAAATTAGGTTCTCATTTAACAATTTCCATACATATTCTATACAGTGACATAGATTACACTCTTCATAATATATCAGCATTCTCATTATTTCCATTTTGGTTGCTCTGTGTCCATTAATCTAGCTTCCCTGTACCCCCTTGCCTTCTCATCTTTTGTCTAGGGCAAATGTTTACCATTTGGTTTCGCCTAGACAAATATTTTGAGGAGCACAGTACTCAAAGGTGGTATTTATCTGCTGGGCCAATCTGTCATTTGGCTGAAAGGTGACCTCTGGGAGTGATTTGAATTAGAAGTTTAAAGAGTATCTCAGGGCGGTAGTCTTGGGGGTTCATCTAATCTCTACTGGTCCAGTAAGTCTGGCATTTTTTTTTAGGAGTTTGAGTTTTGTTCTATATTTTTCTCCCATTATATTGGGAACCATCTACTGAGTCTCTGGTTGGAATGGTCATTAGTAGCCAGGCATCCTTTGGTTCTTTTGGTCTCAGGGTAGTTGTTTGTGTAGGCTATTGGTTCTGTAGACTAGCTTCTTCTTTGAGTCTTTGGTTTCCTTTTTTTTCTGTTTAACTCTGGACGAGTAGAGATCAATAGTAAACCACCAGCCTTTTGGTTAGCAGCTGAGTGCTTAACCATCGTACCGCCAGGGCTTCTTACTGAGGCTATAGTGGTAACTAAAACCCAAGCCCCGTCCCTAAGGCATTCGCAGCTTATTGGGGGACACAGACAAGAAACTGGTGATTGGGGTGCAGTGGTATAAACGCTGTGGTATGGAGAAAGTCAGCATTCTGTGGGATCACAGAGGAGAGGCCCCCAACCTTACCTGGGTGGTGGGCAGGGGTGGGGAAGATGCTGGGCCAAGTAGCTGTCTGGAGGAGGAGATGTCTGAATTGAGGCAGATACTGTTAGATATTGTAAGCAGTGGGTTATAGCAGGAGGATTTATAAGTATGTACATTTGTTCTGTGTTTGCCTAGAAGCTTGGGAGGCCTGGAGTTCTAGTGAGGGTGAAGCTGGACAGAGGAAGACAGATGCCAAGGGTGCCTTGCCGTGGAGCTGTGACAAGGGCAGTGACAAGCCACTGAAGTGTTTTTATTGAGGGGATTACATAGATCCCTGGCTGCAGCGTGGGGAGTGGGAGAGTGAGTGCACCTTGATCCTGTAACACCTTGCTCCTGGCTCTTAGACTCTGGCTAGAGTTAATAATTCAGAGCTTTAATAGGCTTTTACTGGGAATTTAACATATGTATGTATTTTTTATGTATATAATTCCTTATTCATTCAGAAGACTGAAGAAGAGTTGACTCCTTTGAATTGTGGTGTTGGCGAAGAATATTGAAAATATTATGGACTGCCAAAAGAACGAACAAATCTGTCTTGGAAGAAGTGTGGCCAGAATGCTCCTTAGAGGCAAGGATGGTGAGACCGTGCCTTACATACTTTGGACATGTTGTCAGGAGGGATCAGTCCCTGGAGAAGGACATCATGCTTGGCAGAGTACAGGGTCAGCGGAAAAGAGGAAGACCCTCAACGAGGCGGAATGACACAGTGGCTGCAACAATGGGCTCAAGCATAACAACGATTGTAAGGATGACACAGGACCGGGCAGTGTTTCGTTCTGTTGTGTGTAGGGTCGCTATGAGTCAGAGCCAACTCGACGGCACCTAACAACAACAACAACATGTATATAATGTCTCTCTCTCTCTCTCTATGTATATATATACACACACACACATAAGGAGCTCTAGTGGTGCAACCGTTAAGCACTCGGCTACTAATCAAAAGATTGGTGGTTTAAACCCACTCAGCAGCTCCTTGGTAGAAAGACCTGTTGATCTGCACCTGTAAAGATTGTTGTTGTTGTTGGGTGCCGTCAAGTTGGTTCTGACTCAAAGTGGTCCTGTGTACAATGGAATGAAACGCAGTCCGGTCTATGCCATCCTCACGGTCATTGCTATATTTGAGCCTATTTTTGCAGCCACTGTGTTAATCCATCTCATTGAGGGCGTTCCTCTTTTTTGCCGACCCTCTACTTTACTGTGTATGATGTCCTTCTTTGGGGACTGCTCCCTCCTGATAACATGTGCAAAATACGTGAGATGAAGTCTTGCCATCCTCACTTCTAAGGAATATTCTGGTGGTACTTCTTCATTCTTCTGGCCGTCCATGGTGTATTCAGTATTCTTCTCAGCACCATAACTCAGAGGCATCAATTCTTCTTTAGTTTTCCTTATTTATTGTTCAGTTTTCGCATGCATATGAGGCAAATGAAAACACTACGGCTTGGGTCAGGTGTACCTTAGTCCTCAAGGTGACGTCTTTGCTTTTTTAACACTTTAAAGAAGTCTTTTTGCAGCAGATTTGCCTAATGCGATACATTTGATTTCTTGGCTGTTGCTTCTATGGGTGTTGATTGTGGATCCAAGTAAAAAGAAACCTTTGACAATTTCAATATTTTCCCCATTTATCACAATGTTGTTTATTGCTAACCAAAAGGTTGATGGTATGAACCTGCCCATCGGCTCTGTGGGAAAAAGACGTGGTGATCTGCTTATTGGTCTCCTAAAGATTACAGCCTAGAAAACCCTATGGGGCAGTCCTGCTCTGTCACATGGGATCTCCATGAGTCAGAATCCACTCAATGATACCTAACAACAACAAATATATATATACACACACACACGTGTATATATACATATATATGTGTACACACACGTATATAATATATATTATAATATATAATAAATATACATATAGTTGCTCCTCCATATCCACAGGTTCTGCTTCTATGGATTCAAAAATATTTAGCAAAAAAAAAAAAACTTCCTGAAAGCAAAAATTGAATTTGCTATGTGCCGAGCATTACGCTGAATCCACAAGAATGAAATGATGTGTAGGCATACCCTGCTGTAGCCTCCCTCCGTTTCACAGATCCTCAGTCTCCCTTCAGCAATTGTTTGAACATTGTTCACCTCATCTTGTCATTAAACAATACATTGTAACAACTATTTTAAAAAATAGTTGTTACTGTGTATTGTTAAGGGAATAATTGTTTATAATGCCTAATACATTTACATTGTATTGGGTATTATAAATAATCTCCACATTATTTAAAGTATAGGGGAGAATGTGCATAGGTTATATGTAAATACTACACCGTTTTATATAAGAGACTTGAGCATCCTCAGATTTTGGTATTCGCGGGGGTCCTGGAACTAATCCACCATGGATACCAAGGGATGACTGTATATATAGAATCTGTGTGTTTGTGTTTTGTTTCTATAAAAATATGTTTTGATTTCAACCCAGTGATTTATAAACTAACTTTTAGAAAATAACACACTTGTGACTTGTACAGTTTTTATGTTCCATTTTTGCATCAAATCTCTCATTTGATTAGCAGAAGGCTCTGTGGCCTATCGTGAGATAAGACATTTTGATGTTTACTGATCAAAGCAGTGAGGGATGTTGTTACGAATTGAATTGTGTCCCCTAAAAATATCTGTTAATTTGGCTAGGCCATGAGTCTCAGTATTGTGTGATTGTCCACCGTTTTGTCATCTGGTGTGATTTTCCTATGTGTTGTAAATCCTATCTCAATGATGTTAACGAGGTAGGGTTAGTGGCAGTTATGTTAATGAGGCAGGACTCAATCTACAAGATCAGGTTGTGTCTTAAATCAATCCCTTTTGAGATATAAAAGACAGAAGTGAGCAGAGAGGCATGAGGATCTCATAACACCAAGAAAGAAGCACTGTGAGCATAGTACATCCTTTGGACCCCGGGGTCCCTGTGCTGAGAAGCTCCTAGAGCAGGAGAAGATTGATGACAAGGACCTTCCCCTAGAGCCAACAGAGAGAGGAAGCCTTCCCCTGGAGCTGGTGCCCTGAATTCAGACTTCCAGTCTCCTGCACTGTGAGAGAATCAACTTCTGATGGTCAAAGCCGTCAGCTTGTAGTATTTCTGTTACAGCAGCACTAGATGACAAGACAGAAGTGTAAGTACCTTTTTGCTGTGTCTTCATTTTTATCTTTTAGTGGAGAAGAAAATGAACTAGAACTTTTTAAAATAGCTTTTGTGCCAGCCTCTTTAACAATGACCTTGTCACTCACATTTTACAGATGACGAAAATGAGGTGTACAAAGGTTTAATCAAATACCAAGGTCATTCACGATGTAAGGGACACAGTCCAAACTCAGGCCCAGGTGTGCTGAATGTAACTTCATCATGCTGAAAGTTGGCAATTCTTTGCTCCTTGAAGCTGTCGTATTATGTCCCTTAAGCCGTAAGTTGATTTTGGAATTTAGGAATTTCCCTCTCTCCTTCCCTCTCTTATTTTTTTAAACAAACCACAGTGCCCTCCTGGATATCATGTGAAAAATACTTAGTTTTTAGGACTCAGGCCCAGAAATCTTCCTAATGTCTTGTACATGCTTTTCACTTTTTGACACCATATTTACACATGTGCCTTTGGCTCAGTTTAGAGAGGGTAGGATCTAATGGAGGGCAGATCATACCTCAGTGGCAGGTCAGGTAAGGAACATAGGAAAAGTGCATCTGAGAAACGCTGAATAGAAAGATCAAATGTTTTTTGAATTTTAGGTTCAAATCACTGCCCATTAACATCAACAATTCCCCCACAGAGCTGGAATGCTCAGAGTTGCACAGTGAACTTGCCTCCCAGTTTTGATTTGGAATCCTTGTAAATTGGAGAGTTGCTGAGCGTAGATGGTAACTCCTCAGAAGAGATAGTCTAACTACGATCCCCAAGATCCGCAGGCCATCCTCCATTCCATTTCTGAGAGGCTTTTAGTATGTTCTTTCTTCACCGTGATAAAGTTTGCCTCCCTGCAGTCTCCCCCCCATCGATCCTGTTGCTGTTGTTGTTAGGTGCCCTTGAGTCAGTTCCGACTCACAGTGACCCTGCATACAGCAGAATGAAACACTGCCTAGTCCTGCGCCATGTTCACAGTCATTGCTATGTTTGAGCCCATTGTTGCAGCCACTGTGTCAATCGATATTGTTGAGGGTCTTTCTGTTTTTCACTGACCCTCTGCTTTACCAAGCATGATGTCTTTCTCCAGGGACTGATCGCTCCTGATAACATGTCCAAAGTCTGAGATGAAGTCTTGCCATCCTTGCTTCTAAGGAGCATCCTGGCTGTGCTTCCAAGACAGATTTACTCATTCTTCTGGAGGTCCATGGTATAGTCAGTATTCTTTGCCAACACCACAATTCAAATGTGTCAATTCTTCTTCAGTTTTCCTTATTCATTGTCCTAGGATGAAATAATTAGAAGATTTTTTTTACAAAATAGTCTTTTAAATTCAAGAAATATTCTCCCCACCTCCCTGACATATTTCTGCATTCCCAGGCTAAACTTGCTCAGCTCTGCTACTTCCTGATGTGACATTTTCCAGATTTCTTACTCTAATCTCTTTGCATTTGACCTGTGACAATTCTAAATAGTGACCCCCCCAACAACTGGACACTGTATTCCAGGTATAGTCCAGTGAGTAGAGAGAGCACATGAGTTTGATATGAATTTCATGTGTGGTTTCCTTTTCCTTTGATATTTTATCAGTCCATAAATGTGGTAAGTCTTTAGTGACCATTCAAATGGTATGGATTTCTTTGGTGATCATTGTAGATTAGTGGGTTATAGAATATCTCATTTCAAGACACTGCAGGTGACTATACTTTAGAAAGCAGGGAAGTATGGGACCAAGACTTGAATTTCTCTTGTGGTTTGGGGCTGTAGTCATTATCTTCTTAGCAAGTGGGTGGAGCAGAATTTGAGGCTTTCCATGACCTAGTAAACCAGGACCCAGTATATAACATTTCTTTAATATTAGCTTAGCTTTTTTTTTTTTTTTTTTAAGCAGTAGCATCTCTGTATAGCAAACCTATTTCAGACTGAACAAACACAGTACACCAGCAATGAAAATAGCCACAAACCGAAAGGCTAAAGAAAATGAAACTTTGAGGCTTAATGTACTGGAATACTTACATGTTTTTGTCTTTCTGGCTGATAGATACTTGTGGAGAAAGCCCTTATATTACTGAAAGCCAAGGCTATTTGAAGGAGCCCTGTTGCCTCAGTGGTTACACTCTTAGCTGCTAACCAAAAGGTCAGCAGGTTGAACTCACCAGCCACTTTGTGGGAGAAAGATGTGGCAGTCTGATTCTGTAAAGATTTATAGTTTTGGAAACCCCATGGGGCAGTTCTCTGTCCTGTAGGCTCACTATGAGTCAGAATCCACTCGATGGCAATGGGTTTGGTTTGCTATGGATAGTTGTTTGAAGAAGGCTTGATGGCTCAGTGGTTAAATGCTTAGCTGTTAACCAAAAGGTCGGCAATTCAAATCCCCCAGCTGCTTTGCTGGAAAAAGACATGGCAGTCTGTTTCCATAAAGATTACAGCCTTAGTAACCCTACGGGGCAGTCTACTCTGTCTTACAGGGTCGCTATGACTCGACGGCAGTGGGTATAATGAGTAGCTGATTCTCAGTCTTGCTTCTTTATGAACGAAGGTCTCTGTGATAATATATTTAAGGTTACTTCCCATTTTCTACATATGTGACATAAAATGCCGAGTAGTGAGACTCTATTTGGTGCACTGGTGTTAATAGATCTACAGACTCAAAAAAATGTCAAACACATTGTGCTTCTCTGGGCTAAGACAAATAGTTCTTATTCTTACGGAGCTCATAATCTACTCACCACAGACTAAAATGTAGACTAGTAATTATCCTCTGATGAGACCTTATTAGGAGCTCAGAGGAGAGGCACAAGATCTGGCCTGCGAAAATGACTTTTAGGTAGCCTTTCCCACTCTTCGTAAGTTACGAGGCAAATGAAAGGAAAATTTATTTCCAGCATTTTAAATAAAAATTTCTTTCATTGTTGCTCTTTAGGTAGTGATATTAAAAAAAAAAAAAGATAAATGATTTTCCCCCACTCAGTGAGTCACATTGAAAACCCACATTTGCTCTGCATCCTGAAAATATGTCTGCCTCCATACTTTGAGGACAATGAAAATGGCAAAGTGCTACTTAAGTAGCCTCTGCCCGCAACTGCCGGAAGCATTAAGCAGAACTGCCGAGAAGCAGGAATGTAATGGTCTGTCTAATGGGAGGTTCTTGGCTCCTCTAATAACACCAGCACTGCTAACATTCCCTTACATTGATGTGGTGTTTCAGTTAAAGACGTGATTTTACAAAACAGAACGCGTTTCCTCCTCGTAACATCCTTGTCAGGTAGACGGGACAGGTATTGTTATCCCTCTTCCGTTTTTGCAGATGAGGTGAGCGGCACAGGGAGGGGAACCCAGGTGTCCTGCCTTGTGTCCTAGCGCGCCTTCTCCTAAGTCACACCAAGGCTGAGTGGTGAGAATGAATCATTCATAGGTTAGGTGGAAGGTTTTTGTTAGAAATCAATAGCCCTCCAGTAGGGAAGGAAGGCAAAGAAAACCAACAAAACGAAACAGGGGCTGTACAGACCTCTGGCCAGTCTCATATTCCGTTGTTTGTTTTAAGTACTGTGGACAACTGGCTTTGCCTGCCGAAGGAATTTGAGCAGATCCAGGCCCTGCTTGAGTTTCCCACACTGCCAGTGACTCACTGTGTCTGCGGGCAGGGAAAGAGCATCTGTCGGGCAGTTTCTTTTTGTGAAAGAGATTGTAAGCCCTGCCCTCCATTTTCTTAGTGAATGGGGTCTGAAATAAGCCTTTTATTTTATACAAAAATGAAATTTTTTTTCTTTGTAACTGTTTTCACTTTGCACTGGGACTCATCTCTACTGTGAACAGAATAATACATTAAGTTACCAACTAAAGATCCAAATTTCAGTCTCTTTTGGAATGACTTTTTTTTTTTGGTGGCTTGAGTAAATTACTCAGTCAAATAAAAATTTAAACTCTACACCAGGCCTGTATCTCCTTTCTCAAATCTTCCCCCTCCCCACTTAGAGTCTTAAACAAACAAAAAAACCAAACCCACTGCCATTAAGTTGATTCCGACCCATGGCGAACCCACGTGTTATAGAGTCGAACTTTGCCATAGGGTTTTGTCGGCTGTAAAAACTTTACAGAAGGAGCCCTGGTGGTGCAGTGGTTAAGCATTCGGCTACTATTGCTAACAAAAAGATTGGCTGTTTGAGCCCACTGTGTGAGAAAGATGAGGCTGTCTGCTTCTGTAAAGATTACAGCCTTGGAAACCCTGTGGGGCAGTTCTACTGTTATCCTACAAGGTTGCTATGAGTCAGAAACTGCCTTGACAGCAAAGGGTTTGGATTTTTTGGAGTCTTTCTGGAATCAGATCTCCAGGTCTTCCTTGGTGTCACTGGGTGGGTTCAAACCACCAACCTTTAGATTAGCAGCTAATTGTAAACTACGTGTGCCACCCCTGGGCCATCTACTGTCTCTATAAAACCAAAAAACCCGTGGCTTTCGAGTCAATTCTTATTCATAGCGACCCTATAGGACAGAGTAGAACTGCCCCATAGGGTTTCCAAGGAGCACCTGGTGGATTTGAACTGCTGACCTTCTGGTTAGCAGCTATAGCTCTTAACTACTATGCCACCACGGTTTCCTTCTGTCTCTGTAGATTAACCTGTTTTGGACATTTCATATAAATGGGATCATACAATATGTGGCCTTTCATGTCTGCTACGTTCATTTAGTAAAATCATCTTACCAGACAGAAATTATTTGATATCTACCAAACAAAAATCTCCAAGTTAACATGTAATTTTACAGTGTATGGTCCTTAATCAATGTTGTCATTAGTTTCAGTGGAATTGATTCCGACTCTTGACGACCCCACCATGTGCAGAGTAGAACTGTTTGATAGGGTTTTCAAGGCTTTGACCTTTCCAAAGCAGACCTGTCTTTTGAGGCAACTCTGGGTGATTTCGAATTGCCAGCCCTTCTGCTGGTAGTTGGGCTCTTGTTTGTGCCAATCAAGTCAAATAAAGGTGTATCCCCTAGAGAACTAAGTATTCCTTGGGTAGGGCTGTTAGACAGTGCTCCAAGATGACATTGAAAGGACATGCAGTCTTTCATTTTTCTTATTTCCAAGAATGTTGTTGGGTGCCCTTGAGTTGGTTCAGACTCATGGCGACCATATGTGTAACAGAACGGAGCACTACCCAGTCCTGCGCCGTCCTCACAATCGTTGTTATGCCTGAGTCCATTGTTGCAGCCAGTGTGTTAATGCATCTTGTTGAGAGTCTTTCTCTTTTTATTTAAAAGCCATCATCTTTTTCACTAATTCAACAAATATTTGAGGGCTCCCTAGATGGTGCAAATGGTTAACTCGCTCATCTGCTAACTGAAAGGTTGGAGGCTTGAGCCCATCCACTGAAAATCCTATTCAACACGCTTCTACTCTGATACACATGAGATCACCATGAGTCAGGGTGGACTCGATAGCCGATTGGCTACTGGTTTTTAGTTGGAAAAAAAAAATCAATTTGTAGAATGATAGGCCCATTGCGATAGTTTATATAAATTAAAAAAAATAATATTCGAGAATTTCCAAGACTTCATGTACACGTGCATACAAGTGTAAAGGATTTAGAAGGCTCTAATCTAAAGTTCTAAAGTTCTGAAACCCTGGTGGTGTAGTGGTCAAGTGCTATGGCTGCTAACCAAAAGGTTGGCAGTTTGAATCCACCAGGCGCTCCTTGGAAACCGTGGGGCAGTTCTGTTCTGTCCTATAGGGTCTCGACAGCAACGGGTTTAATCTAAAGTTCTATACCTAAGGGAAGATGAATGAAATGTGGTAATATTTTATTAACAATTATTAAGTTCTGATAAAATAAGTGTGTTGTTCCAGGTAAAGGTAAATACAATTGTAGCTGTAAAAGATAATTGATTTTAGCAGATTTTAATAAAATTTTAGTGTTTTCTGTACACTGTTTATCAAATCATTGGGGAAAAGGTGTGATCTTTTAAAACTGATCTTGGGACAAATGTCAAAGTTTTAGAAGAAAACCGCACAGCACTATCTAGTACCATATACTTCAATGTTTAATTCTCGTAAAGGAATCAAAGAATTAAATATTAAAAAGTAATAGCACTGGTAAAACTATAAGCTTGCATATAATCTTTGTGGAGAAAAGGTTTTTCTAAGTATGCCGTCAAAATCAGAAATGTTAAAGGAAAAGACTGATAAAAACCCGTGCTGTGGAGTCAGTTCTGACTCATAGTGACCCTACAAGATAGAGCAGAACTGCCCCATATGGTTTCCAAGGAGCACCTGGTAGATTCAAACTGCTGACCTTTTGGTTAGCAGCTGTAGCTCTTAACTACTATGCCACCAGGGTTTCCCAAAGGATGATAGTTTCAATAAAATAAAATTTAAAATCTTTGGTAGCGGTGGAGAATTTTATAAGTTAAATGCAAATGAGAAATACGGAGTCGTTTTTGCAGTGCATCTTGTGGGGCAAGTTTGCCAGCCCTCGTAAATGAAGCTGTAAGAGAGCAGACGAGCAAGAATGGCCTGGAAGGTAGACAGCCTTTTGACTCTTGTCTCTTCCTCTTTCCTGCTTGTAAACAAAGTTGTCAGTCTTGTTTACACAAGTGTGTCCTCTTTTCTCCTAATGAAAGATCTCTCTGATGGAAAGAACTTTCCTTCAAGCTACATTTTCCCTTGTCTATAGAGTTTTCTTTTTTTTTTTATAGAGTTTTCTGAGGACCCCTGGTGGCGCAGTGGTTAAGTGTTTGGCTGCTAAACAAAAGGTTGGCGTTTTGAATCCACCAGCACCTCCATGGGAGAAAGGACCTGGTGATCTGCTCCCATAAAGATTACAGCCTGTGAAACACTCTGAAGCAGTTATACTCTGTTGTATGGCATTGCTAGGACTCGGAATTGGCTCGATGACACACAACAGATTTTCCGCCTTCACTTGTCCCTCTGAATGCCCCTATCCCCACCACCCTTGCAAAGAAGAACCTAGATTTTCTCTTACCTGATATGTATATATATATAGGAATCCTGGTGGTGCAGTTAAGAGCTCAGCTATTAACCAAGAGGCCAGCAGTTTGAATCCACCAGCTGCTCCTTGGAAACCCTATGGGGCAGTTCTACTCTGTCCTATAAGATTGCTATGAGTCAGAATTGACTCAATGGCAATGGTTTTGTTTTGTTTTTAATGTGTATATAATGTTTATGGAGCCCTGGTGGTGTAGTGGTTAAGAGCTTGGCTGCTAACCAAAAGGTCAGCTGTTCGAATCCACCAGCTGTTCCTTGGAAACTCTACTCTGCCCTATAGGGTTGCTGTGAGTTGGAATCCACTCGATGGCAATGGGTTTGGTTTTGGTTTTTTATATAATGTTTAGGGAACTTGAGATACTCAAGATAAGGTGAACACTGAATGGTGCATATAAAATATTACAGAACATTGGAAAGTCTGAAAGATGCTATATAATCAAACAGCTACTTAATTGAGGGCATTGTACATATTGGAACTAAAAAACAAAAGAACATCCCTAAAGGGAAAATGATGTTCCCCTCTGCCTGTTATGTTACTGGCTCTAGCTTTTCTTAATGGGATGTGTGCTATTAAGGTAAAGGGAAGAAGGATATTGGTGAATAGATTATAATACAACCAAAAACCAAATCCGTTGCCGTGGAGTTGACTCTGACTTACGGCAACCCTATTGGATTTTTTTCTGGGTTATAGGACAGAGTAGAACTGCTCCATAGAGCTTCCAAGGAGCACCTGGTAGATTCAAACTTCCAATCTTATGGTTAGCAGCCGTAGCATTTAACCACTACACCACCAGGGTTTCAGATTATAATATAAACCAAAATCCAAACCCAGTACTGTTGAGTCGACTCCGACTCATAGCGACCTTATAGGACAGGGTAGAACTGCCCCATAGAGTTTCCAAGGAGCGCCTGGCAGATTTGAACAGCCGACCCTTAGGTTAGCAGCCATAGCACTTAACCACTACGCCACCGAGGTTTCCAAGATTATAATATAGGACAGGGTTTACTCAACTCTTTGGGGAAGTTTTCTTCTCTGAGTGGACCTGTTCTGGTGGTGTGTCTGTGGAGGTCTCTCTGGGTCTATAAAGTGGCCTAAGATTCTGCAAACCAGATGGGCCTCTATGTTACTTCAGCTCTCAATGATGTATAAATGGGGGGAAATTAGGCAGTTTATTTAAAACAAACAAACAAAAAAAACCCCTTCAAAATACACATCCTTTATCTCAAGAATTTATCTTTAGCAAATAATTAGGCAGGTGCGTAAAAGGGTTATTAGAGTATTGCTTTTAATAACGAAAGTTTGGGGGTAACATACATACCCAGCAGTGAGAAACATGTAATAAAGTATGGTCCCTGTGTTCAGTAAAATGTTGTACAAACACTGACTGTGATAAAGCAACTCCCTATTTATTGAGAAGAAAAGATTCAAAGTAAGTAAAGTATATAGTACTCCATTTTATTAAAATATAGAAAAATATATATCGATTTACTTGGGGGAAATATACAAGATAAAATACCTTTTTTTAGGCAGAGTGCAGCTGGGGTGATTTCAATTAATTTCTTTTGTGTAATAAAAGACAAATAAAGTTGTTTTTTTAGGGCTGTATTTGAGGAAAGTTCACCAACATGTGACAGAGTAGATTTTTGTTACTTGCTTTCCAAAATTAATAAGTAAAAAAATGGAGGTGAAATGTCCAAAATAATTGACGGACTTCTGTACTGTACTTGTATTTGTGTAGCCTCTTCTTGTAAGGTAAAGACTAAAAACCTCACTCTCTGCCTGTTTCATTAACAGGTCTTCTCGATCAGACATGGAAGGGAGCAGCCACCACTTTGCAGCATTTGATTCTAAACAGGCGTCTGGCCATCACGGAGCATCTAATTTGAGCAGGTCAGGAAGGGTGTGTGCACATTTCTTGGGGAGCCAGGGAGAAAGAGATGACCCCTTTGGTGAATTGTAGTGTTGATGTTAGAATAGTGCTTTGGGTTGGACAAACTGGTGAGGTGATGAGAGGCCTAGCAGGCAGGTAAAATGCCTATTTCACGAATTAGGGAAGGAGATTCGAATCTGCTAAGAGCCTTAGGTAGGTGGCAGTGTTACATAAAAACAAAAACAAAACTAGATTCAACTCTTTTCTGAGTCTTTTGTGATTTCACAAACTTTATGATGATTTTTATTGTAATAGAACCACATTTCAAAACATTAGGGAAAATGGACCGCTTTAACACAGACTGTGAGAATTTTGGCATATTTCTCAGCCTTTTTTCCCAGGCGTGTACTTCTTGAGGTAGTTGCGACATAATAGGTTTGTCACTGAATATAGTATTATAATTATTTTTCTACTTTGTTACATTCTTCTCATAACCTTGGCTTAAAAATACATTTTAAGATACATGTTGGTTGTAGAAAATTCAGGAAATACGGAAAAGCACAGAGAAGAGAATGAAATATGTATTTTCGCCACCATAACTATTTTCTTGGATATGTATAATTTTTCTAATCATAGATACATTAATTTTTTTCACTTAGCCAGGATCACATTAAATATGCGGTTTAGTAGTCTGCTTTTTAAAACTTATTATATCATCACATTTTCCCTTTTCATTAAATATTTTTCTACAATATCATTGAATTGCTAAGCATCATTCCCTTCCATGGCCATTCTAGAATTATTTTCATCTTGCTTTGAATATGTAGGCTGTTCCTTTATCAATTAAGGCGACTCTTTTAAAGTGATGTTTTAGTACCATGAGAAAATGCTTTCCATCTGTCCTTACAGGTTTATTAAACCTTTTTAATTATACAGCAGACCTTTAGCATTTTGGATGTTGCATTTTCATCTTCAGCTATTTGTGAGTTTTCATAATACGTATGCTGTGGTGGTATTCAAGGAGTTGGGGACTTGTCTTAAAAGCCCACCCTCATGATATGAAGAAGGGTAGAACATTAGAGGGGTTGAGGAATGGAGATGAAGTTGAAAATAACTTTTAAGGATCTTAAGGTGTTTATCTTCCATATTACTTTTTCATTACATACCTCCCCCCTCCCGACCCCGGAAATCTGAAGAGCGGGAGGCAGTGTTCCTCCTTCACAGTCGTTACCCTCCAACTCATCTGATAAATTTTTCCAGGTAGCTTCTGCATCAGCGTTTACAGTGCTCTCAACACTAAGTTTGAAAGCAATAATAAGTACTACTTGCAAGCAGTAATAAATAAGGGTGTGGCATTTAAAGAGAAAGCTTCAGCATATATGTAGTTAGTTGTTGATGTCATGAACCACAAATACAATTTGCAAGAGAGAGCATAAGAAATGAGTATGAAGGAAGGAACCTTAGGGAACATAGTTATTAAAGGGGATGGCTGAGGGAGTGAGAGTTAAGCAAGAGCTATAGAGAGCTGTGAGAGAAACGAAAACACCTATGAGATGTTGCCGCCAGAACAGGTAGGGGATTTGAAATCGAGACAACAGAGCCAGATGTTGCAAAGAGATCTGCATAGAGGCTGAAAAATAATCCTTTGCACTTTTGCAGTTAGCTCATCAGAGACCTTTAGCATGGATAGATTCAAGACAAATGGGTCAGAAGCCAGGCTGCAGCAGCTGAAGAAGAATGGGAGGTGAGGACGTAGGGAGAGTGAGCTTCAGGTGTTTTTTGAAGCCCTTGCCTATAAAAGAAGGTCCCTTTTTTTCTGGGTGCCACAAACAGTTTGCACTCTACTAACCTAAAAGTTGGCAGTTGAGACTCACCCAGAGGTGCCACGGAAGAAAGACCTGTTGATCTACTTCTATAAAGATTACAGCTAAGAAAACTCCGTGGAGCAGTTCTACTCTGTAACACACGGGGTTGTCTTGTGTCAGAATCAACTCAGCAATGGGTTTTCGCCTCTGAAGAGGAGTGGGGGAACTTGTGTCTTAGAAGAGAAGATAAGATTGGGGGACGTTATCCTTTTTTGTTGTTTTTTCTTTAAATTAAGATGAGTGAGAATTGAGCATATTTGTAAGTTGAGGGAAAGAGGTCAGAAAGGTAGAGGTTAAAGATACATAAAGGAAGAAATGGAGGTGAAATGTAAAAAATAACTTAGAGGCTTCTTCAAGTATAGTATTAGCATTTGCAGATTTCGTAGTCCTTTGCTTTTTAAAAACCAAACAATAAAAATTCCCACTCTGCCTTTTAACCAACAGGTCTTCTAATGCATGTATAAAACCAAGCCCCTATAAACATATTGTGGAACAGCCTAGAAGGACATCTACAAAGAGGAATGAAATTTCAGACTCGGACAAGAAGTATGTGGGTGTGGTTCGTATTTAGTTAGACTGCGTAGAAAGTAGCAGCGCTTTGCTGAATGTATTACGTTGTTCCATTATTACATTTGCTCTTCACCTTGTGAGGCATTTAAGAAGGCAATTTTGGTCACCTTTTAACAAATGAGAAACCATGGAGGTAAAGTGACGTTTCCAAGGGGCCTCAGCCAGGCAGTGGTCGCATTGCGACTTAATGCCCAGTCTTCTCATTCCCAGGCCAGTAGACTTTTAACAAACCCACTTGCCTTCTTGGTGGCCACAATCCGTCTTGTTTGTTGAGTCTTACAAAGGATTTTGACAACCATAGTGTCTTTTGATTCCTACTTTCAACCTTGAAAGAGCCAGGAGAGATTCTTTCCATGTAAGGATTCTGATGTCCAGAGAAGCTCAGGACTAAGATGCCTCACGGCTCTCAATTCTGTGAGTCTCCGTTTATTCCCAGTGTCTTGTCTTCTTAAAGGTCACCAGTAACCAAGTTTCAGATGTTGGTAAGCTGTGTGTTTATCACTGCAAATCTATTGACACACTAGTTGTTGAAGCTGCTAATTAGGGTCACGTTTGGAAAACTGAAAGAGGACTGTCCAATCTTTCCATCACTTCATCTCCTCCTCACTATACCTCTTTTAATGTAATTGGGAGACATGTTGTTTGGTCTTCAAATATGTATTTTTTCTATGGGCAAGGTCAGCCAATTTGAAATCTCTGCGGGAAAGTATATTTTGCCTTCTTGATCAACTCTGGAAATTCTTTAAAATCAAAAAGCAGACCAGGGGTCTAGGGACTCAGGATTAGAGGTAAGGGTAGAAAACCTTTGATAGGCTTTCATATTCTTCTCTTACCAAGCCTAGATTGTCAGTTCAGAGTGGATACAAACCATTAGTAGCTTTCATTACTTAATGAAGATTGGTACTGGGGAAGCCTAGAGCTAAACAGGAATTTCTGACCACTCAGGAGTCTGAGTTCCAGAGACTGTTTAACGACATGAGGCTTCCAAATGATTAAAGGATTAATGTTTGGCAAGATTTTGCCTAGGGACCCATGTCTTCGATTGACTGATAAAGAACACAGAACAGATAGTCCAGATATTACACAGAGTTCAGCCTAGTTCTCTTTGACCTCCTTCCTTTTCTTAGTTGGTGTCAGGTACATTTTCAATGAAGTTAAGAGACTTATGCCATTCTTTCTTAGTTCAAGAAGTTTAAGAAGGAAAACTCACAGTTTAAGAAGGAAAACTCTGGACTGAGCTCAGGAAAGCTGAGGCAGTTTTTTTGTATGCATCTCACCTTACTGTATTTATGTTTTCTTTTTCCTAATCCATTTGTATTAGCCCAGAGAGCTGCTGTTTGTTGTTTACAGACGTCCAGCACCTTCACTAGTAGGATAAACCAGGAGTAGATAAATATCTTTGCCAATTAGAAGCTATTTCAGAATAAGCTAATTTTGTTTTCAGTTTCAGGCAATGCTAAATTATAACCATAGAGTGAAGTATTAAAGAATAGCTTATTATAATTATACTTATTAAGAAATCAGGATAGGAAGAAATGGCATTGAAGCACAAGTAATTTAAAGGAATTTGATGTATCATGTTATGACTTTATAGACTAAGTGCTTTTTAAGAAAAATTGATTAAAAAAAAACCCAAAGAACCCAGTCTTCCTGTTATTGAACAGGTCTGCTAAAAAAGATGTAGTGTCAAGCACTGGCACAGGAGGTCCTGGGTTAGAACACTGCTCTCCTATTTGGGTCTGAAGTACAAACACATAGTTCACATAAGGAAAGACTAGGCACTTCTTTCTGTTCTAAAATAGCATTTACCTTATTCCCTTTTGTGCATCATTTAGTAGCATTTTTACTCTTATCTTTTCTGATCCTTGTTACAGCAATGTTAATATCTTCATATCTCTTTTATAGATGAGGAAAACAGACTTGGAGAGGTTAAATGACTTGTTTAAAAGCCTCATCGTCCAAGACAGTCCGCCATAAACTGTGAACTTCAGGGTCCCTCATCTCCTTTGGGTAACCAAGGAGAAACTGTACCGGGAGGCTCTGTAGTCCGGTTGTCCATCCATAGGTGCTTTTTGACCATCTGGACTCCACACATGGAATGAGTAGATCTGAGGCACCTTGGCCTGCAGCTCTTTGAGGGCAGGGGAGACCTAGGGTCTTCAAGAACAGATGGGATCTTAGATTTGCTTGGAAAAGAACCCTGGATAGTCCTCCACATGTTAGTAAAGGTCTCTGAACAGTCTTATTCCGCTCCTGTCCTGTGGGTACATACCCTAAGTGTTACTTTCTTGCTTTGAAAGAACTGTCTTTTTGGCCTAAATTTAGAGCCAGTTGGGATATTGGTGTAGGGACAGACCTATGGAGGTAAAAGTGTCAGCTTTATTATTCGTAAAGATTATATTGTCTTAGGTGTGTGGTGAAAAGGGCTTCTGACACTCCCCTGAATGGAATTTAGCCCTTAAGTTGCTAGGCATCCCCTTAACTCACTGTATCTAAGGAAGAATAGACTTTTATGCCCTCTACTTCCTTAAAAGGAAGGGGCTGGGCCTCTCAGTTGGAAAGCTTTTCTTTCCAACTCACCAATCAGATAGCTCATTCCTCTCCCAGGGAGAAATGAAGAGGAAAGAGTCCAGGAGTGAGAGTCCAGCGAAATCTCTGCTCATGGAAATCTGAGGAGTAGGAGGCAGTGTTCCTCCCTTAAAGTTGTTTATCTCCCCTTTCCCTCACCCCCATCGCATCTGAAAGTTTCCCAGGTAGCTTCTGCTTCAATATTTACAATGCGCACATATCCTTAGTTGAAGACTGATTACTATTGAGACTTTATTACATAGAGGTGGATTTCACATAAGTTTATATTAGAGATCTTTTGGGCAATTCTAAAGTGTTAATAGCTGTTCAACTGGATATGTAATAGTGACTTTTATATAATTGTTTTATCAAATAAGTAAAAAATGTGAAAATGTAACGAGTAATTAGAGGGACCCAAGAGTAGACAGTCAGTGAAAAAGAAGACCCTCAAACAGATGGGTTGACACAGTGGCTACAGCAACGATTATGAGGATGGCTCAGGACCAGGCAACATTTGACTTTGTACATGGAGTAGCTGTGAGCAACACAACAAAAATACAGCGTCACTGTATACTGGTTTTATAGACTTTTATTCATTTTAATCACAAATCATAAAAATTTCTTCTCTACATTTTAATCAACAGGTCTCATGATACAGATTTGAGAATAGTTGGTCATCACGTTGTGAGGAAAGTGCAGAGAAGCTCTGCCAGGTCAGAAAGTATGAGTATGTATGTGGTTTTCTTACAGGTGAGGCTGGGCAGTTCCACATTCCTGGAGAATTACAGTAATATATACATTTGTGCTTTATTCCATGAGCTTACCTGATTTCACAACTACCTTGTAAGCAGTCATTGCAGGTTCTACTGTCTACCTTTTACAGATAAGGAAACTGAAAGTTAGAGAGGTGAAGTGAATTGTTCAAGGTTACAGGGCTGGTAAGTGGTGGAGATAAGAATTTTTTTCTTTGTTTTTCTTTAAAACATTACTTTTATGCTTAAAAATTTACAAATTAGTTTTTCATGATAAAAGTAGCAGATAAAAGGGAAAAAAAAAATTCCTACCCAACATAAAAAAAAAGCCAGTATAAATTATATGTTCTCAGGAGGTAGAAACAAAACCTCCTCCAGGTAAATAATTGAAAATGGCATTGGGACTCTGAAATCTGGTTATTGGAAGCAAAATTTTGGTGGAGTCAGTGCATTCTGGTAAATCTTAGATTGGGGCTCTTGAGGCAGAGGGGACCCTGTGCCCCTGAGAAAAGTAGAAACTTTCTCTGGATAACTTAGCAAAGAATCCAGAGTTTCTGTCTACCTTTTGCTTGCTTGATCCAAGGTAGCCTCTGACACACATTCTCAAATCTTTATAGGTAATACAATTCTGACATATTAACTATCCTATGGGGAATATAACCTCTATGTCCCAAATGGCTAGGTTTTTTATTTCTGTTTGCCCTTGTTACTACTAAGGTTTTAATAAGAAAAAAACCTTAGAAAGAATTGCTTCAGATGTTCTAAACTTTTTGTTCATTATCTACTGACGTTTTATTCTTTCTGCACTGTAATCATTGCTAACTTGTCTAGTATTACACAGTTGATTAGATAAACAAAGGTATTATTAAAATAAATTTCTTTAGTTTGTTATGTACTTGACAGCTCTGAATTATTGAAGACTATTCACTATGAGTCGGAATCGACTCGATGGCAGTGGGTTTGGTTTTGGGTATTCAATTAGTTACAAAATAATGATAATAATGGCTGAAATTTCTTGAGGATGGCAATGTGGCAGGCACTACTCTAAGCACATCATGTGTATTAGTTTATTTAATCCTCTGCACAGCCTAGGAAGTAGGTACTTTCACTACGAGCTCAGTTTTACACATGAGTACCAGAGCGGAAAAGTGACTTGCCATGGTCACATATAGCTGGAGGCAGGGCCGGAACATGAATGCAGGGGGCCTGATTCCATTCCTAATGGAAGCAGGTTTTTGCAAGCAGGTTTACTAAGTTATTATTAAAGAAAGAAGTGGAATTGAAATGTACATGATAATATTAGTATACCCTCAAATCTTTATCAGTTGTGTATTGGTTTTGCGTATTTTTTCCTTTTTAAAATATAAGAACAAAAAGCTCATTCTGACTTTTAATTAACATGTCTTCTAAATTAGAAACAGAGAGTCTTTACTAAAGGTATTTTAAGAAAGGCACCTGAGTGGAGCTCCAACAGTTCAGGAAGTATGAGCGTGCCACTCCTCTGGGACTGGCTGGGCACTCTTGGCTTTCAGAGCCATGGTTGTTTATTTACATAGGACTTAAGAGTTCACCAAACAAGCTGATAACAGCCACTGCAAACATTGTGAAGTGCGAAGGCAAGAACTATTTACCCACTTCAAAGATGAGGCTATGGACTCAGAGAGATAAAGTGACTTTCTGAAGGTCACATAGCTAGAGAATGGCAATGCCAACTTCTCATTCCCAGTCCAGGAATCTTTTTGTTAGATCATGCCAGGCTTGAGGGAAATGTGATGCCAATGAGCCTCTTGCAAGATGCTTGGCTGTTTTCAGTAGCCTTGTTCATCGTTCCAGGTATTGTGGAACTGGATATCCGAGGGCCTCGAAGCCAGGCCGAAGAGTTTGAACTTCATGTGGTGGGCAGTAGGCAGCCACTATAGGTTCTCGATCTAAGGAGGTGGTATGGTGAACATCTGTCTTAGGAAGAGTAGTTTGAGAGTGGTATCCAGGATGAATTAAAGCAGCGTTAGCATCATCTGGGAACTTGTTAGTAAGGTATGTTTTTTGTGTCCACCTCAGGCCTACTGAATCAAAAACTCTGGGTGGGGCCCAGCTTTCTGTTTTAACAAGCCCTTCAGATGACTCCAGTGCACACTGAAGTTTGAGGAAGATTAGTCAGGAAGGCATTTTTGGAGATGGTTTCAGAATTCAGACAATAGGCTTAGTTAATAAGTGATAAGAGAATTAATGCAGTGGCAGCAGAAATGGAGAGGAACAAGTGACTCCAAGAGATGCTTGAGAGAAGTCCTGGCCTTGAGATGAACATTGCTGTCCTGGTCACTCCCAACAGAACATAATATAACTCAGGGGTTCAGGGAAGAGGAGTTAATTCCACGTGAACATCTTAGTAAACCACTTAGAAGGCTTGTGTTCACTGTGTTTTGAAATGCTGAGGCCCACTTTTGGTTTTCCCTGTAGCTGGGGCATTTAAAGTGTACCTGCCTGGGTGACAATGTGACAAATTGAGAAATGGAGGTGATAGGTTGTTTGGCAAGGGAACAAGTATCGGTTCTCGGCCCATTTCCTGTTAATGAAGGATAAGACTTAGAATAGGTGGGAGTGAAGATTGCGAGAACAGGTGAGAAGTGAAACTGGAAAACCTAATAGGCTCAGAGAACGGGTAATTAGAAAGTATGCTGGGGATTTCCGAGTCAGTGTATTTCCTTTTGTTCTTTGGATACAATCCATGCTCTCTACCATTAAGGTTTCTGGCTTCTGCCTGCTTTTGGTCCTCCTTTTCTGTCACTCCCTGCCTCGATTACCATATTCCCAGCGTTGACCCACCTTCCCCCAACCTAGATATTTACTCGGCCAGCTCCATTGGATAGGGTTTGGATGTTACCTTTTTGGAGAGCTTTCCATGACCATCCTCATTAATGTGTCTCATCCTTGTCCCCTCCCCCAAACCAGGTTCTATGCCAGAGTACTTAGCCCAGTCTGAGATGATCTTACTCAGTTATTGGTTTACTTGTTTAAGTTTGCATCCCCCTGCCGCCGGGCCACCCCACAAGATAAAAAAAAGAATGAAAGCTTCTTAAGAGCCCAGGATCCTGTGTGCCTTGTTCAATGCCCCCGTCCCAGCACAAATATTAAATTGAATGAACTTTAGGTGCAGATTTGATTAGGGCAGGGTGTGGGCGAAGGTAATGGGTGGAGAAAGGGACCTGCAGACACCAGGCAACAGATGATGGCTAACTTGGACTAGATTGGTGGTAAATTGGAAATTGGTTAAATTCAAGAGATGTTCAGGAGGTAAAACTGAAAAAAATTGATGATGACATTATATGAGAGGTATCAAGCAACTTACCTGTGAAAAATCTTCCTGTGAGAAGTTTGTGAGCTCATAGCATTCTTATTTGACGTCTTCATTCACTGGAAACTTAACAGCAGAGTTCTACACCTAAAGGAGAGGTGTCTTCAGATTGTAAGTGTGAAGAATTCTCTGTTTCTACCCAGAGCAGCTCTACCCTTCCATACGTCTGCCCACAATTTTATCCACTCATCACCTACTCAGCAGTATTCGTTGAGCATATATTATGTTCTAGATACTCCCAAAGGCACTGGAGACACAGGAATGACTAAGACAGCCCCCTTGCATTTATGACCTAGAGAGGAAAGATAGACAAACATGTCCTCAGATAAATGTACAAATATGGTGCAGTGAATTACTTACTAAGGCCTTTCTAACCATAGACTTTGTAACTACCACCAAATGACTGGGTAGGACTACGCAAATGAGGTGCTTGTGGCCCACCAGGGGGGTTGGATAGCTTGCTAATAATGTAAATAAGGTGCATGGCACCCTTGTGAGGGTGGGACCATGCAAATAAAGTGTATGGAACCCTAACAAAGGGATTGGTCAGTTTTGCCATCCTGCTAGGCCTAAAATGAGCCATACCAGAGGCAGAAAGAGGGGGAACTCACTACCACCAAAAAGAAGCGATGGGAGTGGAGCATGTCCTTTGGACCTGGGATCTCTGCGCTGGGAACTTCCTGAATCCAGGAGACAGAGAGCTGTAACACTGGAGATGGTGAGAGACAGCGAGAAGCAGCTGCAGAGAAACAATGGCAGCAGAGGCACCAGAACCAAGAGACTGGCAGGAGATAGCACACTGGGCATCCCAGCCCATGGAGAGAAAAGGCTGAGTGTCTTTGGGCCAAGGCTTTCTGGTGGAGTGGAGTGCCTCCGGGCACTTGGTAGAATTAGGAACCCTGACCTGGGGAGTGAGAGAGCTGAGTGCCTTTGGGCTGAGTGGGGTACCTCTGAGCACTTATCCATAGAGCTAAAGAGCTTTGTTACACTTGCCCAAGCAGGGCAGAGACAGGGTCTAGAGGCCAAGGGCCAGAAAGAGGCCTGCCTGTGGGCATGGTTGAGAAGAGGCTGTCCTGACTGAAGAACTGTATCCTGAGCCTTTCCTGACCCTGAATTGTAACCTGTTACTTCTCTAATGGAAACCCTGGTGGCGTAGTAATTAAGTGCTATGGCTGCTAACCAAAAGGTCGGCAGTTTGAATCCACCAGGCGCTCCTTGGAAACGCTATGGGGCAGTTCTACTCTGTCCTGCAGGGTCGCTATGAGTTGGAATCGACTCGACAGCAGTGGGTTTGGTTTTTTGGGTTTTACTTCTCTAATAAACCCCGTAATTGTGAGTATTGTCTGTGAGTTCTGTGTGTCCATTGCAATGAATTATCAAATCCAGCAGAGAAGTATTAAGAGTGCTGTGGGAGGGAGGGTTGGTGTCATAATCGGTAAAAAGGTTGGAGAGAGGTGGTATTTCTGACCTCTCCGTCATAGGAATCAGCATTGGGCTGTGGATGCTGATAATGATTCTCTCTCCCCCCCATGGAGTTAGAGGTCAGATGCCCCACCATACCATTCTTAAAACAAGATACTCTGGGGTTGTAGTAAGTGGCTCAGAGAAAACAAAACCGTGAGACCGGATAGGTTTGGGGTGGAACCAGGGAAGGCCGCCCTGAGTTGGTTATTCAGCTGATACCTGAATAGCAAGAAGAAATGAACCTTGAAAAAACCTGGGGGGCACAGAGTGGTTCCATATGGGACTTCCAAAGTGCCTTCAGAATTCATTTCCAGTAGACAGGTAACTGTAGTAGGAGTTTGGTTTCATGCTTTAAAAAAATGAGTTTGAAGAGGTTGGTGGTGAGGGAATTCAACTTTAAATGTTTTTCAAGATTTCTTCTAAAAAACTTAGCACATTCTCAGTAGCACATCTGTTTGTCAGATCCTCCTATTCATTATTGAAATATTTTCCTGTTAAAAGTTGTAAACAAAACTAACATTTTAAAGATGACTCTAGTTTTAAAGTATGTTTCACATACTTCAGACATGTTATCAGGAGGAATCGGTCCCTGGAGAAGGACATCATGCTTGGTAAAGTAGAGGGTCAGCAAAAAAGAGGAAGACCCTCAACTGGATAGGTTGACACAGTGGCTGCAACAATGGGCTTAAGCATAACAATGATTGTGAAGATGGTACAGGACTGGGCAATGTTTCGTTCTGTTGTACATAGAGTTGCTATGAGTTGGAACTGACTTGATGGCACCTAATAACACAACAGTGGTTTTAAAGAGCAAATTTTCTGTTATCATAAGTGAGTGTTAACAGATAATTTTTTAAAAAAGGTAAAATTCACACAGTTGTAAAAATGACACACATTTAAGATTGCACTAACTCAGTAATCGATGAGGGAACTAGGCAAATATTATAACATGTTCAAAGGAGAAGTCAAAACAGCACAAGTTTATATGAAGTAAAGGAGTGTTGAATGTGCAGATGCAGGCAAAGCTAGCTTTTTCTGCAATAGTAGGGGAAGGAAGCTAGTTATACCTCTACTGGACAGGACAGCTTACGTGTCTGTGCACAGCAATTATTTTGCATTGCTGTCAGTGATCTACAATTTACAGAGTTGTAAGATAGCTCCCATAGAATCAGAATCAAATAACCTGGAGGGGTCTCCCTATGCAGTTTTCCACTGAAGTACAAAATTTCCCCTATATAATTAAACCAAACTAAAATAAAATCACTATCCCTGCTCCTCCATGAACAGAGATAGTTTCTACTCATGTTGTCTTTGGAGTGATGGGACAGGGAACTGTAATTTATTTAGTGCCTACTATATGCCTCTGGAAACCCTGGTGGTGTAGTGGTTAAGTGCTACCGCTGCTAACCAAAGGGTTGGCAGATCAAATATGCCAGGCGGTCCTTGGAAACTCTATGGGCAGTTCTACTCTGTCCTATGGGGTCGCTATGAGTCAGAATTGACTTGGCAATGGGTATATGCATCATTTGTCTACTTATTCCATTCTCACAACAGACTCGTAGACAGTGGTGTTCCCATTTTACAGATAAGAAAATTGAGGCTCAGAGAGGTTATAAAGACGTAGTAATGGCAGAATTAGAATTTCAGCCTGTCTTTCTGACTTCAAAGTACACACACACACACACACACACGCACGCTCCTTCCCTTACCATGTCACACTTGCTAATAGTAAAAGCAGTAAAAATGTTATGTATTTTTTCTTGATCTTTAGGTCACCATCAGCCAAGATAAGTCTCAAGACTGGCCTAGAAGAATGCGAAATAGCATTGAACTTATTTCTAAGTAACAAATTTTCAGATGCATTAGAATTACTTCGTCCATGGTAATTAACTTTATTTCTTTTCGATAAAATATATTTTTGGAGATGTTTCTGATTGTCTTGTCATGTTTGTAAGTTAATTTATCTGCATTTCCACGTGCATGTTTGTAAGCTAATTTTTCTGCATTTCTGCATTTCCACCTGGATGTTTGTAAGTGAATTTATCTGCATTTCCACCTGGATGTTTGTAAGCTAATTTATCTGCATTTCCACCTGGATGTTTGTAAGTTAATTTGGTTGGTCAGTTACTTACTGTTGGTCAGTTTTAGCATCCAGTTAAGCAATCTGATTTTTCAAATTTAATCACTTAAACTGTTCTAATTTTTCGTCATATTTCAATTTCCGTTATTACTTGTTCAAATATTGTCATTTTAAATAGCTTTGTAGGACACAGTGGTTAAAAGTTCTGCTACTAACGAAAAGGTCAGCAGTTCGAATCCACCAGGCGCTCCGTGGAGACCCTATGGGGCAGTTCTACTCTGTCCTATAGGGTCGCTATGAGTTGGAGTCAACTCGATGGCAGTGGGTTTGGTTTTTCAGTTATGTTTTTGTAGGGCTTGAGTTCTTTTTGAGTATAAAATATTTTTTGTGGGTGTTCCTCTTATGCTTATAAAATGCTTAATTATAGTTGGAAAACAATTTCCTTTGAAATGGCGAGGGGTCTGACTAGAATATGCTAATCTCAAATGCTAAAAAGGTGATAAAATAGCCCATAGCCTAAGGAAATTGTCCATTGTTGTCTGCAGACTCTCAAAATCTCTGTGCCACACTGCCTCTCACCTCTCCCTTTGTGTGTCTCTTGCTTTTTCCCTGTGTTCTCAGTTCCTCAGACTCTCTCTTTCTCTCCCTCTGTTCCGTCTGCCTGCCTGCCTGTCTGTTTCCTTCCATTTTTTGTCTCCTTTTTTTCTCTGCCACTGACACTCAGCTGATCATAATATAAAAAGAAAATAAATTATTTAGTATTGTGCTTAGTCAAGTTTTAGATTCTCTGATCTTTGTGCACGTTTTACTGTTAAAAGCACTTTTTTCCCCCTCTTGGAAGAGCTTTCAGTAAAAATGTGAGCTTTGAAACCACACTTAATGATTAGCGTTGGGCAGCTCTTATTCCTTATGGTTCTTCTGAACAGCAGTGAGTGCCCTCATTGTTCAGGACAAGCTGCAGATTACCAAAGGACATTAGACTGCTTCCACAGGGAAAGGAATAATGTGACTTGGATTGTTCTGCATGACAGCAGGCTGTGCATTAATATTTGAATTAAAAACAAAACCACGCACAGATATTTTAAAACTTATAAACAATCAATTAACAGAACTTAAGTTTCGAGACAAGAGGTGAGAAGATTTTCACAGCCTGAGAATCAGAATAATTAACGTCCTTAAGAAATGAAGCACTTTACACTGATAACTTGATAATCTAAATAATCATGAACTTTTATCAAGAGTCACAGATAATAGAATTCATAGTATTTATTTTTTTTATATGAAGTCTAGAGTGTACTTTTGTCAGGGCTTCTAGGCAGACCTAACTTACTGTAGAAATCTTGCTTCCTCTTGGCCTTCTGCAGATGATTTTAATCAAGGCTTTATTTTTCAAAAATCATATCAAAATTGCTCTGTCACAAAATACATTTACAGTAGCCTTTATCTTTTTTTTTTTTTTTTTTATCTTAGTTTGTATTTTAGAGCTGAAGACAGTGCACTACCCTTTGTTCAATAAGAGAAGGTGACCACCTGGGAAAAATTGGTTTGGTTTAAAAATCTTGTTCTAGGAAATGAATCCACAGGGTGCCCCCTTGTGCTAAAACAGGGAAAAGCACGTCTGCTTCAGCTTCAACTTGGACCGTTTCATTCTGCCTTTGTGGGTTTAACTTGGAAAACCCTTGGTTCTTTCTTTAGAGCATGTCTTTCACAGTCCATATCATCTCAGCGATTATGGTGAAGGAGGGTTTTTACCCTGAAAGTCAGGATGTGTTTTTGTTAGGGTTTCTTGTGATTAGTATCAGAAAAGGCCTTCAGTTGACCTGAAAAGTACTAACTTCCTGCGTTCTCCCCAGGGCAAAGGACAGCATGTACCATGCGTTGGGCTACAGCACCATTGTGGTGTTGCAGGCTGTTATGACCTTTGAGCAGCAGGATATCCAAAATGGCGTTTCCGCCATGAAGGACGCTTTGCAAACCTGCCAAAGGTACGACTGAGTAATTAAGTACTTGAGGTATGACTTCAAACCTTGACATCCTTATGACTAAAATACTGTTTGTCTGACTGAGAGCTCCGCATTTGAACTTGGTCACGCTTACGGAAAAGGACTTTTGCTCCAAAGCTTCTTGGCCTCATGTAGTTTTATATAAGGGCGTCAAAAATTTCTATTGGGGGCTGAGGGCTCTGGGGACTATGGTCTCGGAGAACATCCAGCTCAATTGGCATAATGTAGTTTATAAAGAAAATGTTCTATATTCTACTTTGGTGAGTAGTGTCTGGGGTCTTAAAAGCTTGTGAGGAGCCATCTAAGATACTCTACTGGTCTCACCTTGTCTGGAGCAAGGGAGAAAGAAGAAAACCAAAGACACAAAAGAAAGATTAGTCCAGAGGACTAATGGACCACAGCTAGGTCTTCACCATATAGAGTCCAGCACAACCAAATGATGCCCGGCTACTACTACCAGCTGTTCTGACAGGGATCACAATAGAGGGTCCCGGACAGAGCTGGAGAAAAATGTAGAACAAAATTCTAACTCACACACACACAAAAAGACCAGACTTACTGGCCTCACAGAGAATGGAGAAATCCTGAGAGTATGGCCCTTGGGTACCCTTACAGCTCAGTAATAAAGTCACACCTGAGGTTCACCCTTCACCCAAAGATTAAAAAAAAGCAACCATACCCATTGCCGTCAAGTTGATTCCGACTCGTAGCAACCCTATAGGACAGAGTACAACTGCCCCATAGAGTTTCCAAGGAGTGCCTGCTGGATTTGAACTGCTGACCTTTTGGTTAGCAGCTGTTAGCACTTAACCACTATGCCACCAGGGTTTCTACCCAAAGATTAGGCAGGCCCATAAAACAAAACGAGACTAAAGGGGTACAACAGCCCAGGGGCAAGGACAAGAAGGCAGGATGAGACAGGAAAGGTAGTAATGGGGAACCCAAGGTCTAGAAGGGGACAGTGTTGACATGTCGTGGGGTTGGCAACCAATGTCACAAAACAATACGTGTATTAATTGTTTAATGGGAAATGTGTTTGCTCTGTAATCTTTCATCTAAAGTACAATTAAAAAAAAGTTAAAAATTTTTCTATTGGGAATAATAGTATTATTCTTATTTGGCCACACACTTGGCAGCTATATGCCTTCCACTTTTTGTTTTTGATAACTTGAGGCCTGAGCTACAAAGATGTTCTGAGGGGAGATTTCAGCTCCACTAAGAAAGGAACATTCTTGTTTCATGTGGGAAGGGAATGTTATGTTTGCTTAAGAAAGGACATATTTGAACACTTTTGGTTGGTGAAAATGAGATGGAATTTTAGTTTTATTTTAAGCTTTGCCGTGTGTGTAAGAAGACCCTCAGCAAAAGCTATTATCAGCATGGGTGAATTTTAACATAGGTGAAAATTAGATTCTAATGTAATTATGTTGTAAGCGCTTAAATGAAGAGAGTTCCCAAATAATGCACTTTTATCTCCATTCTTAATCTCTGGAGACTCTTACCCCAGAAATATTGATTTTAGCCACATAGATCTCATCTTTGAGGGCTTAGTATCCACTGGTTTGTGTGGGTTTGCCCACTCGTTTATTTATTCAGTAAACTCGAGCTGAGTGCCTGCAGGGGACCAGCCCAGTGCTGGGTGTTGGATGTGCAGGGCTCAAAATGGTGATCTTTACTCAATAGGCTTTAGGGTTTAGATTTCTGGTGTGATTGGCCTGATGGATTGTTATTTTTCCTATTTCCCACATCCCTTTCTACTTATTCAATGCAGATACAGGAAAAAGAGCACTGTTGTCGAATCTTTTTCGAGTCTCCTTTCCAGAGGATCATTGGAACAGCTGACTGAAGGTAAGAATCATTTAAAAAAATTTAATTTATTCCTTTGTTTAAAAAATTAAAAGGTGATAATGCTCATAAAATTCAGTACCAAAGTGTCTCAAGTAAATGGAATGTCTTTTCCTCTTGTCCATGATACTCACCCTCCAGAAGTAATTATTGTTAATAGTTTGGTTTTGAAGTCTTGAAGATTTTCTGTGTATATAAACAAATATATACATAAGCTACACACATGGTTTTTGTGTTGTTCATGTGTTTGTGTTTGGCAGGCATAGAATCACACTACACATTTTGTTCTACAGTGTGATTTTTGACATTGATATTTTCTCAGGTCAATACATAGAAAATGTATTTCATCCTGTTTAACAGCTATGTCATATTCCATAGGATAGGTGTACTATATAATTGACTTATATTTTCTTTATCGAAGGACAGTTACATTGTTTTTATCTTTTCACTATTACAGATAATTCTGTCCTAAAATCCTTGTGCCTATTATCTTCATGTATTTTTGCAAGTATTTCATGGGATAGATTCTTAAAAGTGGGATTACAGGGCCTGAGGGTTTGAAAATTAAAAAAAATTTACAGCTACTGCCAATTTTTTCTCCAAAGAGTTAGGTCAGTTTATATTCTTACCATATATGTGTAAGAGTTTATGTTTTCTACACTATATTAAAAATTTTTTTTCCAAGGTAAAAGTAACTTTATACTTCTAAAGAAACTGATAATATGTCAGTATGGAAGATGTTTGGTTTGTAGACCTTTAGGAATATTCAAGAATCCATGAATGGCAATAACACCCTGGTCAGATAAATGGGAGGAAATGAGTCTTTTTGCTGTCCTCACTGAGATTAGGGTAAAAGTTCCATGACCAACTGTTTTATGAGTTTAAACTCTGGTCAGAGTGGTTTACAAGTGAGAAAGGAGCATCCAGATAATGGTTTACAAGTGAGAAAGGAGCATCCAGATAACCCTGTAGAAGAGAAAATGTGTTCTTTAAACGGGACCATTGTAGAAGACAACGTCTTCCATCCATAGGGAACTTGTGCCTGTGCTGTCATTGTCAGACATTCTCTGGAAGCGATAACACACCGTAATAGTTGTGGCTGGTGCAACCAGGAGCAATTCTGGGTACTGCTGACAGAATCATTCCTAGTGGACAAGTGTATGGTGGGCACATTTTTGATGTGTTTTATGATGAAGTTTTGTGGATCTTGTTTGAAGAGCGCCTTCAGCTTGTTGTGACATTGGGTAGGAACATTTGTGTGGTGTGAGGTTAAAGTGTTGATTACAGGAGAGGATTATGAGACATGCTCACATCTTTGGGACTTGTTCCAAAGGGTATAATGTTGACCCCGGAACCATCTTAGAACAGAAAGACATTTTGTTTATCATTCCAGGCAGCTGAAGCCCTTCTCTTTCTCAAGAAACTCATCTCCAAGAACCCATAAGCTTTTATTTATACCCTTGATTTCAGATGGAATATGTCTTCATATTTTTTATCTTTGGGCCATTTATGTAAATTGGCACCAGTAGGCCTAAAATACATTAAAGTGGGTCAGTGGGAAATTAAATAGGCCCAAAAGGAACTTGCCTCTTTCCTTTGTATTCTTTCTGTTACCCTCTATGTGACTTCTTCTTTCCAGTGCCTCTTCCTCTTCCCTTACCCAATGCCTTGACCCTACCCCTGCCTTTTCTTTGCAGTGTGAAGGCTGACATTTAAGTTTTTTTTTTTTACCGTAGTTTTGGGAAGAATGGCGTGATGTTTTGTGAGTGTAAATAATAATAATAACATTAAAAATAATGGTAATGCTCATTTTTTTTAAAGACACCCTCTACATGCCAGAAACTGCCCTCATGTCACCTCCTCTTTCCAGACTAGGGACTTATGTTCAGAGAGATTACATAAATGGCCCAGCTGTCAGAGCAGGGCTCAAACCTCATCTGCCTGTCCCTAAACCACAGCTTTTGCCACTGTAGCCCACTCTCATTTCTGTAGGCAGGTAGAAAAGGGCACAAAACGTCATATATAGATGAGGGAAGTATTGGATTATTGCTGTGTTAGACATCTTGAAGATAGATGATACCATGTTCTTTATGAAATGTCTTTGGAGCATGGCATATTATAAAATCTGAAAAAAGGCAGAAAATTACTACTTACTGATTACTAAAAAATAAAGTAACTGTGGAGCCTGGATGAATTCCTGAAACTATTGCCATGAGATAACCTTTAAACCTTAAACCAAAAATATTCCCTGAAGTCTTAATACAGTAGGTTAGCTTAACTAGTAAAGAAGGTCTGCTTTGAGCGTTGTGCTCTTCTAAGATCTATCTATATGGGATCAAATTGGCAATAGCAGCTTGAAAGATTAAATAAGAACTTTGGGGGCAGTGAGTTTATATTAATGGGGGAGGAACAACTCAGAAAAGGAGGGTGAGAATTGTTGCACAACTCAAAGAATGTGATCAGTGTCACTGAATTGTACATGTAGAAATTGTTGAATTGGTGTATGTTTTGCTGTATAAATTCTCAACAACGACAACAATAAAATATAAAATAAAATAGCTTGTGACTATAGCCTATTCTGAAATATAGATTTATTTAGAATTTTATATCTAAAGGCTGTGCTTAGCTAACATTTCAGTGCATCATGAAGGTATTTCCTTAAGTGGACTAAGGAATTTACAACTAAGAGATATTCTGGTACGTACCTACACATACATGCTTAATGGTTGATTTTGAGAACTAAGAACTGCCCAGTATAACTCAAGTGAAGAAATAAGACTTTTATAAATTAAGTTGCATTTTATTCCTAGTGCGTTTGGCTGTCACTGCAACCCAAACAGACTCTGTGTTCAAGGGAGCATGTCAAAACATTGTAGCTTGAGTCTGTGATTTGTTTTTCCTCTTGGTAATTTCCATTTATATCCATGAGTGGCTGGTTGTCTGCAGGAGTGAGTATATTTAATTAAACTTTTCATGAGTTTAACATGGAACACACCCGCTCATCTTTTATGGCTGGCGTGCTGCCCTGAATGGGTTTCAAATTGCTTTTTAAAAGCAAGATATTTATATGCAGCATCTAGAGTGGGAAAGAGATTTAATATGAAGAATATCTATATCTTTAATATAGAGTTCAAACTTTCTTGCCTTTTTATCTTTGTCTTTTCACTATATCCTTTATGCAGCTCTTTGATTTGTCCATCTTTAGCTTAACCCTTACCCATCCACCCTACTGGTCAGTTCTCTGCAAGGACTCACCATTGCCTCTGAATCAGGCCGAGACTCTGACATTCACGGTCATTCATAATTTAACCCTGAGTTAACTTCCCAGCCCCATTGCCAGCTCCTCCCTTTACACACCTTATGCTTCAGACAAAGGTGGACCACTGGCCCTTCTCTGGAGGTGCTCTGTGCTTTCCTTCCTCCGCGCCTTTGCTCATGCTGGTCACTCTAGCAGCATCGACCTCATCCCCCTCTGCACGTGCCTTAGGTCAGCAATCTGTGTTACTGAGTAGACATTCAAAGTTACTAACTTCTAACAATTCCCAGTTTTATTACCCATTTACCTAGGGAGAGAGTATTCAGGTGATTCCGTAAAAATACAAGTTACCAGTTTTTACCCCACTGAACACACTGAGAAAATCCAGAAGGACATTTTGAAGTGAAGCGTTCCTAAGAACTGAGACCCTCTGTTCTTGCTTCCACAAGGTGCACAGACCATAACTCCTCAAGGCTTGCCTGTCATGGGTTTGGCTCCACCTGCAGCGTGCTGCTGGGGATTTTAGCTGCATAGTTGCTTCTTTGTAAACTAAACATTTGGAATATGAACATGGCAGGAAGTTGAACGAGTTTATGGGAACCAGTGGGTTTTGTGTGTGTATGTTGGGGAGCAGGGTCTCTGTGTGTGAGTGAAAGAAATAAAGCACTAGTCTTATCCAATTTAATTGAACAGTATTCCCAATAACACAGAAATACCTTATGTCCCTGACTTCACATAAAAATGTCTGCTTTCTAAGCTCACACCAAAAAGCATGACATGAACCCTAAGCACCCATATTAGTGGAAGCGGCTCACATTTATCCAGCGTTAATTGTGGATAGTGAGCTCTACATGCAGCCCCTCACTGAATCCTTCAGTTGTGAAGTAGATACCTTATTAGCCACTTTATAAATGAGGAGACCAGCAGAGAGAGGTCAGTAGCTTGTGCAAGGTCCTCTAGCTCACACATGGCAAAGTCTGTCCTCCAATCCAGGCTGTTAAATACCCCAAGCTCATTTACTTAAACAACATACAAATTTACATCTTATGAATAAAGCAGGAATCTGCTGATTTTGTTTATGCAAAATAAAGCCAAGACTTTTTCTCCTCAATCTCTGCAAGTACAGTAGATTGTTTAGGAAGATAGACCATGTGTTTTGGGACACTCCACATGTCCTTGGGATATACATAGCTTTACATAGCCCCTTTTGTTCTTGTGATAAATATCTAAACAATCAATATAGCCCCAAACTGTGATATTACTATTTCTACATCGAGTCTTCTGTGCCTGAGAAGTCATGACTTGGGTATGTGGAGCAGCCAGCCTCTTTGACAGAACTCTATGGAATTGCTGCTCTCTCTTCAAGTTAATAATGTGTCTAGTCATTATCATAATTGTCATATCTTCATATTGAAAGGAGGCTAGGATTTATAAATTTAATTTGTTTCTAAATCTTTATAATTGTGTTAACTTGCATGTTACTATTAAGTTAAAAAAAATGGTTTCCTTTTTTAAAAAGAATGTCTCTAAACTTTGATTTTCTCTTGGAGTTGAGTTTGTGTCTCTGAGGTGAAGTGCCTGGCTCTTTGCACTTACATTTCAATGGGACCATTCCCAGAACATTCCCTACATTCCAGGAAGATCTTGCAGAGAGATCAATACCGAGGTTTTCATTTTGCTTTTATGGAAGCACCAAAGCAATCTAGGTTTTTGTGTCTCTCTTGAGCTCATTTATCCACCAGTCTTTTCTGAGCATCTCAGAGCAGTTACTATGGACATGGGATTTTCTTTAATATAATTTTATTTGTTTTTAATAGAGGAAATGCATGCCGAAATCTGTTATGCCGAGTGTCTCCTACAGAAAGCAGCACTCACGTTTGTGCAGGTAATGAATGCTTGGCTGAGAATTGGTATTGGCGGGGAAGACCGCCAGCGCTGCAGAGAGAAACATGAATCATTTGATGATGGTGCTTCAGTTCTTTTGACTTAGAGATGCCATGAAAGATATTTATTATTCTGATAAACTTTGGCTGAAAAAAGACTCCAGGGAGCTTTAGTCCTGCTCAGATGCACTGAGTCTGCTTTGACCTTCACTCGGCCTACTGGCAATCACTGCTTTTAAATAAACTGTCTTGCAGCTGCCACACCTAACTTCAGGATCCTTCTCTATGGGAAAGCTCTTTGAGCTTGCTAATGGCGGAGTGCTGCACACAGGAGTGGCCAGGGCAGAGGAGGCTTCCCTTGTCCTTGGCCAGCCCCTCCTTGCCCCATATGCTTCAGTAGAGCTCAGTTATGCATGCATAGATAGCCAAACTTTTCATGCTATTTCAGATTTTATTTTTCCCCTCTTTCTCTTCTCATTTCCCTTTCTTAATTTTATTTCATCTTCTGTAAGAGCAGTTTTTAAAAGTTCCTGAACAAAACAATGACTTTTTGCTTATTCGGCATTTTCATTTCACCTTTAGGAACTGTTACCATCAGTACCTTGTCTATCACTGTATCTTCCGGTGCTTCCACAAGCAGATTTCTCCATCATGGTCTCACTGGAGGCAGTGATAGGTACAGAAAGGTTGAGATGGGGTGGAGATTGGAAGGAGGCAGAAATTAATTTGCACATTGGGGAAAAAACCTTCCTGAATCCCAATCTTTTAAATTGTTTTGAGAGCTGCGTCTTTCTTTTCTGGATGTTGACCTCTTCAGTTGGATTCTGGCTTAGTAAAATTCAATCAGTGAGGTCCATGACCCTGTTTTTAAAACTCTGTACATTATGAAGGCTGGTTGAAAACGACAATCTTACTGCCTCAGTAAGGATCATAATGCTAGTCACAGAGGCCCAGAATCTAAATGAGGATTTGGGAATCAAATCTGGGATGAAAGCCTATTTTATATTTGGAGTTTTAAATTAAACATCTGGGGGATATCCCTGACATGACTCTTCGTTCTTCCTCCAGCCTCCATAACCAGGTTCAGTCATGCTTCTTTTGCCTTTTGAGCATTTAGCAGCTCCATCTCTTTGTCCTGGCTATCATTGTTGGAGGAGGTGCTCATCAACTCTTTCCAAAACTGCACAGTAACCTAGTAACTTTCTGTCTCTAAGCTTTCTCACCTCTAGCCCATTCTCCATTCTGTAACTGGACACCCTCTCCAAGATGGGAATCTGACCATGTCCTGTCTGCATCAGCAGTTAGTGGCTCTATGTCAAAATATCAGATACGGGAGAGGCTCTTTTAAACTAAACTGGTATCTCCCCACCAGGTTCTCTCCTCCCTCCTCTTGCAGATGCCCTCAGGTGGTACTGACAGGGTTGTGTTACAGACTTGAGTGGCAAGGGTAGAAGTAGCTTTCTTCCTTCTGGGTCATTCCCTTCTTTGCAGTAGGTTCCTCAGCACTGCTGAGACACATGTACACAGATGGCCAAGCACACCATGCTCTTTAATGCTTCCCAGACTTTCCACCTGACTTTTCCTTTGTTTACAAAGTTCACATCTGCTTTGCCTTCCCTTACCTGGCCTTTCCTAATCGCCTTTTATGCTGTAAGTCCTGATGCTTCCAGAAGGCTCTCCTGGCCCTCACCATGCCCTCCTCTGTGCTATCATGACATCCTGTGTGTGCATGTCTTCGTCCCCGTGCCTGCCTCCATCCACAGCACGTTGTACTGCTTTCACCTGTTCTTGCATTTGGGTGCCTGATGTGCAATAGACATTCAGCAAATGTTTGATGAATCATGAAATGAAATTCTCCTATTCAAAGCAGATTTTAAGGAAATTTAAGAAATACTTTCCTGGCGGGTATTTGTGTAATCCTAAGATTCCTTAAAATAAGAAGGTAAACATTTAAATTGTATAATATAGTGTATAAATCAATTTTTTATTCATTGATTCTTGTAATTGAAATGTTATATATTTAATTAATGAAGCTAATAAACTAAAATCAGTTTTTTCTTTTGCTTCAAAAGAATGATTAAGTGCACAAGAACTAAATGCCAGAGCATCTTTCTAGTATCAATAGACTGGAACTATGAAACACGGGACTGTCTCCATTGGCTCCATTTATTAGAATAGCTTCTTGCAAGTGGTTGTTTGATATAGTTTACTAAAAGACTTTCTTGGAATCCCAAAATGCCTGACCCTGAAATGGCACTTATCTAGGCCAGCTGCCTCAATTTTATGGTGGATGACCATCAGGCAAAGAGAAGTTTTTTCTTTTTCCCTAAAACAAAATAGCAGATTAGTGACAGAGCCACTTTGGAATCCAGAGCAGTTATGTGTATGATTTAAATTCACAGTGTTAAATAGATTCTGCCTGCGAAAGTGCCCTGTGAACGAAGAACGATAGTCCCATTTACTGGCGCATGATGGACTGGAAAGTTGGTCTTAGAGCATACCTTTGAAGTCAACTATTTGGATTCTATTGAACCTAGAAAAGAAGAGTTCAATAGATGATGATGTTTATTAAACTAGGTTTGGACTAACCCGTATGGCTTCTAGTTGATGAAGATTACTTCCTTGATAATATAATGTAATTCAAGGATTATTAAAATGTTCTCTTTTCATTGTTCTCTAACTTGGAAGAAAAATTACCAAAAAAAAAAAAAAAAAAAAAGTAAATTAAATGTAAAGCAAGAAGAATGTGCTCATTTCAGAATTCTGCCCTCAATAGTGTTTTGTTCTAATCACACAAATATACAGCTATGAGGACAGTTTAAAAATTTTTGCTAAATAATCTAATCATTTAATTGAATTATTTTCAGGATGAAAATATGATCAACTTCATCAAAGGTGGACTCAAAATTAGAACAAGTTACCAAATATATAAGTAAGTTAAAAAATAAGCTGTGGTTTTTTAAATGATTCTTGTGCTATGTACCACTTTGTTTTTCAAAATTCTCATAAACTAAGTATGGCTAGGCTTTTTTTTTTGTTTTTTAATTTGGAATTGGTAAAAATGCACTTGATTTTTGGCATACTAAATATATATTCAGTGCCATAGGACATTAGAATTTAAGTGTAGATAGCATTTTAAAAGCAAAACAGCCGAAAAGAAAGCTACAGACAATATCTAATTAGATAATCTTAGTTACCTCTTTCCTAAAAACAATATATTAATTTAAAATGACAGGTATATTTTTGGTGTAGACTTTATAGCAGTGTTGCCCAATAGAGCTTTCTGCAGTGATGGAAATATTCTGTATTTGTGCTGTGCAGTGCATTATTTTGTTGTTGTTGGGTATATAATTAAGATGGACCATATGTTGTTCATAGCTTCTGTATCCTTACTGGTTTTTTTAAATCTAGTTCTATCAATTGTTCAGGGTGTTAAAATCTCCATCTTTGATTATGGAGTCATCTTTTTCTCCTTTTAGTTCTGTCAGTTTTTGCTTAGTATATTTTGAACCTCTGTTAGGCTGACTATATTTATGATTGGTTTGTCTTCCTGATGAATTTACCCTTTTGTAATTATGAAATGTCCCTATTTAACTCTGGTAATATTCCTCATCTTGAAATCTATTTTGTCTGATTTGCATATAGGTATTCATGCTTTTTTGTAATTGGTGTTCACATGACTTACAGTCTTTCATTTTAAATCTATCTAGTTTTTATTTTTAAATTGTATTTCTTGTGGATGTGCATACAGTTAATATGTTTGCATTTATTACTGCTATTTTGCTTTACCTTTGTGCCTCATCTATTCCCTCCCCTCTCTCCTGCCTTCATTTAGTTTAAAAAAAAAAAAAAAGTTTCAGTGTAATCGCTCTATTCTATATACTACTTTAAATTTTTTTTAATATAAAAACAAATTTTGTAGTGGTTACTCTAGTGATTACAATATGCTTCTTAACTTATCACAGTCTCCTTAAAGTTAATATTGTACCACTGAACATTAAATATAAGAATTTTGCAGAAGTATAGTTTTGTTTACCACCTATTGTCCTTTATACAATTTTTATGATATATGGTACACCTACATATGTTATGGGGCCCTGGTGGTACAGTGGCTAAGCATTTGGCTGCTAACCAAAACGTCAGCAGTTCGAATCCACCAGCTGCTCCTTGGAAACCCTGTAGGGCAGTTCTACTCTGTCCTGTAGAGTTGCTATGAGTCAGAATTGACTCGATGGCAACGGGTTTTTTTTTTTTACGTATATTATAAACCCCACAGTACAGTGTCTAACTTTCGCTTATGTTATACTCTTCTCTATTTTCCCATATATCTACCACTTTTGGTGTTCTTCATTCTTTCCTACTTATTTTCAGACTGAAGAACTTCCTTTAGCATTTTTTTTGTAGTGCGGTGTGTGTCTGCTTTCGGTAAAGCCTCTTATTTTCATTTATATAATGCCTTTACTTTTGCCTTCATTTTTGAAGGCTACTTTTGCTGAGTATACTGTTCTGGGTTGAATTTTTTTTTTTTTTCTTTTCAGCCCTTTGAAGCTGTCATTCCATCATATTATAGCCTCCATTGTTTCTGACCACAAGCTGTCATTTGTATTATCCTCCCCCTCCCCCCATATGTAATGTGTCATTTCTTCTGGCAGCTTTGAGGACTGTTTTGTATCTTTGCTTTTCAGCAGTTTGACTATGATGTGCTTAAGTATGGATTTGTGAAATCTGTGGCCAATATTTCCCCAAATATTTTTTTCTGCCCACATTCTCACTCTTTCCTCTCCTTCTGGGATTCTGATTATACATATTAGTCTGCCTGGTGTTGTTCCATAGGTCGTTGATATGTTATTCATTAAAAAAATTTTTTTTCTAATTGGATAATTTCTATTGATCTTTTATAAAAATCACTGATACTTTGTTTTGCCCATTCCAATGTGCTGTTAAGCCCAGGTGAAGAATTTTAAAAATTCAAATATTGTACTTTTCCCTTCCATAATGTCCATTTTAATAGTTTCTATTTCTCAAATATAAATTCTCATTATATTTATGTTTATTCCCATTGTATTTATTCATTATAACCACATTTTCCTTTAAGTCTTTGAACTTATTTATAATAGCTACTTTAAAGTTTATATCCCAAGATATGGGTCATCTTGGGGTAGCTTCCTATTGACTGATTGTTCTCTTGACTATATGTCATATTTTTCTGTTTTTTTCATGTCCATTAGTTTTTTATTGCACATTAGATGATACACTGTAGAGACTGGATTCTGTTTTCTTTCTCTGAAGAGTGCCGATTTTTGTTAGTAAGAAGCATTTAACTTGACCAGACTTAGGCTTCACTCTCCCGTAGTACACAGCATCTGAAATCTCTGCTCTGTTTTTCTGCCATCTTCCTCCTGCTTTTCCTTGGAATCTTCCTAGTGCTTGCATGGTTAATGGATCAGCCAAGAACTTGGGTGGCATTTTTAGTCAGCTTTTGATGTTCCTGTCCTATGTGGTTCTCTCCTACCTGGGACTTTTCCATTATCTTACAGTCAGCCTGGCAGCTTTGAATTCAGTACTCTGACTTTTTGAGCCAGTAAGAGTGTGGCTTTCTGTTTGAGTGCTAGCCACCCAGTATTGAGTGGACTAGGAGTACTTTCGGATGAAAAGCCATATAAATGTAAAATTTATTCAGGAATCCTTCTTTCAAGGTTTAAGAACCTCCTTTCAATGTTTATCTCTTCTCCATTTCCTGCCAATTTTTTTTCACTTCCTGGTGGCATCAAATATGTTTTAAATATACATTGTTATCTGTAGGAGGGTTAATCTGATACAGGCTACTTTGTCATTACTGGAAGCAGAACCAAGATTTAGTATTTTAAGAGGTACTCTTACCCAAGATTATTTTATAAAGCTAATATATTCCATTCAAAAACCTGGAAGGGGGATTTTTGGAACCTGGCATACTGTTTATAGATTTCTTCTTGAAATATTTTTTGGAAGATATAAAAGAATGCTAAAAGATCAAGTGCTTGTCCAGTCATAGAAATGTAAAAACCAAAGGAATTAAATAGTTTCATAATGGCACAAATTTATTAGTGGAATGGGCCATGGTATTTTAAAATAGATAGTATGTATTTGTGTGTCTGTGTGTTCGTGCAATTAAAAATATACAGAATTCCTGTATGTATATAGATCTCTTTCAAAACAGTGGGACAAGATGGTTACTTTAATAAATGGTTTTGGAAAAAATGTCTGCTCATTCATTTTGAAGAAAAAAAAAAAAAAGATGATTTACACAAAAATAAATCCTGCATAGATTTAGTACTAGCCCAAAACATAAGAAAGTATTTTTATAGCCCTAAAATGCATTTTGTTTCATATTCTAATTTTTCTCTTTAAAATAATTTCAGAGTTATTACAAAGGATCCCCATCTATCCTTCCTTCAGATGTTAACATCTTACAAAACCACAGTACAGTCATCAAAATCAAGAAACTAACATTGGTGCAATATTATTATCTACTCCACCGACCTTATTCACATTTCCCCAGTTGTCACATCAGTGTCCTCTTTCTGGTCCAGGATCCAATCCAATCCAGGATACTGGATGTTGTATTTAATTGTCATGTCTCCATAATCATTTTTAACCTGAAAGAGTTCCTTAGTCTTTCACTTTGATTTTCATGACCCTGATATTTATCAAGAGTACTGGCTAGTTGTTTTGAAGAATATCTTTCAGTTTAGATTTATCTAATGTTTTCTCATGATTAAATTCAGATTATGCATCTGTGGCAGGAATACCACAGAACTGATGTTGTATCTTTCTCAGTGTGTTTTATTAGAAGGTTTGTTGTTATCTCTTGTTGAGTTGGCCCCCAGCTAATAACAATCCCGTGCACAATGGAGTTAAATGCTACCTGGTTCTGTGCCGTTCCCAGGCTTGGTTGCAGATAGGACCATTCTGATTCATAGGGTTTTCCTTGGCTGGTTTTTGAAAGTAGATTACCAGCCTTTTTTCCTAGTCCATCTCAGTCTGGAAGCCCCACTGAAACTTGTGCAGCATCATAGCAACATGGAAACCTCCACTGAGGGATAGGTGGTAGCTGCACAGGTGATTGTGTCATCCGGGTCTTTATAATCATTATCTCTAGCAGGTTTGGATGGCCTAACAAATAATTTTTCTTCACATTAATTTTCAGTCATAGTAAACTTTAACTTTTTTTTTTTTTCAATCCAGGGAATGTCTTTCTATTCTGCATGTAATTGAGAAGAACAAACGTGAGCAACAATTGTTCTATGAGTTTGAAGGAGGTGTCAAACTTGGAATAGGAGCCTTTAATTTGGTAAGGAAATAATTATGAAGAAGCCAGAACCTATTGTATGAGAACCTACAGTTTTCACTGCTTTCTCTACAACCTGTGAACCTCATCCCGAACCTCTAACTGGGTTTGATTGACAAGTGGCAAGAGTGGGATTTGTTTTCCTGTGTTTTGACTAGCATGTGTTGTGAAGTTCTGCACATGCTCAGAGTAGTTTTGGGTTGTACAATATAAAGGAAACATCTAGCACTCTGACTAGACTCGTAAGGTTTTTGGTAATAAGGACCTTGGAATCCAGTTGCATTTCAGTATCAGTAATGTTGTCGCTTTGACAGCAGTGGCTCTGGAGAAATAGGTGAGGGAGCAGTATAACTTGAGGGAGGAGTTTGAAGATTCCTGGGTGGCACAAATGGTTTACACTTGGCTATTAATCAAAAGGTTGCGGTTCGAATCCATCAAGCAGTGCAATAAAAGAGAGACCTGGCAGTCTACTTCTGTAAGGTTACAGCAATGGAAAACCTTGGGGAGTGCAGGTCTAGTCTGACACATGTAGAGTCACCATGAGTCAGAACCGACTCGAGGGCAACAGTTTTTTTTTTTTTTTTTTTGGTTTGGGGAGATGAAGAGTCTGTGTAGATATCTGTGAAATTGTAATATATTATTTAGAGATTTTGAAATTTTATTAAGGTTTGACTCGAATTGGTGAGAAACTTATAAAGTGGTGGAATCATACAGATGCATGATACTAAACAGAGTTTTGCTTCCTGGGAAAGGAGCATAAAAGAATCCTGTTTGGAGGTGGGCACTGAGGAGCTACCTTCCTATCTTTTCATCACTTCACATAAAAGGTATTCTTTAGAGTGTCCAGGCTTTTTAAAAATTAAAAAAAAAAAAGAATTTTAAGTTCAAAATCTTAGCTAAATGAAATTAAATCATAAGTAACAACTACAGTATGTGATGATTGAGACACGTCTAGTGGCTTTGACTTGGTTCTAATTTTTCATATTATTGAAGCATTAACACTAAGCTGTTTGGAGTTTGACAGTTATCTAGTTAAATACATTAACACGTAAGTACATCTGTATTTTTTTTTTTTTCTTTTAGATGCTGTCCCTTTTACCAGCAAGGATTATCAGACTACTAGAATTTATTGGATTTTCTGGAAACAGGGTACAAATTTATTTTACAAATTTATCAGTTTTGACAGGGAAGATGAAACATTATTTACCGAATGTAAAGGCAATGCAACATGACCTTGTAACTAGCGAGATAATTTTCAGGAGGTGGCCATGGCTGTTCTATTGAAATTTCAAAATTTTCACCTTTGTTATCTAAATTCTGGGATTAAAACTCAAGTTTTACTAATATTGCTGCTTGCTGGATGTGTAGTCTTCTTGTGTAATTAAGATATGCTTTCTTAACATTTTAGTGACCCCCCCCCCAGTCTTCATCTGTAAAATGAATTAGGCCAGATTTCCATGTCTAGTGGGTCAAATAACATGAATCAAGCATAGTTGCAGTATTTTGGATTTCCTTGTGTTTTTACAAGTTTCATTATAAAACTAAAAGAGGAAATTTGCTTTCCATAAGTTTTTTTTAGTTATGTTGCTATATTGTTGTTGTTTCTGTAGCATGTAACATTTATTAATCATAACACGTGATACGATGTTACAACAGTTGCCTTCTTAAAAAAGTTTGTCTCTGTTAGTCAAGAGGGCAGGTTTTGAGAAATGTATGAGAACAAGTGCAAGAAGCTGTCGATTTTTTTCTGTTTATGCCACTGTCCACATTCTTCATGTGCTATTGTGTGTTTCTGGTGATCCCATCATGCTCTATAATGTTCAATCTATTCTTACGCCTCATTTCATGGTCACCCTTCTCCCCTGACCATTCCTTTTTTTCCTTTTTTCTTCAGTGGCTCCACATTTTCTCACAAGTAGAGTCCAAACTGTAGCGTGGATTCAAGGACTCTGTGATCTGACTTTAGCCAGTGTTTCCTGATTTGCCTTACAAATCAGACTTCTCGCTTCCCCAGTGCTCCTGCTAAACTGGGAATTGGCTGTTCCTCAAACAAGCCCTGTGCCTTCCTGTTCTGTGCTTCTGTTGGTCTCTGTTTTGGATGCCCGCCCCAACCACTTTCCTCCCGAATATCATTCTCTTGAAAGCCTCTTCTTCTGTTAGGTTTGAGATAAATGTCATGGGTTCTACGAAGCCTTCCCTTATCCTCCCCCAACACTCAAGTACCCCTCTCGAAATTATTTATTCTTTCTTATGTCATTCAATGTATAAGAAATAATAAAATATATCAATTAATATCTCTTTTATATTAATACAAACAACTTATTAACATAGTACAATAAGAAAATCATGCATTTATGAACCCTCTTCCCTTTTTGACAGAAAGATCCTTGAGGGCATAGGACCGTATTTTGTTCATACCTACCATAGTGCTTTGCATTTAGATCCTTAATATGTTTTAATAGATTAATAATTGTTTTATCAGAGAAATAACAGAATTTCTATGAAATGAACACTGCCATTCTCTCTCTATGATAACTTAGTGTAAAAGAATTTGTGAGATTGTCTTATGGCAGTTTATAATGTAAATTTTGTTTTTAATTATCAATAAAAAGGCATTGCCACCATTCTAAGCTCTAGAAAAATAAGCTCCACCTTCATGAGGAGTGGGAATACATGACCTAGCATTTTAAATTTTCTGAAAGTGATTTGTAGTCCTGCTCTTCTATTTCTAAAATGCGTTTAATTCCCACAGGAGTTGGGACTCCTGCAATTACGAGAAGGCGCATCAGGAAGAAGCATGAGGGCTCCGCTATGCTGCTTAACAATACTAGGTTTTCATACTTACATCTGTCTAATACTTGGTAAGGACTGGATTACATTTTACTTCATAGAAAGGTGATTTATCTTGCATCTACCGAGCAAGTAAAAATTCAGAAAAATCAGTAAGAGCTAATAGTCTGTGTTTACATGTTTTTTTTTTTTTTTGGGAACAAAGATGGAAAAAAGATTAAGGATGATATTTCATTTTAATTAGATATCCTCATAGTAATGTTTAGCAGAGAGGGTAGAGTGGTTTCTTTTATTGTATTTTTTAAATCTCAGCTAAAAAAAAAAGTTCTGTAAACCTTATTTAGTATTATCTACTTTAGCGTATTTGTATTAAATTTTTTCTTTAGCAGAAAATTAAATTTTTGGTTAAGATAAGGTAATTGTGCTATCAAAGCCAGAATTCCAACAAGGAGTCTAAGATAACCACCCGCATTCTTAAGAATTTAGTCAGTCTGCCCTAAAGTTCTCTTAAACTAAAGTCATAAATGAGGCTTGTCATATTTTAGGTTCCAAGTGTAAAAATGACACAGTATCAGTTTTTGCCTTTTCCATGATTAGGTCTTGCTATGTGTTAATGAAATTCGGCAAGTTAGTTATAAATATCCACCATGTTTCATGAAGACTGAGGCTCTTCCTGTTGAATTTCTAGGTACAGGAGAAGTGAATATTGTGGAAGCAGAGAGTCTCCTTGCACCCTTCCTCCAGCAGTTTCCGAATGTATGCCTAGTATTTCACGTGTATGTTTCAGCCAGAATTAACCAGCCAACGCTGATTGTTGAGCGATGTCTTTTCTTCCTTTCCTCCCAGGGCTCACTCATGCTGTTTTATCATGCCCGAATAGAGCTGCTGAAAGGGAATGTTGAAGAGGTAATATATTTTGAGGGCTTCCCTGGGGAGTTGTCTGTATCGTAGAGTTGTATCACATACTCATTCAACATTCAAGTAAATTCAGCTGTAAGGGCTAGACAAAAAAATAAAGAATAAAGAAAATCTAAAGAGCTAGAATTTAATTTTGTATATTCTTTCTATTGTGTAAATTACTAAATATAGTCTCTGTTTTCAGATAAAATACATGAGGCAGTTCAAGGTAGATTATATAAAATAATGTATAAATATTCAAAAGGATTTTCCGGAGCATTTGGCTCATGGATTTCTACATCACATGCCGACTTTGGAATCTAGCCCCTATGTAAGAAGCACCTCTGCTGCACTACGCTGGGCTCCTCATCAGAGGACATTATTCACTGAGTCCCTGAAGGCAGAAGGGAACATTGTGGTTAGTGGTCGAAGAGTAGGAAGCATTTCATATAAATATACTCACAAACAATTGCCTTCCATACAAATGGGATCAAATATAGTATTATTCTGTTGTTTTTTTCTTCCTACTTACATCTTGGATATCTTCCCAGGTCAGTACATCTATATCTCTCTCATTCTTTTTTTGATGGCTAGGTGTCATTCCATGGGATGGGTGTACCGTACTTATTAAAGAAGTCTACTGTTTATAGCCATTTGGCTACTACAGACAGTACAGTTGTTGTAAGCGTTGTTATCGTGTGTATATTTCTGTGCACAGGTTTGTTTACGTAAGACAGATTCCAATAAGTAGAATTTCTGGGTCAAAAGATGTGTGCATTTTGATAAATCCAACAAAATAGCCCTCCTAATTTAAGGTTGTTCTAATTTATGCTCCTGTAGGGGATGAGAATATTTGTTTCCAATTCTGTTTGCCACCTCTGGGTATTATTCGTCTTTTTTTTTAATTCTTGTCAACCTGGTGGCTAAAAAGGATACCAAATTTTTTAATTTAATTTTTATTTCCCTTTATAAATTTCTTTGTATGTACATTTTTCATCCATGTATCTTTTCGTATGATTTGTGTGTTCATCTTTGCTAAAATCCCATTAAGTTGTCTTTTTCTTAAGGCTTTTATAAAATAGTTGTATGATAAGGGGTTAATCCTTTATCATTTAAGTACGTATTGGATATTTCCTCCCAGTCTGTCCATTGTCTTGGATTTTGTTTAGAAAGTGTTTTACTCTGTGGAAGATTTAACTTCTTATGAACAGAAATCTGTCAATCTTTTCCTGAAGGACTTCTGTGTTTTATATTTCACTTGGGAAGGGCCTCTCCCATATTATAAAGTGCCAAGAGCCCATCACAAAGTTGAATAAAAGGGCAGAACTTAACTGTATCATTGCATGTAAGGAAAGCAGTGTGTCGTATTGAATGGTCTCACAAATGATAATTTTGTTCTCTTAGTACAAAGCATTCTATGGATTTTTCCATTGGGTTATTATCCCCTTGTCTAGTATTGGGATGATCAGCTTTATGCAATTGACTTATAGGCACAAGAAACATTCCGAAAATGCATTTCAGTTCAAGAAGAGTGGAAACAGTTTCACCATCTCTGTTACTGGGAGTTGATGTGGATTTATGTATTCCAACAAAACTGGATGCAGGCGTATTACTATTCAGATCTGCTTTGCAAAGAGAGTAAATGGTCCAAGGTAAATTGCAGTGCTTTCATTAATGTCATTTATTTGTCAAAAAGTGGCCAGAATGATTTTCATTTAGGACAGTTTGTTCAATACTATGACATCAACACTATTTTCTCAACTTAGAGATACATCACAGGGGGAAATAGACATTATATGTCTACTGCTTATGGAGTGCCCAACTCTACTCAGTGCTACATCTTTAAAAACCATCCTAAGAGTCCTTTCCAACAAAGAGATTTATCTTCTAAAGATGAGCTGCAATTCTGTTTAAAGTTATTAAGTATCAATAGTATTGATGATTTTTTGTAGACTCTCTGATGTCTTGATGATCAGACTTTTTATGATACTCGGAATTCTGATGCATTTGGGAGAAGTTGGGAGGAATGAACTTATGATCTCTTGTTCATTCTGTCCACTTTCTTAGCTATGAAGACTGTAGTTGTATAATAGGAAAATGGTCTAAATTAAGTGAAAAGTGTTATTTTCATTTGGAACAGGCAATATAAAACTTTTCATGTCCTTTGATTTCTTTGATGCCTACTAAATATTATATCTGGAAGATTTGTAGGTCAATCTTGATTTGCAAAGTAGAAATGTCATGTACCTAGGGATAGTCTATAATTAGATGCTTTTCTTCTTTTCCTCAAGGCAACATACGTATTCCTGAAAGCTGCAATTTTGAGTATGCTTCCAGAGGAGGATGTAGTATCAACTAAAGAGAATGTGGTAACTTTATTCAGGTAAGCAAGACATTGTAACAAAGACGTTGACAAGAATGAGTACACAGATACATCTCCTTCCTTTTTCCCCTAGTGTTTTCCCACGCTTCACCTTCATATTTCTTTAATGCACTGAATCATTCATACAGGAAACTTTAAAACAGTAGATTTAGCCAAAAGTCAACATGTCATCCTTTTACTAGGATTTTACAGACATGCTGATGTGATTGAGAACGTGTTCTTTTATTTATGTATTGGGAGTAGGGCTTTGTGACTGGGTTTTTGCTACTGGGTTTTGAACATAGTTTCCTAAATTGGTAATGTTATCAAAAAATGTTAATTGTTGCTGTGAATAATAGATAATCTGTGATCAGATAAATTTGAGAAACACCGTGTAACATATTCTGGGTTCTCATTAGTATGTCAAAGATTTTGGAGGCTCTGCTGTGAATAATCTGTTTAGCTTTATTTAGACCAGTATTCAACTATTTATCCATCCATCCATAACCTTCCCAAGTAAGTGTAAGTCTGTAACCTTTTTGTTGAGCACCTGCTGTGTTGTCGTTGGGTGCCATCGAGTTGGTTCTGACTTACAGGGATCCTATAGGACAGAGTAGAACTGCTCCATAGAGTCTTCTTGGCTGCAATTTTTGCAGAAGCGCATTACCAGGCCTTTCTTCCTTGGAGTCCCTGGGTGGGTTCAAACCACTAACCTTTTAGTTTGCAGCAGAGCACTTAACCATTGTGCCAGCATGGCTCCTTTGTATGGTCCCCAGAATGATCATACAAACTGATCTTTAAACCACAAATTTCCATGTCCAACGCATGTTTATCATCCCTCTACCTCCCTGCACCTACATGTCCACTGCCTCTTCCACTGATGTTAGTGAACACCACCCGATGGGGTATCCTAGTTTAAAATCCATATCCCCAAGTTGTGTCTAGAAATAACCTGACACAAGCTTGCCATAATATTAGAGCATTTTTTTCTCAATTCCGTCTTACTCTTTCCTTCAGTGGTATAATTTGATATTTCCTTGAATTCTGCCCCAGCAGTCTATTTTATTCATGTGCAAAGTTATGTATAAGAAAGTACATCCAGGAATACATAGTCCCTCCATTCTACTCTCATTTTTATGGGTTTGTGAATTTCAGTATTGGAATTCCTGAGAAGTCTGAGAGGAAATGTACTTGGGAAACATTTTTTCAGATTATGAGTTAATTGATGGACTATTTTTGAGCCCCATTATTTTACTGATTTGTGTCATACTTGCAGAGACGATAGGAAATGTACCGGTATACCCTCTTCCTCTTCTGGAGTGTCTACAACATAGATAATAGCGCGAAAAATACTTTGGAATCTTTCCTGCTTACTTACAGAAATTGTCAATTTAATACATAGATTGCCTGGACTGAGTTTGATAGCTTAAGACGTTAGTAAATTGACTAGAAAGAAGTAGTTGTAAAATCAGCAGTTCTCAAACTTACACGTTGCTGTCTAGTCGATTCTGACTCGGAGCAACCCAATAGGACAGAGTAGATCTGCCCATAGGGTTTCCAAGGAGAAGCTGGGTGATCTGAACTGCCGACCTTTTCGTTAACAGCAGAGCGCTTGACCACTGAGGGCTGGGTAAAATCTAGATTGTGAGCCTCCACGCCTGGAGTTTCTTATTCAGTAGAACTGGGTGGAGCCTGAAAATGTGCATTTCTAACAGGTTCAGGGGATGATGGACTTGCTGGTCTGGGGAGCACTCTGTGAAGACCACTGGTGTAAATGTGTGTGTTCTAATGACCTCATCTTTCACTGGGGGTGGTGGCCGGGAATCCTCACAGACAGGTGGAAAGCTTGAAGCAGAGAATTGCTGGTAAATCTATTCCTACTGAGAAGTTTGCTGTGAGGAAGGCCCGACGGTACTCTCCCGTGTTGCCTGCACCTGTGAGGCTCGTCTTACCTGCTCTGGTATCTACTTTATTTTACTTCCTATTTGAGTAGTAGAAATAAATTGTCAACTCTTAGCAGCAAGGAGCACATCTAACTTTTGTTGTGACGTTTGGCTCAATTAAAAACCATCCTAAGTGTTTTTGTAAGGTGAACATATATAAATAAATCATTAGTTTATTAACAGTTAAATAATGGCTTTTTTTTTTTTTTTTTAGATTGGTATGTTCCAGGCATTATGATAAAGGCTATTTAAAAAATAGATCGTTTAATTCTTACCGTAACTCTATGAGGGTGGTTACTCTTCTTGGCCCCATCTTACAGCTAAGGAAATTCAGACAGAGAGAGGTTAAGTTGACTTCATTGAGGTCACATTTTAAACTTAAGTAGTAGAACAGCAGCAGCATTGTCCAATAGAATTATAACGCAAGCTACATACATAATTTTGTATTTTCTAGGGGCGTCAAAAAACAACAAAAAAAAGAAACATGAAATTAATTTGAAGATTATATTTTATTTAACCCAGTATATGCAAGATTTTGTCATTTCAACATGTAAAATATTAATGAGCCCTTTGACCTTTTGTTACACCGCACCAACCCTTTGAAATCTGGTGTGTATTTTAAACTTACCAAACATCTCAGTTTGGACTAGCTGCACCTCAAAGGCTGAAGGGCCACAAGTAGCTGGTGGCTGCTGTATTGGACAGCGCAGTCCTAGAGCCTTCATTCGTGATCGTTATGCCGTTTTGGTTATGCCTCTGTGAAAAGTACTACTTTGACTTAACTTCGCTTAATGCGTATTTCTTAAGAAGGACTGAGTATATCAAATCACTCTGACTCTTTGGGGTTTTAGTTTTGCGTAGGTGTCAGATAGCCCAGGAAAACCCTTCAGTGAAGCAGACATCTTCAGTCCCCCTTGATGGTTTTCCGATTCATTGTTATCGAGTGATTTGCACTGGGAACTTTTTTCTGTCTCTCAGAAAGTTCCCTAGAGCTTTGTAATTCTTTCTCAGCCCTAGTACTCAAAATCTAGTCTACATAATTGTTTACTGCTCTGATTATTAAAGACCTTAAGAAAGGTTAACTTACTGCACTTGTTTCTCCAGGGTTATGGATATAGAATGTTTAGGGAATGGACCTGAATTTGTGGTCGCCATGAGTTGGAATCCACTTGATGGCAACTGACAAGAAGGAGTCTTACCGGAAGCCTATTTTTCATAAAATCTCAGACACGCGCTTGCCTCCTTCTGATAAAAAAAGTCTATCAGTAATTGCGTTGAGCTCTTACTCTATTAATGATAAGACACTGCACACGGTAAATTAAGGGTAGAGCGCTGTGATCTCAGTTTTCAGTGCTGTGAAGTAAAGCTGGCCTTGCTGCCACTCTACCTGAATGTGTCTTTCTCAGTTCCAGTGCTCTCCCATAAGAGGCTTTTCAGGCAATATCTTTGTCACTTTTAAATTCACTTGTTTCCAAGAAGATACTAATGACCTGGCTTTTTCCATACCCTTCAAGACCTGAATGGACTACCAGGAAATTAGAAAAATATTTTCAAGCAAAAGCACATTTGCTTTCGGTCCAAAAAAAATCCTCATCTGCTGGGTCCATTAAATGTAATCTGCAGTGAGAGAGAAATCATCAGTTTACATTTTCAGGGGCTGGCTTTCAGCCATATGGCCTTTAAATGAGTGTGTTTTCTGCATATTGGATTGCGTTACTGGTCTGTCACATGTTTTTAATAGTGTAAAAGGACCTGAGCCTAGTAAAATAGCTCTAATGTTCATTTCCAGTGACATTCTTAGAAACATTTTATGTAAACAACTGGCAGCATTTTAAAATGTTTCCTTAAAAATAACAGCAGAAATTTATATTGCATGGAATTGTTCATAATATCAGTTTAAAATATCATGTTCACTCTATATCTGTATTCTGTCATTTTCCCCAGAGGATTAAGTACCAGTGGATTCATAATAAATATTTGTTAAATGAACGAATACATTCAATTTTCAGTAAAAATGTACACGCTGAATTACTTCACAATATAAAAGGCAAAAGACATATCATAAATGGGGAAATTACCTCCCTAAACTTCTGATGGGGAAAGCTAAGGAAAATGATCCCGAACTGTTATCTCGAGATTCCTAGCAACCAAGGCAAAACACACACATAGCTTTGTAAAGGGTGTGGAACAACCTCACATAATTGCAAATGGTTTTTCATTCTTCCTCATTAGGAAATGATGTACGTCTGGAATGGTTTTCCAGTCGTGAGCAAAAGAAAAGACCTTTCTGAAAATTTGCTGGTAACGGTTGAAAAGGCTGAGGCAGCTTTGCAAAAAGAAAGTAAGTATGAAAAGTAAGAGCCTAGGAATCCTTGTTTCTGTTCCCCTGACATTCTCCTGTGTCTTCCCTGTGCTCATCTACCATGTTAATTCATGTGCATCAGGAGAGCTTGAGCTGAAGGCAGCAGGGTGACTGCAGCAAAATGAAAGGAGGAATGATACACGCTGCAACATGGATGAACCTTGAAAATGCCACGTTAAGTGAAAGACGGCAGTCACAAAAGACCACATGTTGTCTGATACCATTGATATGAAACATGCAGAATAGGCAAATCCACAGAGACAGAAAGCAGATTAGTGGTTATACTAAAAACCGTTGAATTGTACACTTTAAATGGGTGAACTGTGTCGTCCGTGAATTATATCTCAATAAAGCTGTTAGAAAAAAGAAGATGAAGGGATGAGGACAGTCACTGAGTTTTAGAGCAGCACAAAGAAAAGGTACACCTGCTCTGGTTTCAGTCTGTCCTGGCTGTTTCCATGTCTCCTAGGCTATTGGGTTTTTGCAGACACAGGGAAATAAATGTAATTTTCTTTAAATGTACAATGGGAACTGTTGAGATGTTCATGTGCGAGCACCCACAAGCGGTTGAGAATCATAATAAAGCATATTTTAAGGGAACAGTCATTGGACAGATAGTGCTCTGTAGTCTGAGGAAGTGATAATGGCTTTGCTTTCTGTGGTTTTTGGAGGAATGTGGTATTTTTGAACCCATTTGCCATATTCCTACTCATGTTCTAAACAAAAATTAAGTGTGGCTTTACTGGTATTATGACTTTCCAGAGTGTTATGTTTGTTCCTTGGCAAGATCATCATTCACTGAGCACCAGGATGTCGTGGTAACACGAACTGTCAACCAAATGCTGCACTGAGCTTAATAGCATGCACAAAAATGATAATAAAAGGTAATGTCCAATATGGGCCCTAAGGGCTTGGTTCTAGGCTCTGAAAGATACCGTTTCTTGAATGTATATTTCAATGAGCATCCATGATTAGAAATATAGATATGTGTGTGTGCACGTAAATAATAGTTCATAAAAAGAAAAGGTAATGTGATACTGATATTTGTGAATTCCTTGGTAATGACCTAGTAGGACTTGGAAGTTAGAAGTGAATATTATCTGTTTTTAGTACCCAGAAGTAAAGTTACCCCCTCCTAGGTAGCTAAGCAGTGTCATTAAGCTCCCACAGATAGTTTACCAACTAAAAAACTCAGCACGTGTTAAGGATGATTTCTGAGGTTTGTGTTAAAAGCAGGAGAATTTCAGTGTGAGGGGTCCTATGTCCTCATTAGTTCATTTTACTGTCTCACCCATCTGTGTTGTCGCTGCCTGAAATGTATAAATTATTAGTCTTGGAATGACTTCTTGGTGGAATGTAACTTGTAGAAAAACAGGATCCAAGAGTAGTAGATAGATGCCCTAGATAGCATTGCTTCTTTTGCTTAATGCATGTTTGCTTTGGGCTGTAGAAGGTGAAGAGTCATTTTCAAAAGAAAAAAGGTGGTGGAGGTCAATCCTTTATATTTCCCTTAAGCAGTTAGAGGTTTGGGGGCGGGGGGTGCATTTTAGGTGCTTTTCATGTACTTCAGAGCCGTTTTGTCTAATTTTATTATATAATTTCTCCCCAAAAGAACATAATCTGGGAGAATTGATAATAAGTTGTAAACATAATGATCTGGAGAGGGCATTTTACTTCCTGAATTTTTAATGGGTATAAGGCCATCTGCTTCCCCATATGGGAGTGTTATCCTCTCCTGCATTGAAGCCAACAGAGTTATAAACCAGAGCTACAGGAGGAGGCAGCGCCTTGCTCCTCATGGCTTTACCTTTCACAGAACTGACAAAGCCCTTATTTAGAGTTCAGATTTCCTGTTGTTGTATCTAAGATCACCTAATGCAGAATATCACCACTTACCCAGTGCCATTGAGTCAATTCCGACTCATAGCAACCCTAAAGGACAGAATCACCACTTAAATTTTGTTTTTTTTTTTAAGTACAGGTAGTCCCCAGATTACAAACGAGTTCCGTTCCTAAATCTGTCTTTAAGGCAAATTTGTACGTAAGTCAGAACAGTTAGATAGGTTCGAATCTAATGTCAGTTAGTCAGGCGTTTGTCTTAGTACATAGTGTACCTTTCTATGCATAAAAAAATTAAAGAAACATTTCCAGATACACTAAAACATTTTTAACATAATACGGTAATAATAGTGATAATGTTTTGATGCAAAGTAGTGCCCATTTGTTATTACAAATCATTCTTCGTACCTCGGGTTGGTTCATAACCGCAGGTCGTATGTAAGTTGGACATTTGTAACCTGAGGACTGCCTGTACATAGCACAGTGTGCTAATACAGTGAATTCAACTTTTTTTTTAATTAAATAACATGCTAAAAATACTCTCCTTATTTTTAAATGATCCCAGTGACACCAAAAAAAAAAAAAAAAAAAAAAAAACAACGAGCTATTAATTCTTCCTCATTAGGATTTTTAAGTGTATTTTTCTTTTTGTGTATTTTTTGCTTCTTTTAAGACTCGAATGATTACTTTACGGATGATGAGTGCCTGGTGAAGTTACTGAAGGGATGCTGCCTGAAGAACTTACAGCGGCCCTTGCAAGCTGAATTGTGTTTCAATCATGTTATTCAAAGGTAAAACCAACTGGAGTCAGATTGTGGTTTCTGGAGAGTTGCCATGAGAAAGTGATGCAGGATGCTTTTATCTCCTGCTGCTGACCGTTTACTTAGTGTCACCAGAAAGATCACAGCCGTGTTCCCTTTGTTCTTTGTGAGCAAAATTACAGCCTTAACTGGAACGTGCCTTTCTACACTTCCACTTGGTGTTTAGAGATGACACACAAAGCTAAACTCACGGCGAGACTTTTTAAATTCATGCATTTGTCTGTTCACTTATTCTGCAAACATTGAGCACCTGCTGTGCACCCTACATTGTGTTGGGCTCTGGGGATTCAGTGCTGGTAAACAGACTTTGCCATTGTTGTGATTTTAATCTAGCGGGGAAGAAAGGGATGTGATGAGTGCTGTAACTGCTTCTCTCTTGGCAGAGGGCATTTCTTCAGGTGTGAGTTGGCTTTTTTTTTTTTTTTTTTTGTGATTGTGCTTTAGGTGAAAGTTTACAGCTCAAGTTAACTTCTCATTCAAAAATTTATACACATATTGTTTTGTGACATTAGTGGCAATCCCCACAATGTGACGGCACACTTGGTCTTTCCACCCTGGGTTCCATGTGTCGATTGGTCCTGTTCCTGTCTCTTCCTGCCTTCTCATCCTGCTTTTGGACAGGAACTGCCCATTTGGTTTCATATGTCTGGTTGAACTAAGAAGCACATTCCTCACATGTATTATTTTTGTTTTACACTCCTGTCTAATCTTTGTCTGAAGAGTGGGCTTCGGAAATGGTTTCGGTTCTGGTGAACAGTGTGTCCGGGGGCCATAGTTAGGGAGTTGCTCCAGTCTGTGTTAGACCATTTAAGTCTGGTCTTTTTACGCGAATTTGAGTTCTGTTCTACATTTTTCTTCTGCTCTGTCCAGGAATCTTTTGTTTTCCCTGTCAGGGCAGTCGTCGGTGGTAGTCGGGCACCTTCTGGTTCTTCTGGTCTCAGGTTGGTGGAGTCTCTGGTTCATGTGGTTCCTTAGTCCTGTGGACTAGTATTTTCCTTGTGTATTTGGTTTTCTTCATTCTCCTTAGCTCTGAATGGGACAGAACAAACTGATATATCTTTGGCTGCTTGCAAGCTTTTAAGACCCCAGACAGCACTCATCAAAGTGGGATGTAGAACATTTTCTTTATAAACTATGTTATGCCAGTTGACCTAGATGTCCCCCAAAACTATGGTCCCCAGGCCCTAGCCCCAGCTACTCTGTTCCTCAAAGTGTTTAGATGTGTCTAGGAAACTTCTTTGCTTTTGCTTTGGTCCAGTTGTGCTGACTTATCCTGTATTGTGCATTGTCCTTCCCCTCACCAAAGTTGATCTTTGTCTACTATCTAGTTATCTAGTTAGTGATTTTCCCTTCCTTCCCTGCCCCACCCTCATAACCACCTTTTCCTGAGTTCTCGTAATAATGGTCTCATACAGTATTTGTCTTTTTGTGACTGACTTATTCCACTCAGCATAATGCCCTCCAGATTCATCCATGTTGTGAGATGCTTTGCGGATTCATCATTGTTCTTTTTTGTTGCATAGTATTCTATTGTGTGAATATACCATAATTTGTTTATCCATTCATCTGTTGATGGGTATTGAGGTTGTTCCCACCTTTGTGCTATTGTGAATAGTGCTGCAGTGAACATGGGTGTGCATATGTCTATTCATGTGACAGCTCTTATTTTTCTCAGGTACATTCTTAGAAGTGGGATTGCTGAATCATATGGTATTTCTATTTCTATCTTTTTAAGGAAGCACCATATGGTTTTCCAAAGTGGTTGTACCAATTTACATTCCCACCACCAGTGCATAAGAGTTCCAATCTCCCCACAACCTCTCCAACGTTTGTTATTTTGTGCTTTTTGGATTAGCGCCAGCCTTTTTGGGGTGAGATGGTATCTCATTGTAGTTTTAATTGACACTTCTCCAGTGGCTCACGATGGTGAGCATTTACTCGTGTCTGTTAGCTGCCTGAATGTCTTCTTTGGTGAAATGTCTGTTCATATCCTTTGTCAATTATTAATTGGACCATTAGTCTTTTTTGTTGTTGAGGTATTGCAGTATTTTATAGATTTTGGAAATTAGACCCTTATTGGATATGTTATAGCCAATTTTTTTTCCCCAGTCTATAGATGAAGGGAAACCCTGGTGGCATAGTGGTTAAGTGCTGCAGCTGCTAACCAAAGGGTCAGCAGTTTGAATCTGCCAGGCGCTCCTTGGAAACTCTATGGGGCAGTTCTACTCTGTCCTGTAGGGTCGCTGTGAGTCGGAATTGACTTGACGGCACTGGGTTTGGTTTGGTTTTGGTTTATAGGTCAAGTCTTTTGATGAGCCTACGTGTTTGATTTTCAGGAGCTCCCAGTTATCTAGTTTCTCTTCTGGGGTTTATTCATTATTAGTTATGGTTTATGTACTATTTATGGCATGTATTAAGGGCCCTAGTGTTGTCCCTATTTTTTTCTTCCATGATCTTTATCATTTTAGATTTTATATTTAGGTCTTGGATCCATTTTGAGTTAGTTTTTGGGTATGGTGTGAGGTATGGTTCCTGTTTCATTTTTTTATAAATGGCAATTTTTTTTTTTTTATCCAGTTATGCCACCACCATTTGGTAAAGATACTGTTTTTTCCCCACTTAACGGACTTTGGGTCTTTGTCAGATATCAGCTGCTCATAGGTAGATGGATTTACTTCTGGGTTCTCAATTCGGTTCCACTGGTCTATGTGTCTGTTTTTGTATCAGTACCAGGCTGTTTTGACTACTGTGGCAGTATAAAAATCCAGTGCCATCGAGTAGGTTCTAAAGTCAGGTACTATGAGGCCTCCCACTTTGTTCTTCTTTTTCAGTAATGCTTTATGTCTCCGGGGCCTCTTCCACTTCCATACAAAGTTAGTGATTTGTTTCTCCATTTCGTTAAAAAATGCCACCGGAATTTGAATCAGGATTCCATTTATCTGTAGATTGCTTTGAGTAGAATCGACATTTTCACAAACAAAGATGTCACCTTGAAGACTAAGGTGCGCCTGACCCAAGGCATGGTATTTTCAATTGCATCATATGCATGTGAAAGCTGGACAATGAATAAGGAAGACTGAAGAATTGATGCCTTTGAATTGTGGTTTTGGCGAAGAATACTGAATATACCATGGACTGCCAGAAGAATGAACAAATCTGTCTTTGAAGAAGTACAACTAGAATGCTCCTTAGAAGCAAGGATGGCCAGACTGTGTCTTACATACTTTGGACATTTTGTCAGGAAGGATCAGTCCCTGGAGAAGGACATCATGCTTGGCAAAGTACAGGGTCGGTGGAAAAGAGGAAGACCCTCAATGAGGTGGATTGACACAGTGGCTGCAACAATGAGCTCAAGCATAACAACGATTATAAGGATAGCGCAGGACCGGGAAGTGTTTTGTTCTGTTGTGCATAGGGGCGCTATGAGTCGGAACTGACTCGACAGCACCTGACAACAACATCTTGTATCCTCATGCTTTGCTGAAATCTTCTATTAGCTCCAGTAGTTTTCTTGTGGATTCTTTGGGGTTTTCTGTGTATAAGATCATATTATCTGTAAAAGGAGATACTTTTACTTCTTACTTACCAATTTGGGTGCCCTTTATTTCCTTTTCTTGCCTTATTGCTCTGGCTAGGACCTCCAACACAATCGAGTTGTTTTTGTTGTTTCCCAGTAGCACTGATGATGATATCCTACTGCTTTACAAAACATGGAATTGAATCAGGATTCTGTGCCTGGCCTTCTTTTCTACATCTAGAGTCTACAAGACCAGACAAGTAATGTTACTGAGAGAGGCAGGCTGAGTGATGGCAGGAACAAGGATTGGTGGGCCCTGTGAATGAAGGAGATTATGTGTTCTCTGTCAAGAGTACAGCCACTCTTCACCTCTGATTACTGCTGTGCACAGCGTAGGCCCACAATCCTTGTAATTTTTCAAGAAAAGCCTGAAACCTGGACTTCATGTAAAATCTACAGATTTTCCAAATACTGGCCTCTCAGTCTTAAGCACCTAGATTGATTGCTCATTGGCATTTTGCCATATTTGCTTCACCTTGTTTTTTTATCTTTTGCTTGTTTTCAGTCTTTTGGTCTCACAATTAAAGCTGTGATGAATTACGTTCTGCATAATTTATGTTTGTGGAGGTGGTATAGCTCTTGGAAGGTTCCTGCCAGGGTAAAGTGTCTATGATTTAGTTAGATATTGTCAAATTCCCCTCCTTTGGGGTGTGTTAGCAGCAACTTATTCACCATCAGAGTGTGTCCTAGGTTCAGTTTTGGCACCAGAGAGTTTTCCTCGTGTTCTTCTGAGCTAAGCTATGCATTTGAAAGGATGTTACTCATATTTTCTAGTGCATCTGTATGTGTTGTAGCCAGAGTCTTCATAATATTGCTGGGAAACAGAACTGTTGACCAGAATCTTCACTAACATTTTTAAGCATTATAAGATTCAAAACTATACAGGGAGTTGAACATCAGTAAGAAATAATACAGCTTTCTTTTTTCTAAATGGAGTTATGTGTTCAGGAGGATGATCTTGGCCATTTCCAGCTTTCATCTTTAACAGTCTGTGTGCATTCGTCCGTCTAAGGGGAAATAATCAATCATCAGTGCTAGATTTAGATTAAGAAATAAAATAAAAGAATATATTAAAAGCTACAATTTATTGCCATATTTTATTAGGCTCCTTAACTGTATAAAAAACTGAAAAAAAACAAACCTGTTGCCGTTGAGTTGATTCCGAATCATAGTGACCCTACAGGACAGAGAATAACTGCCCCATAGGTTTCCAAGGAGTGGCTGGTGGATTCAAACTGCCAACCTTTTGGTTAGCAGCCGTAGCTCTTAAGCACTGCACCACTAGGGCTCCTTAACTGTATAATGACAGTTTTTCCTTAGAATATTGTATTTTCTCTGATAATAAGCTTAGTGCTGTACCTATTTGCTTAGTTATGGGAAAAAATGGTGGGATGATATGTCATTTGTTTTGTTAAAACTTAATCGCATTTTATTTGTTCTTCCAGCGAAAAGCTTCTGAAGTATGATCACTACCTAGTGCCATTCACTCTGTTTGAGTTGGCATTTTTGTATAAAAGCCAAGGAGAAATGGACAAGGCCATAAAGGTCCTAGAAACTGCAAGGTAAGCAATGAGGGCAGCTTTTCCTTGATTACTATGGAATCGCGAAGTTTGTACCTGGCTTCTGTAGATATGACTGTCATTATCATTATAACAGCAGCAGTAACATTGTATACTTACGAATTAGTAAATTAATGTAAAATTAGTAATAATGTTACCTTTACTAACTTAGGTTTATGTTCATGGCTTTTGCTGTGATTGTGCTATTTCCAGCCCTCTTAATGCATCACCCTCTATTTATAGATTGAATGATTGTGAAAATTCTTTTTGAGAGATTTCTAACCTATTCTCTTCAATATCAGGGGTAAATCTATAAAAGGCTTTATGGTATAAGGTATCTGTTGCAATTCTTCCATTGTACAGAAACCAGCCATAGGGGACGAGGTATAAACAAATGGGCTTATCCAAATTAAGCCTGCAGGTGATAGTTGCCCAATCCCTGATCTATATTACCCATACCTGTCATTTCCTTAAAGAGCCACTGATTTGATGAATCCCATTGCATCTTTCTCTGACTCTGTCTTCTCTCTAAAGTACTTTATCATTTTTGCTCGACTATGACTCTTAGACTTGTGATCATGGCTCACTCAAAAAAAAAAAAACCCAAAACCAAACCCAGTGCCGTCGAGTTGATTCTGACTCATAGCGGCCCTATAGGACAGAGTAAAGGCCATCATCCTTGACGAGGTCATCTTGGCAAAATTACATAGCTAGAGAAAGAGGTCCAGCACAGAGAGTGGGACATGCTATTACTTAAGAGATTAAACAAAGATGAAGCTGCAGAAAAAATTACGAAGTGGTCAGTGAGTTAGAAAGGTAAGCATAAATTTCAAAAAGAAGAGAGTTGTTCAGATTGCTGCTGAGATGTCAAGCAAGGTAGGATCAGAGATGTGGCTGCTGGGTTTGATAGCATGGCCATCATTGGTGACCTTGAGAAGGGAGGTGAGAAAGTGGAGCCCGCAACTTTAGGCACCTCTTCCAGGATGTGAAGAGAACAGATTAGTGGGGCAGAAACTTCAGGGCTGTGGTGAAGCCAAAAAGACATTTTTTTTTTTTAATTGATATGGGCTATATAAGGGTAAATCACTTTTAACTTAGTGAGAGTAAGGATGACTGATAATTCAACTGTGATGTGTTCAAATCTAGCTCCTGGGAAATTATGGTCTGTAAATGCTATTGTTCTACATCTTTCTTATTTGGACATATTTAATGTTACCTGCACAATACACAATAAACTAAGTATATAAAAATAAAGACTGTTAATTCACTACTAAAAAGAAAGACTAGCAGCAATCAGAAACCCCCACTAACTCAAGATAGTACTGATGATACAAGCATAAACATACTTCCCAATAATTTTAAGACTATCAATTGTAGTTTCTCAACAGGAACTTTGCAAAGTTGCCAAAATTGGTGGCCAGACATTACGAAAATGCCCAATTACATCCTTTGGAAAACTCTAGTAGGATGTTGATTTTAGTTTATGAATAATACATTTAATAACTCTTACCAAGGTAACCAGTAAGTAGCCCTTAAGCCAAACCCACTGCCATCAAGTTGATTCCGACTCACAGGGACCCTATAGGACAGAGTAGAACTGCCCCATAGGGTTTCCAGGGAGCACCTGGTAGATTTGAACTGCCGACCTTTTGGTTAGCAGCCGAACTCTTCACCACTACACCACCAGGATTTCCAGGTAGCCCTGCCCTTAGACCTGTATAAAATGAAGAGCTGTAGGAATGAGTGCCACTGCATAAGAGTTAAGTTATGACCCACCTGTGGGCCAAAGCAATATGTGAAAGCCCAAAGTTGAAGCCATTCCTATTTTACTGCTTCTTATAATTCTAGCAAAGGGAGGCCAAAGTGAATGTTCTAAGCAAGGTTTGAAAATTATCTGTGAGTTTCTGTGCCCTCTCTGACCCTATCACACAGTATGTATTGGTCAAACCATTGCTATTTGTGTTTGAGAATTGGAGTAATTCTCCACTAAGTAATTTTGCTACTAAGTAATCCTGCTTTCTTTGTTGCATTTGTTGTTTCATGGCTTTTCTTTTCTTATTTTGGAGTGACTGATGATGCTTATCATATTTACATGAGGCTGCCTCTAATTTTTCCAATTCACAAAAGGAAGTCAAACTATTTAGGAAGAGCTCACAAAATTTGTTTTAGGAACGGCTCACATAAACTTCTTATTCTTTTTGTGACTGGCTTGGTAATTAAGTTAAACCTTGCTACTCAAAGTATGATCTTTGGACCACAAACAGGTCCAAAATAAAATGAAGAATATTGCGCCCACCTCCTTCCCACCTCCACAGAGCAATAATCTGCATTTTAATAAGATCCATTGTTACATATGTTAAAGATTGAAAGCAAATAAGGACTGGAGGTTAGAAAGAAGGGGAAGGTGGTAGTATCCTGATATACAAAGCTATTGTAATTGTTGCTAAAATTTATATTGTTATAAAATTTATTGTTTTCAGAAACAACTACAAAGATTACTCCATGGAGTCTCGACTACACTTCAGAATTCAGGCAGCTCTTCACCTCTGGAAAAAACCTCCCTCCAGTTGATCAGAACTTGAAGGATGGAGTTTTCCCTCAGTTAGCACTGGCATCTCCTATAGATTAGACCTTGTATTAAAGTATAAAAGTGATCTGGTAAATGAGACACAAAAAACTTAATTTTATTGTCAATATTTTCTATCATCTGTTTGGTTTACTGTCGGTCTGCATAAATGTTTGTTCTTTCCTATGAAATGATGTTCAATACTATCTAGAAAATTCTTATATTTTGCCTCTCCAAAAAAATTTCACATTAGATTTGATTGGGGAGTGAAGAAGTCTTTTAAAAGACTCACGGGTACAATAAGATCTCATTAGATTATTTATTTTTTTAATGTGGAAATTAATATTGTTTAAGTAGCAAATGGCTTACAAGTTGAGCCATATTTAGATTTGTTGGTCAGTTAACCTTCAGATGTGTTTTGTTGCCTAGGTTTTAAATTCAAGAAGGGAAATAAAAATCACCTAAATTCAAAATAGCTTGAAAATGACCGTCTGAAGACTTCTGGAAGACAGGCACAGGTGATGCATAGGGACAGGATAACGTTGCCCCTACATAGTAGGTTGAAGAGAACTATATCTAGAAAAGATGATGCAATAGTAAGTTATTTTTTAATTTTTAATTTTTTCTTCATGCTGGTTAAAAGATGGTAACATCTTTAAGAGACTATCCTCTTTTTGAATGTATTTAGATCTATTATAATAACAAAATTAAAAAAAAAAAAGGTATATCTAAATGGAGGAAGAAAAGGTTGTATTTTGAGAACTTATCCTTAACCTTAGCAGTAAGAGTCCTACAATATATATGTTATTTTTTGCCTAGGAAGCAAAGTGAAGTTCCTGCTGCTTTCAATGATACCTCAAGTATCACTAAGTTTTACACTCAATGAAGTTGGTAATTTTGTAATCTCTCTAGGACTTTGCCAATTCCTTGTAAATACCTGGACAACTCTTGGTTCTTCAGTTGGTAAACACAATCAAGGGGGACGGTGTGGAAGAGAGCTCTGCTCTATGGGGTCCTGGCTCTGCGGCCAGAGTGGGTCCTAGCTCTGTGTGACCTTTAGGTAGTCACCTCCTCTCATCTGAGGAATGGAAACAGACCAGATGATGCTCTAGGTCTTCTAGTTTCATAACTGTGAGTCTGTTATTAGGTGTTTGTTTATAACAAACAACGTAAAAGGTTTAATCACAAACCATTCCCACTTAGAATGTGTTTTATTTTGCAATCATCACCTTCCCCACTGCTCCTCCAATATGTATGTGCTGTGGCTAAGGACCAGATTGATCCAGAGTATGGAAACATAATTCAGGAATTAATGAATCAAGGTTTTATCTTCTTTCTGTGGTAAGAAGAATGACTTATTATGGAAGCCTTTGCAGTTTAACAGAAAGAACACCAGACTGGGAGTCAGAGGCCCATCTTTGTTGGTTAACAGTTCTGTTAACATGGATCAAGTCACTCAGCCTTTCTAGGGCTCAGTTTCCTCATCTGTACAATAGGGATAGCAACGTAGTACTTGGTGCTTATGAGGGCTCAATTAGCTAATGTATATGACAGCTCTCTGTAGGCTGTGAAAGGCTATATGAGTTTGAGTTATTTTAATAATTGTGGTTTTTATGTACTGGTTACAGTATCAACACAAAAGTATTGGCTGAGTCTGGGATCTCTGCTATAAAATGAAAGATGTGTGGAAATTCAGACACTTTTAAATTTATTCATGTGTTTGTCCCTGACAATAGCTTAGTTACTGAATTTGCTCCTTGCTATTTCTTGCTATAATTGCCTGTATCCGGTGGGTACATGGTCTTTTTACTTTAATGTACTGATTCCTGACTGTGGATGCATTTCCAACACAAGATAATTAATATGAGACAGAACCACCCCTTCAGAATGTATGTTAGTAGGTATCAATATGTGCTGTTAATATGAATTACATAACTTATACTTTAGATTCAGACAAAAGAGAAAATTAACCACTTTATGGGAGATCGACTACATTAGCCCTTATATGGACATATATTTTATTGTACTTTAGATGAAGGTTTACAGAGCCAATCAGCTTCTGAGTAAACAATTAATACACATACTGTTTTGTGACATGGGTTGCCAACCCCACGACATGTTAACACTCTTTCTTTACTTTGGGTTCCCCATTACCAGCTTTCCTGTCCCCGCCTGCCTTCTCATATATGGACATACATTTTAATGTTTTCTATGCTTCTCCTAGATACAAGAAGATCCCAAGTCATACAGAAAAGGAAGTTCACTTATTCTTGGCCTCCACAGAGGGCAGAGAGGATCAAGTGTGTAGAAGTTGTAGGGAGGTGAATTCCAGATTTATCAGTGTCAAGGAAGATTTTCAATCATTGGAGCAATCCAACAGTGTAAACAGTGTATCCAGCTCTATTGCTAAGGAGGGTGAGTTTAGCAGGGCTGTGTGACCCATTCCTTCCTGGCCTGGAAGCTTCGACTTATTCAACTTTGAGGCCATTCCGTGATTCTTTGATCGGGGCTTCAAATCAGTGTGGTACATGTAAAGAAGAAATTTCCCCCTTTCAAATAAAAAGATGAATGTTTCCTCTTTCAGAGTAGAACTGCCCTACAGGGTTTCCAAGGAGCATCTGGTGGATTTGAACTGCCAGCCTTTTGGTTAGCAACCATAGCACTTAACCACTATGCCACGAGGGTTTCCAAGGAGTGCCTGGTGGATTTGAACTGCCAGCCTTTTGGTTAGCAACCATAGCACTTAACCACTATGCCACGAGGGTTTCCAAGGAGTGCCTGGTGGATTTGAACTGCCAGCCTTTTGGTCAGCAACCATAGCACTTAACCACTATGCCACCAGGGTTTCCAGACTGCTTTTAGAGGTAGTTATACTGTCATATGCACTAGCGGTACCTTCTATTAATACTCATTTTGATTCCTGTTCGCATCCATTCTTTTAAAGTGAATCTGTTGATCTTGCAAATAATATTTAGAAGTTTTTCTTTCCTTGAACTTTAAAAACTTCTTTTTGACCAACTGGAAAAAAATTTTGAAATTACTCTGATTAATTCTTCATTGATTTTTTTTTCTGTTTCTGTTTTCTTCCTAGTTGTATTCTCCATATTTATAAGTCACAAATTCAGATATAGTTTGTTAAAATTGAGCTGAATCAAGACTCCAGTGATCATTTTGATGCCTTAAGATTTTGTAATTTATTGGGCCTGGAAGGGATCTTAGGGAATTATCTTGTCCTCCCCAGCCTTTAAACAGTCTTGTTTCTCTTCTAGTCCTGTGCTGTCCAGTATGGTAGCCACTTGTTACATGTGGCTGTTGTGCACTTGAAATGTGGCTAGTGGTACATATCGGAATGATGCTGAGTGTTGACGGGGGCATTCATTCATTCAGTTCTATTTCAGGGCCTCCCAGTATCATGCTTCCTGGAGTCCTGCCTTTTACTTGCTGTCTGCTGTGATCACCTGATCACCACAGTTGTATTGTCGGTTGTATATCAAATATGTATCTTAGAAGTTTGCTTTTTCTGTTTAAGTGCCCTTAAATTTTCATGTCATCATGCTCATTCATGCTTTTGCAGATCATCAAGGTCATTGGCACCTTCAAACCTTATTCTCTCCGCCTCAGAACTCCTTATATACTAGACTAGGGTACCTTATTTGTAAGATTGCTATTTTAATGTAATTTTATAGACATTCCTTGCTTTTTCAGATGTATCATGCTGAAAAATTTAAGCCAAGGTTGGCACAAACTGTTTGAGTTGTAGAGAAAGTAGCTCTCATCTTTGAGATGTTAGATTTTCTAAGAACATTCTTCTGAATGATTTATCATTTAAATGTTGAATCTCTCAGCCAGCCCAATGTTACTATTTAAAGGTGTGTAGACACAAGTTAGCCACTTAGATGATAACTTGAAAAATGGTTTATTTAAAGTTATATATTTTATGCCTTTTGCAGTCTCTATTAATATTTTTCAATGTGTACTATACTTAAGTGATATGCATATGTATAATTAAGACATATTTTTTAATCTCTTAAAACATTTCTAGGTCAGGTACCTCTATATATGGATAGATGGATAGATACGAAATGGCTTACAAATATTAAATAGACCATGTTTTATACTCTTCTTTCAGGGAGAGTGCAGGATCTATTCCAGATTGTTCCCTGTCCCTTGGCCCAGTTATTTACATATTTTTCTATTTCTTTAACTATTAGGTTGCTTGTTGTGGAGCCCTATTCCTGTTTCCCATTGTTGGGTAATTTTGTCTTTTATATATTTGCTGTTAGATTTAGTTACTTTAGAATGTTAAACTTGAAATTTAATGAAAAGGATACATCAGAGTTTATTAGGAGGGAAATATCTTTTGTATTTAGTAGTTGCTATCTGACCTTGATGGTTAGACTTTTAAGATGAGACGGTTACAGTCCATTCCAGTCTGTTTATAATTTCATAACTATAGGAAGAAATTATGTGAGCATTATTTAGTGGATTGAGTTGGCTGAGCAGGTTCTTGCCCTGAAGGGTCCAGAAAAGGGATACGTGGATCTAGCCTCAGAGTAAGTCCTGTTTGCAGTGTATTTGCAATGTGCCTATGACATGCCTTCAGCACAGTAATACTGTAATACCACTTTGCATGGAAGAATCAAAGTAGCTGCCACACTGTATTTAACAACAACAAAAATGCTTACAGATATATACAGATTGGATATTTAATAGGGAAACTCAAGGTACTTTAATGGTAAGCTTCATTAAGTAAAACTTGTTGAATATTAATATATAATACACTTTGTATGTTAATCTAATAGTTCTTAGAAACACATAATTTAAATGATGAATTTAAGAGATGCTGACATATCCCAGTGGGAGCTTTTGTTTACTGCTACTTAATATTTTCTAGTAAATAGGTTTTAATTATTGGTAGTCTGTTGGGCACCATTTGGGGAAAAGAAAAAAGAAGAAAGATGGTCTTAGCATAATTGAACTGACAGCCAGAGAAACTGAATATAATGAGGATGTTAAAGGCTATTAAAAAAAAAATTACTTACCATTTAATGTTAAAAGGAATTACATTATTCTGAAATGCTAGAAGGTCTTATTCAGTTCGAAGGTATGGCATTCTCTGCTTTGGAAATCATGCAGATATTTTCATTCATTCTTAGCTTTAATGGAGCCAAATGCCCACGAGACAGTTGGGGGTGGGATGTAGTAAGTGTGTTTAAACAATTTTCACTTTTTCCTGAAGTGATTTTATCTTCACAGAAGACAATTTATATGCAGCGATTGTTTGTTTTCTTTAAGAAAACACATGAAAAGAGAGATTATGGTAAACATTTTAAATCTTGGGCTATTGGTTAGATTTAACGGCTTCAGAAAACAGTACTGTTAGGTTCTGTTTAACTAAGACTTGCTGAAGGAGAACACATGTATTTCACTGATACGTGCTGTCCAGCAGAATTACTTAGATCTCAACAATATGATGCAGTTCTCATATTACCTTCGAGAAGAATTTATAATGAAGTAGTTTATTTTTTATTGTTTTTTTCTTTTCGCCGATGGCTGGCATACAGACACCTGCATGAGTACCAGCAGATTCATTTATACACTAATGCTTTAAAATATTTATCATGCAAGTTGCTAAACCATATGTAAAAACAAAATATATATTTAATTCAGTGGGAAGTATTGTTTTATTACTGAAAGTTATTTCCAAAGCGAATTTATTTTTTAGGTGCTTCATTTGGAAAATTTTGCTTTGCCTTAAAACAAACAAATAAGCCTGTTTTGTGATATGGTCACCAAGGAACCCCAAATGTTTAACCTGATATGTAAGGGATTTTGAAAATTCTTTAATGTCCTGTATTTTTTCACTTTTATTTGGATTAAACAAAAATAAATTTGGAGGCCATAGGCATTTCATAAGCCAACGTGAAGTTACCTGTTCAGTCGTCACGTCATCCCTGTATGTACTTTACAATTCACTGTTTTATTAGTAAAAATCGTCAGCATTTTATCTCAGTCTTTCTCTTCTCGTTACATTTGAACTTTACTCATTATCTTTCCCATTCCCAGCGGTCACAGTTTTACAGAGCAAAACATTTTAGAAATTGAAAACATGTAAATACTATGTGAGACAAATGTGTTACTAACATCCATCTGCTGATCAAGTGGGAATTTGATCTGGTACCAGAAAGTGAACTAGATTGTAGCTATCAAAGCATTTTATCAACAAAAGATTAGAAGAAAGAAGAAAACTGTGAACCCCAGATATTTTTAATGTAAAAACTGTGTTTCCAATGAGTATTCTTTTTTGCTGACTTTGTGTTATCATTTCTAATTTGTGAACTAATACTGATATGAGATCTAAATTCTCAAAATGAAGACAGCAGTTACTGTAGCCTATTTTTAATGTTAATACATGTTCAAAAACAGATGTCATCTTAGAAATTGTATTTTTAAGTGCAAATAAATCATCTCAACTTGAAAGTCAACACGTTTTATTTTTCATTCCTTAGCATTACTGAATCCTCTGTGTTATTAGATAAATTTTTAAGTTGCAAGATATTTTCAGAATTCTGTGTTTACGTATTGCCACAAGTGGTTTACCTACAACATGCAATTGAATTGTTACTTAAATAAATTACACTTGATGGAATTACAGTCTTGTTCTGGTTGGTCTAAATGTGAAAGGCGTGCACAACATCCCTTTTGCTGGTATTTAATTTTTATGCTATGTAAAGTTGCAGTCTTGTTTCTTGCCTTTGTTAGCTACCATCAAGTCTACTCCAACCATCAACCATGGAAAAATGTAAAAACCATTTGTCTTAGTTATCTAGTATTGCAGTAACAGAAATACAAGTCGACAGCTTTAACAAATTTATTCACTAACAGTTTAGTAGACTAGAAGTCCAAATTCAGGCAGGAGGTTGGAGGGGGGTGGTACTCTGTCTGTCTGTCAGCTCTGGGAGAAAGTCCTTGTCATCAATCTTCCCCTGGACTAGGAGCTTCTCAGAGCAGGAACCCAGGGTCCAAAGGACGTGCTGTGCTCCTGGCGCTGCTTTCTTGGTGGTATGAGGTCTCCATGTCCCTCTGTTCAGGTCTCTCTTTTATATCTCAAAAGAGATTGGTTTAAAATGAAACCTAATCTATTGAGTCCTATTCCCTTAACATAACTGCCTCCGATCCCACCTCACTAACAGAGATAGGATTTACAACACGTAGGAAAATCACATCAGATGATAAAATGGTGGATAGTCACACAGTACTGGGAACCATGCCCTAGCCAAACTAATACGCATATTTTGGGGGACACAATTCAATCTATAACACCATTCTTAGCTTGTGAGCTTGTACAAAAACAGGTGGTGAGAAGGATTTGACCTACAGGAGTTTGCCAACCCCTGTTTACACAACATCAGTCAGAACTCTAAATCTGATGTCATTTTTAAAACTGAATTCTCTGAAGTCTTCTATTGAGCACTGGGAAGGAGGTAGTTGAAGTGGTGAGAGGAGAAGGGGACAACTAACTAACCAGTCAGATTAACATATTAACCACAGGGGTCAGTGAGGTGACATATGTCCCTATGTGCTCCAGTCCAACAGCTGCCTGTCTAAACCTTCAGATAAAGGAAAAAATCAATAACTACTACCTCAAACAAAAAAAGTAGTATTTCCAGATTTATCTTTTGATAAGTTAAAGCTAACATAAGGCTGAAGCAAATAAATAAGTTAAAAACAGTAAAGAAATATTGAACTGGAAAACTGCTCTCCCTTTCTCTTCCCCTGATGGTGAAAAGGTTGCATCTTTTTACCCTCTGCACCCATACCCATTAAAGGTGACACTATAACTCCTCCCATTAAGGAGTAGAGTCTAGATCCTGCCTGTTGAAGTTTTAAAATACCTCCCAAATTCTTTGACACTCCTTCCTTTGAGAGAGAGGGCCTATGTTCCCTCCCCGTGAAACAGCGGTGTGACTATTTGACAAGCGGAAATACAGTGGAAGTGGCATTGCACCAATTTCTGGGCCAGGCCTTCAAAAACTAGCAGCTGCCATTTCCTGTCTTGGGATGCTTGCTCTCGGAATCCAGCCTACATGTTGTATGGAAGCTAATCTGCCTCTTGTATAGTCTCACATGGAGAAGAATTTGCCAGCCATGTGAGTGTGCCATCTTGGAAGTGGATCCTCTGGCTCTAGTCGAGCTGCCCCAG